>NW_020954610.1:50340095-50488327 GCF_900497805.2 Vombatus ursinus | reverse complement strand
AATGACTGCAGCCCCTTTGAAGGGATTGATGGGAGTTTTCTCCGTGTCTCTTCCCCAGAGCATGAAGGTCCAATTTTTTTTTTTGCCTTCAATTTCTGCCAAGTAATCATTCTACAACAAAGGAAATCTCTCTCTCTCTCTCTCTCTCTCTCTCTCTCTCTCTCTCTCTCTCTCTCTCTCTCCCTCTCTCTCTCTCTCCTTCCTTCCTTTCTTTTTCCTTCTTATAAACTGGGATTTCATTTTCAAAGTTGTTCTTTCTGAAACAAAGGATGAACACTAACTTTCTGAAACTAGTCTTGGGTCTATGCTTTGCTAAGGAGAACTAAAAAAAAAACTTCATGGAAGGCAGTTTTCAGTTTTACTTTGCAGATGAATAATCAGAATCCCTTGGTTTATGTTACTCATTAACTGTATAAGTTACCAAAGGACCATGGTATGAGATTAACTTGATATTCCCTCATGTTACAATCAATTTTCCCCTATTTCTTTCAATAAATCCTCTGAATGGAAGCAGATTCACAAAAGAGTTATGAGCTGCTTTGCATAGTGGAAAGAGAGATGGGAATCATAGTTGGGAAACCTCCATTCAAATGCTGACTCACTAGCTGTGTGACTTTTGGTAAGTCACTTGTCCAGAGCTTCAGTTTCTTTATCTTAGCTAAAATGAGGATAGAAGTAATTGCATTACATCTAAAATAGTCATTGTGAAGAAAGAATTGTGCAACTTTTAGAGGAAGCTTTGTGGTACAGTGGACTGAATGTTGTAAATTAGGGACAGGAATACCTGAGTTTAAGTCCTGACTCCAAGACTTATTTGCCATGTAACCTCTCTTAGTTTCCTTGTCTATTAAGAAAAAACAGGGCAGGGGAGGGGAACATACTAATACCTACCCCATTTCTACGAGAATCAAATAACAATATATGAAATGTGCTTTATAAACCTTAACATGTTGCACAAATGCCACTATTATTTTTATCATATAAATGATAGCTTTTATAATAATTAGAACAGCTTTGCTTTCTATTTATCCAAGATTCAAGTACATTTACCATTAACTGGTTTATTCATATCCTCCCTTCCTACTACCTCCCAAAAAAGCATCTCTGCCAGTTCATGAATGTTTAAGGAGGGAAGGAAGGATGACACTATTTTAAATCTGTGAAGGGTTTTTAATTTTTTGGAATAGAGGAGGCCTGAAAATTATAACACAGAGGTCACCACCTACTATATCCACTGTTGACATTCCTGCTGATAAAATCCATTGATACTGATCCTTCCTCATATAAGGCAAGGCTAGCACCTTTTAGCTGGCACCTTAGGACTATAAATAACTTGGTCTCATGGCATTATATAATTACCTTATATTGTTTGATTTTTATCTCTATATATCAAAAATCAGCTTTACCAAATCCTAGGAGTAAATATATCTAATGTATATGACATCATTTTATTTTCTAATGCGTTAATTGATTTTGCTGATTTTTTTTTCCTCTTCTTCCTCTTAAAAAATCATTATCATAAGGGACAGCTGTCTGGGAGAGGGAGAGTGGAAATGTAGTTGACACAAAAACAAAAGATATTCATTAAAATATTTTAAAAACGTTTCAGTACATCTATTTTAATGCCAGAAAATTCCATTCTTCATGGAAACACAGGTATTTATTTTGTAATGTCAATTAATCAAGTTGCATGTATTACACTGAACGACAGATGTAACATCTGTGTGGGCTTACAACAAAACAGGCTTTGTTGAGAATTCTTTGGCATTGAAAAACTTCAGAACACTGATCAGTGCAAAGACCAATAATGACTTCAGAGGATTGATGGTGAAACATGCCTCCCGCCTCTTGTAAATAGCCAGAATATCATAAACAAATGTCACCTACAATATCTTTCCATGGTCCATAAAGTGGTAGATTTTACCACTATAATGCAGAATGAGGTGTGCTTTTTCAGCCCACGGCCAACATGCCATTGTTCGTTTTGGGTTTTGGGGGTTTTGTTTTGGTTTTTTTTTTGATACTTAGTTCTTAGAAGAGAGGGCTCTACTGGGAGTAGGGAGTCATTGGGAAGTCACAGCTACATAAAAGAAAGGAGAATGAATAAAACATTTTAAAAGGAAAAGAGTCTTGGCCATTGAATACCACCCAATACAAATGAGGCATTGCAAATTCTTCTATGAAGTATACATTGTCATGTTGCATTTTGTGTGTGGAAAAGGAGGGAAAAGACCCTGCAGAGTTCAATGGAACATAGCAAATGACTGGTGATCTTCCAATGAATTGCCTTTATTAATGAAGTAAGCTATTTATCATTTTCATCTATACAAATGCTGACCCTCATTTTTTATCCTTTAGGTTCAATCACTAAACAACAGATACATCAAATAATTCCAAAAATAAGCACCCATTTTAATATAATGAAGGAATGATTCAGTCAACAAACGGTTGGCAACCTTGCTAAGCAAGCAAGCAACAAACATTTGTTAAATAGACTTTGGAGAGCAAAAAAAGGCAAAAATAGCTGCTGGCTTTAAGAAGCTGGCATTGTGGTGTGGTGACAAACATGAAAATAATTATGTACATACAAGATATATACAGAGTAGGTGGAATGCAGTCTTTGAGAGAAAAGCACTAGAAAGCTGGAGGGACTGGGAAAGGTCTCCGAGAGGAGAGATTTGAGCTCAGTCTTGAAGGAAGTCAGCAAAACAAAAAAGGGGAAGCAGGTGGGGGGAGAATAACAAGGAGTTGTAAAAATCAAGAGATGTAGTGTTAGGTCAGAGAAAAAAGCTATCACTGGACCTGACGTAAATCTGGTGGAGGGGAGGTGTGAGATGGCTACTAATTACTGACAGTGAAAAGCATGGTGGTCATGGCGGGGAGATGGTAAAACACAAGACTATTTTCAGTCAAATACCAAACAGCATTTCTGACCACAAACTTCTGTGAGAACTAAATTAGGGAAGTGGCTAAATTTGGATAGAGTCTCTTCCTGTGAAGTTGTCAAGCTAAATTATTTATACGTTTGAAAATGAAAGAGAAACTGTATCCACTTTATCACACATATAATTATTTGTGCCAGATTTAAAATAGTGTCAGTGAGCACCAGGTGCCAAACTGAGAGTTAGGGGAGTGTTCGGAACACTGAAAAGGGAGTGGCGTCTCAATAATTCTGGTCAAGGCAATGACCAACCACAATTCCAGAGAATGAATGATGAAACATTCTATCCATTTCCTGACGTGGAGGTGATGGACTCAAGGCGTAGAATGAGACATACTTTTTTTTTCAGACATTGCCAATGTGGAAATTTGTTTAGCTTGACTATGTATACTTTTACCAGAATGTTTCTTTTCTTTTTTAATGGGGAGGGGGAAGATAGAGAAAATCTATTTTTTATTCATTAAAAAATGTTTTGTTTTTTTTTTACAAAGAAGTGACCTTCAACTTTTCACTGAAATGGGCAACTATTAATGTGCAAATCATCATTGAAAACAAAATGTATTTGCTACACATAAATAACCTGCTTCCCAAGATGGAAGCAGCACACCAGAAGCATAATGTTCTAAGGCCAAACGAAGCCAGATGTGGTCCACTTATACATGCAACTGACCCACAATGGCAGGAGTAAAGAGAGGTGCAACCAGTGAGTCAAAGAAAAAATAATATTCAGAGGAATTGAGTTAAGGCTAAGGAAATTGCTACTGTTAACTTGGAATGACATAGGTGTTAAAGAGGAAAACGAGGATCATTTTCCATACACACACACACACACACACACACACACACACACACACACACACACACACACACACCCACTGCAGAAGCTTGTACACCCCATATAAAGTTGAGTTGATTTAATACGGTGGTAAGATGAAAGCAAAACAAAGAGGGGAAGAACAAAGCTCTTACTACACAGGAAGTTAAATTGACGCAACCAAACCCAGCTTCTAAGAGGAAGCGGGGAAAATGCACACTCATTAACCTATCATCTTATTCCAATTCTCAGAAGCAGTTGAAACTGAAAAATTTAGGATTGGCAATAGCTAGAAACATCACAGAATACCTCGCCGGGCAGCTAGGTGGTGCAGTAGGTAGAGTGCCAGTTCTGGAGTCAGAAAGACTCATCTTCCAGAGTTCAAATCTGGCCTCAGACACTTTACTAGTTGTATGACCCTGGGCAAGTCACCTAACCCTGTTTGCCTCAGTTTCCTCATCTGTAAAATGAACTGGAGAAGGAAATGACAAATCACTCCCATATCTTTGCCAAGAAAACCCCAAAGGGGATCACAAGTCAGATATGACTGAAAAACGACTAAACAAGGACAATGGCTAGAAAAATAAAAACCCCTCTGGATCCCAGTGGGATAATGGGTAATAATGGGTTATATTTTAATGGCAAGATAAATGTTCTCCGCGGGCAGTTAGGTGACACAGTGGATAGAGTGCTGTATCTGCAATCAGGAAGTCTTGAGTTCAAATCCAGCTTCAGACATTTAATAACTATGTCACCCTGGGCAAGTAAGTTAACTTCTATTTGCCTCAATTTCCTCAACAGTGAAATGGGAATAATGATAACACCTCCCTGCCTGGGAGATGTTCTGAGGCTCAGATGAGGTATTTGTAAAGCACTTAGCAAGCACAGTGCCTGGCACATACGTAGTAGGTATTTAGTAAGTTCTGTTTCCTTCCTTCTGGAAACTACTGCTTTAACTTATCACCACAATGTGTACATTATGCAGTATTAAGTGCTCAGCCAAGGAAACAAAACAAAGAATTTCTGCCCTTCCCCACAGAGTCAATGAAACTTCTTCTAGCATTTCAATTTTAGACATCAATAAATGTTGTCATAAAAATGTTTTATAGAAACATATTTGTATATAACACAAAATACTCTGTTGTGGTATCAGGTATAGGCCAAGAACCATCATCACAGCTTCTCTAACTCTGCAGGTTGTATCACCTAAGCCTGGGAATATGACTGGTGCTTGACGTTGGTTAGAAAGAACCAGTTGGACTCTGCATAAGTGCCCTCTGCACGTGATCCTTTTTCCAGAAACCCCATGTAAGTCTCAACCCCTTACCCTAGGAATCTTAACCTTTTTTGTCACAGTCTGGAGAAACCTATAGACCTCCTTCTCAGAATATTTGTAAATGCAAAATAAAATACATAGCATTAGAAAGGGAACTAATTAGGTTGAAAATTATCAAAAAAAATTTTTTTAACAAATTTACAGACCCTAGTTTAAGAATTCCTGATCTAGACTTAGCTAACTTCTCAATGGCTTTCACAAAGGCCCCCCCCCTCACCAGCAAATCAACCTCATGGGTACACTTATATTCTGTCAAGCCACTGTAATCCTTTGAACTCTAGACCAAAAAACTCTACCCTGTCCCTGAATTGTGTTTTTCTGTACACACAGTACTGACACACAGAAAGACAGGACTTCCCAACACAATGTAGAACCTCTATTCAAAACCTGTTACCTATTACTTACATAAGCTTGGGCAAGTTGTTTAACATCTCTGGGTCTCATTTTGAATGAATAAAAAAGTACATTTGCTTACTTATGCGCTAGATACTGTGCAAAGCACTAGGGATACAAATATAAAAGAGATAGTCCCTGCCCTCAAAGAATTTATACTCTTATAGGGTACGATAACACATGTCCAGAAGTGGGGATGGTTAGTGGAACCCTAGGGCAATTACTTAATCTATAATTTTTCTCATCTGTAAAAATAAGGGGATGGGGTTAGATGACCCCTAAGTTCCTTCACACTCCACATCTGTCAAGCTGTGATGGGAATCTTTTTACTTCTATTTTTTAAAAATGTTTCCTTTAAGTCATTATTGAAGGCCTTAAGTTGAAGTTGACAGTCTCCTATAATGATCCTGGATCCACACAAGGAGCGTGCACTTACACTATAAATATCAGGGAATGAAAATGCTAGAGTAGATTACATTTTTGTCATTTTCATGCCTGAGATACACAATTTGATAATACCATAGATTTAGAGCTGGAAGGAACCTAGACTTAAAATCCCAAAGGCAATGGGGCAAGGACTAAGGATAAATCTTCTCGGCACATTTGCCAACCTTTATGACTAACCATCAAGGTGTTTGTTTCAAAAGCAGATGGCCAAACACTTAAACAGAATACAGGCGTGCATCTGGGTCTAGACTTGTAGGACTGTAACTGCTTATTGCAAATCAAGTCATTCTTGATAACTTCCTTCCAGTGTAACATGCAAAAAGCCAACATTCCCTAAATTTAGGAAAGAAGTGAAGCTGGGATCGTGGAGATGACATCATTCAAGTGCTTCCATTTTATATCATTTCAATCCAAAAAATGTTTAATTACCATCAACAACATTCAGGAACTGACTTTTGCTAGGCTAGGCACTGAGAAAAGATTTGTTGTTGTGGTCATTAAGTCATTCAATTGTGTCCAACTCTTCACGACCCCATGATCCACAGCACAACATGCCCTTCTATCTTCTACTATCTCCCGAGACCTATCCAGGCTCAGGCTTGTAGCTTCCATGACATCATCTATTCACTTCATTTTCTGCTGTCCTCTTCTCCTTTTGCCTTTAATCTTTCCCAACATCAAGGTCTTTTCCAATGAATACTGTCTTCTCATTATGTAGTCAAAGTATTTAAGCTTTAGCTTTGGTATTTGACTTACCAATAGTCTGCATTAATTTCTTTTAAGTATTGACTGATTTGATCTCCTTGATGTCCAAGGGACTCTCAAAAGTTTTCTCCAATTGTTGATAATTTAAAATAAATAATTAAAAAAAAAGTTTTCTCCAGCACCACAATTCAAGTGTCGTTTCTATAGTACTCAGCTTTCCTTATAATCCAACTCTCACAGCCATACATCACTACTGGAAAAACTATAGTTGTGATTATATGGACCTTCGTTAGCAAGATGATGTCACTGCTTTTTTAGTATGCTATCCAGATTTACCATAGCTTTCCTTCTAAGGAGCAAGTGTCTTTTAATTTCATGACTGAAGTCAGCGTCTGCAGCAATCTTTGAACCCAAGAATATAAAATCTGACACTGCTTCCTTTCTTCTCCCTCTATCTGCCAGGAAGTAATAGGACAAAATGCCATGATATATATTATATATCATCATCAATTTATCATATTATATATATATCATCAATTATAAATAAAATATTGTATATAAATATATAATTATGATATAATATATAACATAAATAAAATAGAATTATAAATAAACATTATAGCATTTATATAGCACTTTAAGGTTTGCAAAGCACTTTATAAATATTATCTCATTTGATCTTCACAACATCCCTGGAAGGTAGGTGCTATTATTATTCCCATTTTATAGATAAGGAAACTGAAGCAGACAGAAATTAAATGACTTCCCCAGGTTCACACAGCTAGTAAGTGTCTGAGGCCTGTTTTGAACTCAGGTCTTCCTGGTTCCAGCTGCAGTGATCTATGTCCTATGTCACCTCGCTGAGATGGAGGACCTTGTCTTCAAAAAGCTTACAATCTAGCCGAGAAGTAAAGCTTTTACACAATTAAAGACTCCAGAGGAATCATTTCTGGCCAAGGAGAGTCAAGAAAGGTCACATGGAAGAGGCAAGTATTCAGATGAAGGATGGGCAGCATGTCAGCTAACAGATAAGGGAAGAGGGAAGACATTTCAGACAAAAGAAACAGGATCAAAAAAAAGGGCATGAGGGCTGGGAACTCCAGGATTACAGAAGGTATAAAATTAGAGACTAGTTTGGTTGGATCAAAGAGCATGTGATGATTGCATAAATATGAGTTGGAGCTAGAATGTAAACTGAATTCCTGTTAAGGATATTGGACTTTGTTCAGTAAGCAATGAGAAGTCATAAAACTGGATGTTCTGGAATAGAATAAGTAGAAGTAAATTAAATCATAAAAGAACAGTTCGGCTACATAACAATGACTCAGTCATCACTGAATCTTGCCATAAATTCCAATCATAAAAATTCATTTATTTTATTCCTTAGAGAGAAAAAAAATCAAGGACTCCCCAAATTATTTGTAGACATTTTATAATCACCACCTGAAGGAACAGGAACATATGCTTAGTGGCAGTAGAACACCTGGGGAATATAATCAGGTACTTAAGACACACAGAACTCCACAAGGCAGGATCAATGCATATTTATGAAAAAGGCAGTTTTCAATGTCAGCATAAGGAGCTCCAAAAATACGATGATCCATGATCTGTTAGTTACTGTTACATGGTGAAAAGATGCATTTCTTTAACTAGGCAAGTGGGCCCCAACATCTGGCTATCTGAGCCCCAACATCTGGATGTCCAGCAGCGTCCTCTTTATTCCCATCTTTGTGCTTCCATGAGACAGGACCAATACATGTTTCATGCATGTCCTGAACCATGTCTGCTACAGATTGAGTGCTTAATAAATGCCTGACAAAATTTTAGAACCATCTTTCTAAGAACTTTACAAAAACACAGGAACTAAGCAAAGTTCTTCCTCTAAGGGCACAAAAGGATTAGGTGAATGAATAAAGCAAGAATAATATGTCAGTATCTAGATGACATTTTTAAATTCTCCAAAAACCTTGAATGCTTTTTCTCTAAAAAAAAAAATTACTTAAAAAAATTTGTAATATTCTCTTTCATATATAACCTTAGATGTGACTTTCAATTCATTCATCATTTTCCTACCTACAACAAAAACCTAACCAGAGGTGACAACTTTTAGACATTTCTATTAATACAAACAGGGATATAACTTTAGTAGAATTCAAAACGCAAACTTCTTTGTAAATAATATGCACATGTTGAGTTTCATTTGTAATATTCACACAGTGAAGGAGATTTCAGTCCACTAAATTGTAGCTATATTTTAACCCTTCGTACAACAAGCTGTCTCTGAAAAGAGGACTACAGTATAGCAAGAAAATAGCTTTTCTAAATGGCTCTGTAACAAACTGAAGAGTGTATATGTTCAGGATGCTAACTCAAAAGGTCCCTGTTGTTATGGGATTGATTTTCCACTGGCAAATGCCATAAGGATATAATGTGACTGCAAGGATATAATGTGAGTGGTTACAGTAAAAATTGAACGCTTTGCATGGAAAATGAATGAGATGCAAATAGATACCTATGTAATAATTTTTAAAATACTACAACTATGCAACTTTGTATAGGCATACTGGTACTTTTGGCTTGAAATGAACTAAAGTCTTTTGTTACGGTACAAGTTTATTTAAAATTCTTTATACTGTTAAATTTACTGCCTGCAAATTACCTCACCCAAGTACATCTGAACATATGAAAAATTAATAAATATGAATTTTGCACAAGATAATGGAATGTCCTAAAATGCGCCCGATTTTATTTTTTAATTACATACATTATACATTTTGCCATCTACAAAGTGCATTTTCATGCACAATGCAAAGTGCCTGCATTACAGAATTTGCATATATTAATTTCAACAATAGCCTGAGACCATTTTACATACCACTTGAACAAAACAGCTAGAAACACACCATCTTGAGTTCCATACAACAAAGGAAGAATTCTAAACACACCTGGTATTAGTAAGCAGTGATTTTTAAGAACATAAATTATAAATTTTTCAATGACAACATACGCTGCATCAAGATGATGTTCCTTAATTTCTTGAACCCTTCCATATGACTATATACTTAGGTAAAAGCAAATGAATGATTAAGAATGTACAGGTATACCTGATAGATATGCTATCTTCCTCCTGGCACCAACAAAGGCCTCAGTTAATCATCAAATAAACCATATTTTGTTGCAAGTATAATCATACTTTTCTTCCATTTTCTGTAATATAAGAGCTCTAGTTTGAGTTTTGCTGCCATTGAGATAAAATACAGGTTCAAATAAGCAGATCTGATTCACTGAGCATGTGCATCTTATAATCATTTATCTTGACTTTAAAGGTATACTGTCGGAGATTAGGTTAGTCTATCACTAAATATATTCTATCACCATGTGGCTAATAAAGAGTTGGAGTTTTTTGTGTTGGGCTTTTTTTTTTCTTTTTTTGAAGTAACAGCTGCAATATAATATGAAACCTTTCCTAAACCCACAAGGAGCCTTTTGTAAAATGTTCACCAAGTAAATCAAAGACTTAATAAAGGTCAAAGCACTGTAAATAAAAGCCAAAGCACTTCAAGAGAGCAGTATACCTTTCAACAACCTTACTTTGGAAACAAGATGGGGTTTTACCCACACTTGAAGAGAATAAGCCACCCTAATTATCAGTACTATTACTATTACAAATTTTAACCAATGAATGGCTTTCATCCAATATTTTAAGGCTGATTTTTAGACATATCATCTAGATATTTCCTTTGCTTTCACTGAATACTGAATGAGGGAATCTTGAAACCAGAGTCCTGTTTGTATGTTGATTCCAAACACAACACAGTTCTTAACCAACAGGGCTCTCAGCTGGATAAATGAGTCTTAACAGTCATGTCTTACAATGTGTTGAAATGAATTTGATTTGTGAAAATAAGAGCAAATTCATGACTCCTCTGAAGTAGGTCAGGTTCACAAGGTTTCCTACAATATGCAAGCTTTTGGCATAGAGGTTCCAAAAATAAGATCTACCTACAAATCAAAGCCATGGTTTCACATATTTTATTTAAAAAAAACCAGAATCCAACAGTTTTTAATTTTTTAATTATTATTATTGCAGAGTTGTTGAGAGCTGCAGTGAGCCAAATTAAAGGCAGTAGGGTTTTGTTTTTGATTTGTGTATTTGTTTTTAAGAAAAAGAGATGCCACACTGGCATATGTAAGAATGATGTCATTCATAGTTATTTAAGATAGACTGATAAGCATTTCCTTTGAAGTAATTTACAAAGATAAGTCAATCCAAAAGTAAGTTTCTTAAAAAAGAAAAAAAAAAACTCAATTGCTAAGAAAATTAATGGATCAGAGGGACCCATCCACTTCATGTGCTAAAGGTCTAGCCACTCAACTATAACTGAGGAAATAGAGAATTCTAAAGAAGAAATTCAACTTCTGACAAGCTCTCATGAACTCATAGAAATGTATCTGGTAGCAAGCACCTTATGTTAAGAATTACTAGATTACCCCCCCCCCTTTTAAAAAACAATAAAAAAGTTAAAGTGAATTTTTGTGCTCATAAAAAGTTCCTAATTAAATGGTATCTGAGACTAGCATCTCCTAAGGTCTCTAAACCAAGATTCTGCCCCATGGAAGGGCAAATTGTAGGCACTATGGATTGATTCAACCTCTTTCTGGCCAGTTCAGTCTCAAAACCAAGGCAGCCCATGACTTCTGTGTAAAGACCATCAGCAAAGGTGCTAACAGAGGAGGCAGGAGGGGCCTGCCAATCAATAATCTCCAAATGAAATCTTAAATAAGCCAGCAATCAGTCAAAGACAGGGATGACTTTGGCTCATACATAGGCAGACTACACTTAAACCAGTATTCTAGAGGTGAATGTCTCTGTAAGTCCTTTCAAGTCCTCCAAACAGCAGGTTCGTAAGTTTGGAGGTTGTTGGGGTTTGGTTTGGTTTATTTGGTTGTTTTCTCCTTTAAATGGACCACTGGAAAAATCTGACCACCAAAAAGCAGACCATCACCTGTGGTGGGCTTGGTGAAGCTTCTGAAGGACTCGAAAAGCCAGCAAACCAGCAGATTCATCACATTTGCTTTGGTCCTACAAACGCTTATAGGTACCAAGAAGAGCTTTGCAATTTGGGCAATAGTGATCAACATCCTGAAGTGCATCCACACAAAATGGAATGAAACAGCAGCCAGCTATACATCTGGAAGAAAAGAAAAGGAAAAAAAGAGTCTTGATTTACCAACCTAGGGATTCTTCCTAAACTATAATAACCTAAACTATAATAACTATATATATAATATATATTTTATATATATAAACTAAACTATAATAAACTTCCTAAACTATAATAACCAGAGACTGCCTCTATCTCAATTTCTCTTCAGAGACCTAGAATAGCAATACCTATAAAACAAAGGTTCTTAATCTTGCTTGGGTCATGGACCCCTTTAGCAGTCTAGTGAAGCCTATTGACCCCTTGAGAAGGGTCATTTTGAAAGAATAATGTTTTTAAATGCATGAATATATAGGAATACAAAAGAAATCAATTATATTGAAGCATAATTTTATACACACATACACAAAACCAAGCTCAAAGGCCTCAGGTTAAGAATTCCTGGTTAAAGAAGGGCTCAATAATGTTTTATGATATTGACAATATCTATAACAACTCTTCCTAACTCTTCCAGTTCTTCCCAACCTTTAGGCCATCTCTCTATCCATTATGTCAAACTGCCTCTTAAAATATTCTATAACTTACCCATGGACTATTACTAAAAAGAGACAAGACCTGTAAGCCAATTCAGCCTAACAAGTATTTATTAAATGCCTACTACTTACAAGGCACTGGCCTCAGGGAGCTTGCATCCTAATCATAGCCCTTACCAGAAACACTAAAATAAAACCTTGCTAACATAAGCATTTTCAAAGATGATGTTAAGTTGGACTAGAAAGAAATTGCAGCACTGTTGGGTTGGAAGAAGAACAGTCAAAAGACTTCTGTATGAGTCCATGCTCTCCTACTTTAACACCTATTTTTGAGTCTCAATTTCTTCACTTATAAAATGGGAAGAATACTTGTACTTCCTACCTGAAAGGGCTGTCATGAGACTTAAGATGAATATAATAGCAAAATACTTTATAACATTAAGAAGCTATAAATATAAGCTTATATCCATTATAGCAACTACCAATTAAGAATCATATTTCTGATTTACTGAAATAATCTAGAAAGAATCTGACCCCCCAAAAATCTTTCTTAATTAAGATTAGTTTTCACATGCATTTATCATTTTTCTTAAGGGGATAATTTAGCTAATAAACTCTTCAAAGTTAAAACTAAATATGTGGGGCCATTGTTTTGCATTTTCCTACTTTCTGAGATTAAAACAGTCTTTGATGCTGAGGCTCAAGAAGGATGTTTAGCATTTTCTTCCTAAGGAATTCAAAACATGCAACCAACAGTATAGTATGAGTGGGTAGAAGCAATAGTGGACCAGAGGCCAGGAAATGTAGTCTTAGTTTTGTGTGTGTGTGTCTGTGTCTGTGTCTGTGTGTGTGTGTGTGTGTGTGTGTGAGAGAGAGACAGACAGACAGACAGACAGACAGAAGACAGAGACAGAAAGAGAAACTGAGAGACTAAGAGAGATATTGAGAGACAAAGACAGAGACAGAAAGAGACAAGAGATAGAGAGAGACACTGAGAAACAAAGAGAGATAGAGACACCTTACGCACATTACTATGTCTCCACTTGGAGGAGGAAAGGGAATACTGTTCACATCCTTTACCTGCCTCATATATAGTGAAGAAAAATGAGCCAGTACATATGAGATTGTTTAAGGCTCTTTGAAGGAAAGGTGTAAGGATTATTCATTTACAGGAAGAAAAACTGAAACATGAGGAAGCTAAATACATGAATGGCCCAAGGTCACCCAAGTTTCACATGCAGCCAAGAATTAAGTGACGCTACTTTTCCCTGCTGTGGGGGTGGGGCAAAACTACGCCTTTTCAAAACACTCTCACAAACCAGTAATGACTATGTCTTTAAACACACTACCCTAAGTCCAGACAGATTTTATGCATCCAAGTCGACAAGAGAGAAAAAACTTGAATTAATAATAGGGCAAGACGTTTTGAAGACATTAATGTAAAAGTATTTTTAATATAAATCTATACCCCAAAACTTCCATTATGTTGAAAGACAGTGGGACATAGTAGATAACAAGCTGGCTCAGAGTCAGAAAGACCTGGGTTCCAGTCCAGCCTAGGATACCAATAGCTATGGACAAGTGAGTGGTATACCAATCTCTAATTTGAGTTGATAGAAAGAGTTTCCTCATAGGGAGTTCCCTTACACCAGGGAAATATAGATTCAGACACATACAGGATGTCCCAAAAGTTTGAAAATTCTTTTTAAAAAAAGCTTTAATAGCTTAAAATTACATTAAGACTTTTTGGACACCCTGTATATTCAAGTGGATACTGTCATTCAGGCCACAATAAAACTCCCAAAACTCCAAGGTAAAAAAAAGTCTCTAGGGCAAGAGTTCTTAAGCTTTTTTTGTGTGTGTTATGATCCCTTTGGCAGTCTCATGAAGCCTATGGACCCCTTCTCAGAATGAGGTTTTTAAATGCATAAGATTTAATACAAAGCACTACAAAAGAAACCAATTATTTTGAAATAATTATCAATATCAATATATCAAATATAGTTATCTATTTTTTAATGTCACAGATCCCAGATCAAGAACCCTTGCTCTAAAGATAACACTTAGCATAACAGAAAACTACTTGTTTTGCAATGCTTGTTTGCAAATGTAGTCGAATAATTTTACCATGAGAGCAAAAGAAATTATGCAGTCCAGATTTCCTGATTATTTCACATCTGAAGAAGAACAAATGTGATATACATATATATAACAGGGGTGACCAGGACAGCCCCAAATAAACATGTCCCTGAACAAAGGTCCAGCTGCATGGAGGTACCCCAGTTGGGCACCTACAGGTTCTCCTGCTTGCCCCTCCCAGAATGTCAAATCATATGATAAGACACTAGAAGTTTACCAACTCACCCCAGTAAGCAAAGGCTGCCGCAAGACAGCCAAGTTAGGGCTCCTGCATTAAAAGAGAGCTTGGTCACTATCATCTTGTTACACGAGGGACAGCACATCTGGACAGGACGGTCAAAAAAGGTGACAGGCTGCTGCACATACACAGTCTGAACTGCAACTGATTAGAAAGAGAGAACAATACGTTTTAGGTGATCGTTATTAAAATTAATAGCTTAATTTGTTTGCCGTTCATGTTAAAAAACAGTATGTCACACCACTATCTTGTTTAATTCTCAGCAAGTCTATGAGATAGGTGGGGCAAATACTATTATTACTCCCATTTTGGACATAAGGAAGCTTGACTGAAAAGGATAAAGTTACTTGCCATGTGGTCAGAAGCCACTCAAATTCAGGTCCTTTGACTCCTACAACTGCTCATGTAATACATAGTGAAAAAAGTGGATGAATCATCAAAATAATAGTCACAGCATCACAGACCAAGAGCTGAAAGGGAGCTCAGAGACCATTACTCTAATCTCCTCATCTTACTGACGGGTATAATGAGACCTAGGGAGGTTAAGTGGGTTGCTGATGGTCATGTTGTCAATAAGCATTAATTAGTTTATAATAAGGTTGCTGGCCCCAGGGGACAATTCTGGATATTTAAGTGTGCATGATAAGTGGTAAAATAAAAAAAATTTAACTTTTAAGAAGCTTTATAGAAATGTAATTAATTCTTCCATTTTTTTTGCTTCTCCTATACAGTCAATAGGTAATTACTAAAAGGCAAAGTAGTGGACTAAGAAACCAACCACATTTATCAACATTTACCTAAATGATCAAGCCACAGCTCAAACACCACCAAAAAAACACTTACAGAGCACTCCGCTGCTCAGGGCACTTTGGGTATGAGTGAGGGAAAGGTGATGGGAATGTTAAAATGCTGGTAGCTTTTTCCTAAACTGGGAAGCAGGCAGAAAAGAAAAATTTACATATTCTTAGTTTTTAATCAAATAAAACTTTTAATCAAACAAAAATCTCTGAAGAAAAATTCATCTTCTCCCTTCTCCCCACTCCAAGACACCCAAACTTCTCTTTCTGGTTTCTACAGTAAATGTTTTGTATCTAACACCAGTCATTGTAAGGAAATTCCTTCTCATGATGTTGAATTGACTGGCATTTCAATATCCAATGTATGTGGTGGGGACATAGGATCACAGCACCATATGATCAGAGATTAAAAAGTGGAAAACATCTCAACAACTCCTAAAACTAAAGGATCAAAATAATAATGGAAATAAATCTCCCTTCAGGAAAGAAAAAGGAATCAGTCAAAAACTATTTAGCTTTCTTGATATTCAGGATAATAGGATAACAAATAAAGAACAAGAATGGACCTCAGATGTCTCAAGGTGATAATTTTTTTAATTTAATAAAGAGCTATTTAGCAATAATACAGGGTTTATACAATTTTGAAGTAGCACACAGAGGAAAAAAGTACACACAGGCAACAGTCGTGGCCTAAAATAACATAAAATTATTTTCCTGTCCCTTTCAAGGATGGAGTGTGGTATAGTGGTCAGAGGGCCAGCCTGGAATCAGGAAGACCTAGGTTTAGCTCATTCCTCTAAATACATACTAAGCCAAGTCACTGAAATCTCTCAGTGCCCCAAGCAATTCTCTAAAATTAAAAATTGCCAGTCTGTATCTGTGGAGGGAGTTTCCATATTGGACATTACCTACACAGGTCTGCTCCCCCTCCTCACTACCCCCTCAAAAAAAGAATTCATTTTAGCTTCAAGAGATAAAAGGAACTAGAAGGCAAGGGAGGTTAAAAATAACACAGCTAGAGGAACTGTTACTGAACTGGCTTTAATTATTAACTACTTATATACCTAAGACAGCCCAGGTGAAATGGCAGGTGCAGAAGCAAAAGAGGACAGGACCAAAGTAAATGTTGTCTGAGTGCACAGCAAGGCATACTGGTCCCCAGGGCTCCAGCTCACTCATGCCTAGGCCACAAGTGCTCCCATCCCCGTTTTTTTCTTCAGTCTCCATGGCCACATATAACCACAATGTATGGTGGCCCCTCCAACTACCATCCCCATCCTGAAAATTATGCTGGGCACACCAACAGCTGGTTGGGCCCCTGTCATGGGCTGTGAAAACAGTCTGATTCATAGTACAAAAAGAGACTCAATCTACCCTACTTCATATAGGGTAGATATAGTATATAAATACATATTTATATGAATATATAGTTATATGAATATATTTACATAAATACATAAATATATTCATATGTAAATATATTTATATAATAAATACATATTTATAAATATATCGAATATATTTATATAATAAATATATCTATAAATATATTTGTATTTATATAAATATATATGTGTAATATATAAATACAGAGTCAACAGGATACTAATGATGAATGTCTAAGTCCCAGTAACAACCCATAAGGTCAAACAAAATATCCATGGACATAACCAAAGACATCAGATTCTTTAAGGAAAGAGTTGTTTCAAATATTACAGGATAGATCATCTCTCCCCCCAAACCTTGCATATTTATTTTGTATATGTCTTATATTTACTTATCAATGAACATATTACAACGCCCTCCAGCAGAATATAAAAAAGTTCCTGAGGGCAGGCAACAGTCTTTCTTTTGTAATTGCCTGGCACATTTTGTTGTTGTTCAGTCGTGTCTAACTCTTCTCAATCTCCATTTGGGTTTGGTTTTGTTTTTTTTTTGGCAGAGATACAGGAATGGTTTGCCATTTCCTTCTTCAGCTCATTTTACAGATGAGGGAACTGAGACCGACAGGGTTAAGTGACTTGCCTGGGGTCACACAGCTAGCAAGTGTTTGAGGCCAAATTTGAACTCTGGAAAATGAGTCTCTATCCACTGCACCACTTCGATGCCTTATGTGCCTGCCTGGCACATAGCAAAGTGCTTAGTAAATTGCTTGATTGGTAGATTGGCTGATTTGATAGATTCTAGGCCTGGGCAAGTCACCTAACCCCGTTTGCCTCAGTTTCCTCATCTGTAAAATGGTCTGGAGAAGGAAATGGCCAACCACTCCAGCATCTTTGCCAAGTAAACCCCAAATGGGGTCATGAAAAGTCGAACACCCTTGAAAATGACTAACGAAAAACAAAAAAGCCTGAAGAAAGAAACCTTATAGCTAAGGGAGAAATGGAAAGGGTTTTAAACAAATAGGTTAAGTCGATCACTTACTTGCATTAGGATTTGGAACTGGCAAAGGCTGAGAATAGTATGCAGGAGGATTCATACCCTTCCCATCTGCTCCTGGCACTGCTCCTGGTACAGGCCCAGGGGGAGCAGTAGGAAAATGACTGTTGACAGCCATTGTTTCTTCATAGGAAGGAGGCGCATTTGGAGCTACTGATGCTCCTGGAACAACGTTATATGGTCCTGGAGCTGACATTTTATCTAAAATAAAATTATAGAAAGTTATTCTTCTATTCAGCAAACATTTATTTCATGCCTACTAGGTGTAAAGCTCTGTGCTAAGCATTAATTAGTCCAGTGTGACAAATTCGAGGTCTTTTCCCTTGTTTTGATACTTACTTCTCTACCTTGAAGTCTCCACCACCACCACTACACCCCACCATTTGTCTACAATTACTGCCTCATTTTCTCTCTGCCCTACTCACTTCTTAACCCCTCCATTGTAGTCTGGCTTCTGAGCTCAAGCCTCCACTGAAACTGCTATCTCCTGAGTTACTAATGGTCTCTTAATTAATTGCCAGATCCTTTTCACAGTCTTCCTGTCTCTGTTGTATCTTAGTCAGGGCTGACCACTCTTTAAAGAAAGGGCTCTTAATCTGCTATAGGTGGGAGATTTAAGGGAATGGAAGAGTAAAAAAAATTACACCATGATTTTCACTAACCTGTCACTGAAATTTAGCATTTCCTTCATTATGAATATAAGCAACAATCAGTAGTAGTATCACCAACACCTCTGACTTTGTCATCAAAAGAAATTACAGATATTTTCACATCACATTACAGTGAAAACAGATTGAATATCCAACCTGACATTCATGTTACCTTGCCAAAGACCACCCGACAGTTTAATGTGCTGATCCAAGCTAAGACTATCTTTAAACTTTAGTTTGTCTATATTTAAATATAGAGCCTTGCCATTTAATGTGTTAATAAAGAAGCACTTATTACTATACTACAATTTAAAAAATATTTTTATAACTGTATTTCAATATAATTCAGCTAGCTAGGTAATATAGCTGGATACATCACTGAGCCTGCCATCCAGAAGACCTGGGTTCAAATCTAGCCATAGACACTTACTATCAGTGTGACCCTGGGCAAGTCACTTAACCCCTGTTTTCCTCAGTTTCCTCAATAATAAAATTCGGATAATAATAGTACCTACTTCCCAATGTCGTTGTGAAGATCAAATGAGATAATAGTTGTGAAGTTTGTAGCACAGTGCCGAACGCAGAGTAGGTGCTATATAAATGTTAGTTATTATTTACCTGGTAATCCTATGTATTTCATTTTAGGCATTTAAAATCACTATTCTGAAACAAAAAGGTTTAGGACTCCCCACAGTAAAGTCTCCCAGGGGAATATTTTCTCCTCATTGAGTTTTTGTGACATTGCTCTTTCTGCGTATTTTCCTATCCAACAACTCTTCTCAGTCTCCTTTGCTGTATCTTCCCCTAGATCCCCTTCCCTTCTCTAGGTAAACCCCCAAGGCTCTGTCCTAGGGCGGAAGGTCAAACAACACTCAGTAACTTTACCAGCTCTAATTCAATTATCATCTAAGTGGATGCTTCTGAGATACAGAGATGTAACCGTCTGTCTGCTGGGCTCATGTCCCTCATCACCAGCAGCTTATCAGACACGACTAAAGACAACAATAACAACCCCCAAAATTCGGACATTTCTAGTTCTATATCCCAGAGGCATCTCAGACTCATTACCGGCCCAACAGAATTCATTCTCTCCCCCCTCCAAATTCATCCCCCTGTTCTGGCTGTCCTTATTTCTGTCGAAGGCATTCCTTTTCCTTCCCTAACCAGGTTTGCAACCTTGAAGTCATTCTTGACCCCTCACTATCCATCACCTCAAATATCCACCTACAGAGTCACCAAGTCTCCTAGATTCCACCCCAACAGCATCTCTCACATCCTTTGCTCTCTATTCACACAATCGCGATCCTGGTTCAGGCTCTCCTCACCTCTTGACTGGGATTATTGCAATAGATTCCTAATAGCTCTCCCTCTCCAATCTTACCCTATCCTCCACACCACTACTAAGTGATTTTCCCAAATCAAAGATCTTGTCATGTCACTTTCCTGCTCAATCAACTGGGAACAGGGAAAAGGATTGGATCTGTGGTTTTACTGATACAGGGGGATTCCTAGATGAGAAACACCCTCTTCTAACGCAAGTCAGCACCTCCCCTGCAGTTTACAAGCTTGAAGAGCTCCTAGAGCTCTACTGTTGCTGTTGCTGTTGCCGTTTGTTCTCAAAGAGGACCAATGACTTCAGGAGAGTGATGTCCTGACTTGCAAGTGAATTGGATTTAAGTAAGGCAGAACTATGCAGTCATCAGCCTCACTCTGTCCTCCAAAGCCTTCTGAGGGCCAGCTAGGTGGCACAGTGGGTAGGGCTGTGGCCTTGGAATCAGAAGGACCTGAGTTCAAATCTGGTCTCAGACACTTAACACTTACTAACTGTGTGACGTTAGGCAAGTCACTTAACTCCGATCGCCTCACCGAAAAACAACAACAACAACAACAAAAAAAAACAAAAAAAAAAACAAAAAAAACAAAGCCATCTGAGTCCAATGGCAAGACATAGGTCAAGATGGCTGTTGATGGCCCCAGATGCAGTGGGAGACCTTGGCTTTTTTAAGCTAAGGTCTTTCCCAGGTCCCAGTTTGTCTGAGGCAAAGCCCATTCGGTAATTCAAGGCTAGCTAAGAATTAAGGAGGGGCAACCAGGTTAGAGCACTGGCCCAGGAGTCAGGAAAATCTGAGCTCAAATCCAGCCTCAGACACTTAGTAGCTGTGTGACCCTGGGCAAGTCACTTAACCCTGATTGCCTCAAAAAAAAAAAGGTTAAAAAAAAAAAAGAATTGAGGCAAAAGACAGCCTAGTTTGCCTTCATAAAAGAGTCAATCTGGGAGAGGAAGAACTTAGAGCACTGAGATTTAATTGGCCCAGGGTGATACAGTCAGTATGTCAGAAACTAGGTCTTCTGGGCTCAGAGGCCTGCTCTCTATCCACTACACCTTAATTAACAAGTATTTATTAATTTACCTGTCCTATTCACTCACTGTTCTAAACAAAAAAAACAGCAGTTCCTTCCTTCAAAGAGCTTAAGAAAACCCCTGTGGCTCCACATATGTGTGTGTGTGTGTGTGTATACCCATACATATACATACACATATATACACATACATATACATATTAGGATCAAATACAAAATCCTCTGTTGGTCAGTTCCTGTCAATCTCTGTTTCCAGGCTTAGAATATATCATTCCTCTTCGTTCACTCCATGGTCCAAACAGGTCTTCTTACTGTTCCTCACATATGACACCCACAACTCTGTAGCCTTTACACAGTCTGTCCATGCCTGGAACACATTCCCTCTCTCTCATCTCTGGGCTTCTTAAAATCCCTACTTTCCATCAAAGCTCAGTTCTCATACCACCCACACAAGGCCTCTCCTGATCCTTAAAGCTGTTAGTGCCTTGCCCCAAAATCATGTTGTATTTTACTTTGCATATATTTGTGAGCATTCATGTTGTCATTTCACATGTATATATGTGTCATGTCACAGCGTAATGCAAATGCCCTAAGGACAACGATAAATTCATTTTTGTGTTTCCTTCCTCAGGATTAACACTGTATATCCTAGGTGCTTAATTAATACATGGTTGTTGAGTAATAATACAAGTAATTTCTGAGAATAGCTTGAGTTCAGTCTTGCCTTAGGAGATAGCTCAAATGATTATTTGATGTCCCCCTCCAGACCTGTTGATACCACCGTCATGCATTTTGCTCAATGTATATGAGAAAGCTAGATGAAGAAAATGACCCAAATTAACCAACATCTAACACAAAAGGCCAAGGGGAAATACCAACCAAAGTCTTATATAAATATCTTTTTCTTTGCTTCAGTGATAAGCCAATATTTAAACTTTCTTTAAAATATTTAGAAACTTTTAGCTACACTGAATTTCCCATTTACATTACTCCAACATCTTTAGTAAATAAAATGAAAAGGGTATAATTTTTTAAAAATCAACTTATAAAACTTTCTCAATTTTTAAAAGAATATATAAATGCATCCAGCACAGACTCTCCTTTCTGAGGAATGGGGAGAAACATATTTTCTTTTTTCAAGCAAACCAGGAGGCTAGAATTACAATTTGTAAACAGGGTGTGTTCCTGTCCAAGACTTTGTTAGCTGAACCATAAAGTAGCGTGATTAGTACACAGTACCATCCTTTGTGTGCTTTAAAAAAAAAAAAAATTGGGCAGGGCATACCTGGGTAGAAGAAATATTCAGTATCTGCCTCAAGTGGAAGTCAATAAAAGAATATGTGTGAGAGAGATTCTGTGGTCATGGGGCCCTGTTTCACTTTATATTGACACAGTGATTTTATTCTACCTTTTCTCTCATTTTCCAATATCCTGCTACCACTTTCTTGTGTGCACTAGCTGCTGGATGGGGCAAAGGGTGACATATCATATGACCATGGCTATAAGAAAGCCTTTTTAACGTCAAACCATCATCAACTTCCTATGAGATGTGAGTGGAAGGAACAGGGGTTAGATGGGGGAAAAAACACAAAAAGGGAATAAGCCAGTTAGAGGATGTTAGTCACACAGGCCATGGTCCTTAAATGAAAGAATCAAAGAATTCATTACATAGAAGTTAGCTGAAGTCTGGTTGCAGATGGCACTAACAATTCCTGCACATTTGCTTCTATCACTTCCTTTATGGTGCTTAGAAGATATTTTCTACAAAGAGAACAATGTCGTCACTGTGATTCTTTGAAGTAATTTACATCCTTGCTGAGGCATTCTTCCCCCCTCCACTTTTTTTTTTATTAGACTGTGAGTCAGAGAGATTTACTGAAGAGATTTACTCTTAACATTCAATGTTTAAAATTATAAGATTGGACAATCAGATGCTGAAGGGACAGATTGAAGGGCGAAAAAAACTTTTACAAATGCACCACCTTTACCACTGGGGAATGGCTAAATAAATTGTGACACGTGAAATGTAGTAGAATTCTACTGTGCCATTAGAAATTATGAAAATAGAGAATTAAGACATATGGGAAGCCTTTTATAAAATAATGCAGTGTAGCAGAACAAGGAAAATATAGATAATGAAAGCAACAGTGTAATATAGAGGTAGAGTCAGGAAGACCTGAATTAAAATAGCACCTCAGATACTTACTAACTGTGACCTTGGAGAAAGTCATTTAACTTCTCTGGGCCTCAGTTTCCTCATCTGTAAAATCAGGACTAAAAGACCACTAAAGTCCCGTCCAGCTTTAAATCTATGATCTTATGAAAAACAAGGGGGGGGGATTAATAACAACCAAACACTATATCATTATAATACTAAGCTTTGCTTTTGTTGAGAAACACACACACACACACATACACACACACACCCTTTTTACAAAGGTGAAGGGCAATGGATGAGGAATGTTGCATATGTACAAGGGTGAAGGACAACGGATGAGGAATGTCGCATATACACAGATGAGATGTTAATTGGTTTTGCTAAACTACTCTGTGTGCTTCTGTGTCTGAATGTATTGCCAGCAAAGAATATATTTGGAAATGATTATCAAGTTATCAATAAAAATAAGATTTTTAAATGTACCACTCATTTTAATACAAACAGATACATATCAGGATGAAAATAAATCCAGTATGCCAAAAGTTGTGAAAATATAACTTTTTCAGCTTTCCAGCTCTCTAAATGGCAATGACTTAATGTTGTCCTTATTTACATGGCTAAATGAAACATGAAGAGCTGATAGGGGAAAGATTCTCTAGATCAATTTTCAAAATCTTTACTTCATGTTACATAGATAAAGAGGATCTATCACATTTTACTGACCAACAAATTAGGACCCTATCTGCCAGAATTTTAAGATATGGTTTCTGAAGACTTTTAAAGACTAATAGTTCAGTATTTGTGTTTTTGCCATTTTCATGGGAAAGCAGGAGTTCAGAATGGCCCACACACCCTACTGGGAACTGAAACTTTGTTTTCCTGAGGAATGTAGAACTTTCTCTGCCTACAACCAGGAAAAGTTGCTTCTACTTGCACTAAAAGTCTTTATTCTGGCCTATACAAACCGATCTTTGTCCAGGAAGCCCTGTAACCAGCCTCTTTTCTCATCCCACCTGAAACCAAGTATAGTAATAACATCCACAGCTCTGCCTGTGATCTAGAGCTTCTACCATTAAAAATGGCATGAAAAGCAGGGAATCTACCACCATCAACACAACCTACCACAAAAATTTCAACAGTATACATACATGTTTATTACTTAATACAGCTAAAAGCTATGTAAGGTTTTCTGAGTTGAACAGAAATTGCAATGCAGGAGTCAAGTTTAAATTTATTATTGGCCTTTTGTTAGGATGGAAATCACTTTAAATGGAGGACATTTCTTTTTTATTAAACTATTTTATTTTCCCCCCAATTACATGTAAATAAGTAGAAGACATTTCTAAAGAAGGAATTGGACATTTTGGTCACAGACCAAAGACAGCAGGATCTCAGTCACTATAGAAACAAGAAGCTTTGAAAGTCAGGGAGATGTCTCATTCTCAAGTTGTTTGATTTTGTTATTGTTAGGCTGCCCAGAATGGCATCAAGAATGAATTGTCCATTTTAAGTAATATTTTTGGTCAGTTTCCACCCTCTTTTCACCTTTCTGCCAAAGTATGCAAAAAGCAGGAAGTTTTGTTTTCGTCATCTTGGCAGTATTATTTTATTAGCTATTTCCTATATATTCCAAAAAGCAGCTAAAGAATCTTTGAGCAAATTTAAATTGTTTGTATGTTTAAATCTGACCCTTAGCAACAGAAATAGAAAGTAAGAGAAATTCATGGTAAACAGCGCAGCATCATGCATCACAGGAAAATATAGCACTTGGTAAGAATTTCATTGAACTGCATACTAACTGGGCAGGATGGCAGTCACAGAACCTTGTTTCTAATCCTAACTCATCTTACTAACCAGCTACGTGACTTTGAGCAAATTCCCTCACTTCTCTGGGCCTCAGTTTCCATGTTTGTAACAACTGACCGAATGATTTTTAAAGGTCCCTTTTAGCTCTAAAATTATGATTCCAAAGTCTCAATGTTTAACCCGATGATAATTTTCCTAAATTTCGATTGTTATGGCAAGCAACGTATAGCTGCTTACTTGCATACAACAGATATAGTCACAGTAATATTAGTAATACTTCATTTATCCAGTACTACTGGGGAATGAGGTGTTTTGGTTGGCTATTTCCCCCTAATAACTGAAGCTAACCCACCATTTAACCTTTTTGAAATATGGTTTATTTTTCCTTTCCCTTATTATTGTTATTTTTTAAATTTTTAGGCAATTGGGGTTAAGTGACTTGCCCAGGGTCACACAGCTGGTAAGTCCCTTACCTTATTAAATAAAAGTGTGTTAAATACAATTTAACCTTTTCTTGACTTTTGGTTAATCATAATCAACTGGTCAATGTACTGTATTATGCTATGTAATACAGTAATGCCCTTAGGAGCTAACAAAAGGGGGCACAGAGCCTAGCAGCTTGTCCCTTTGTAATCTATCTCCCCAATTACCATTCTTTACTTACGGTTTGTCTCTTTAATGACATACTTTCTACTCAAACCTGAGTAGACATATTTGTAAATGGAAAGAGAGTTAGAAATTCAACATTCTATCATTATTTTTCATGTTAACTTCAGTTGTCCTTCCCATCAGGCCCACATTGAGCAGCTTGTAATCTGCTTGCTACTATAATCTAGGAAAAATTGAAGATGCCTCGTGAATACAAATTTGTAAATCAGTAGCCTTAATATTATACATAATCCTAGATCAGTAATATGTGGCCTGAAGGCGACTTTACTCTCTTACTAGGGAGTCAAGTGTGTATACTTTTGGACAGCTCTGTACCTCATTTACCAGATTTTGGGAGGGGAAGAGGTGAGACAGTTAACAAATTGTATTTCTAAGTTCAGAGTTACATTCCAATGGATAGAAATGCAAAAGTCTAATTTCTGGCCTTGCAGTATCTAGTCTCTCTCTTTCAAGACCAGTGGTTCTTCTCATATGCCACACACATAGATCAAATATGTCCTCCAATTAGTGTCTATAACTAAAATGTAAAAAAATACTGCTGTTTACTGTATTGCCTCACACTATGAAGGCATGACAAAGTTTACAACGGGCAATCTTTTTTTAAATTATTGAGTTTGTTAATGGTTACCAGATTTATAACACATTTTTAAAAGGTATATAAATGCAAGAATCAACCTCTGACTTATTTAGGCACAGATAAGAAATCACATCATCACTGTTTTGTCACTAATATCTCAAGTGGTCTTACTGTACTCTCAGCCTTGTGGGACCACATCTGAAGCACTGTTGAGAGACAACATGGTGTAATGCCCCAGACTTAAAATCAGAAGACCTGGTTCAAATACCAGCTCAGCCCCAGCTTCCTGATCAGTAAAACAAAGATAATGAGATATTATCTATCCTCAAAGGATGTTTTGGGAAAAGTACAAAGTGTTGCCAAAGTCTTAGAGCAGTCTTAATTAATTAATAATTTAATAACTTAAAACTACACTAGGACTTTGGGAACATCCTGTACTTTGTAAATTTTAAAGCACTCTACAAATGGAGGTCAATATTACGGTTGACATGTCACATTACAGTGACAAACAAATTAGAATATTCCCAGAGGAAGGCAATAGGATAGCAGGTAGATTTCAAACCTTGAAATATGAAAACTGGATAAGGAATTCTTCCCAGGTTAATATTGATCTTTTAGTTTCCAATCTTCTTGCATCTTAGCCCACCCACTTGTCACCTTTCCCTTCCCATACACTCTGTAATCCAAAGACACTGGCCTCCTTGCTACTCCAGGAACAGGACACTCCATCTCCTGACTCCAGGTTCCCCATGCTAGGAATTCTCTCCCTCCTGTTCTTTCTGACTTCCTTCAAGTCCTAGCTAAATTCCTGGTCTTTAAGAAAGAAAACCTTAACCCCAAATCACTCTGATTCTCATTTATTGGGCAACAATGGGTCCCAGGCCAAGCCCTACTAGGTCACTGTTTGGGCCCCACTGAATGGGTGTTGCCTCAGTCAAAGTGAGACCTATTAAAGACCTTAGCTTGAAAAGGCCAAAGTCCCCCACTGCATCCTGGGTCATCTTCAGTTGTCCTGATCTATATCTGGCCAGTGGACCCTGATAGCTCTAGAAGAGAAGCAAGGCTGGTGACTTTGGACAGCCCCCCCTCACTTAAATCCAATTCACTTGCATGCAGGGCATGACCTCCTTAATGTCATGGTCCTCTTTCAGAATGAAGGAAAACAATAACAGCAGCTAAATTGCTACTTCCTACAAGAAGCGTTTCTCAGTCCTCTATAATCTTAGTGCCTTCCTTCTGAGATTATGTCCAATTTACCCTGTATATATCCTATCTGTACATAATTGTTTGCATGTAGTCTTCTCCACTGGACTATGAGCACCTTGGGAGCAGGAGCTGTTTTGGCCTTTCTTTGTATCTCCTTATCAAAGTTCTGATAAATAGTAGGCACTTAATAAATGCCTGTTGACTAGATTCAACTCAGCCAACCCTACTCTGATGGAACTGTTCAATCAGTCCTGAATCCACTAGGCTGATGTACCAAACAACTTCCATCATTTCATACCATACCATAAAAACTCCATCACTCCATACTCCATACCATACCATTACACCCTCTACCATTCCATCTTGCCAGAAAGATAGCAAGAGACACTATCAAATGTTTTGTTTTTGCTGAAATCCATTTATATTATATATTTGGGAATAATTTCCATGACCTACCAGTCTATTAACCCTATTATGTTCAGAAGTTCTGCATTTAGTGTAAGGTTAGATTTGATGACCTCTAAAGTTACTTCCTATGTTAAAATCCTATTGAGTTTACCATGGTGATTTATGATCATGCAAAGTACTCCCTGCATATCCAATAATTCCATTGTTTCGAACATACCCTGGAAGCATATAAAAATTTAAAAGGGCTATCTATTCAAATATTTTTATAGCACCATTATGTATAATTACCAAAAAAGAAACATAATCTAAATGTTCACCAGTGAGGAAATTGTTTAAATAAATTGTGGCATGTTAATGTAATTGAATACTACAAAGCAATTAAATTATAAAGAATACAAAGAAACCTGGAAAGACCTTTATGAAATAAAAGTAAGAAAGAAACAGAAGATAAAGATAAAGAAGAAAAATAACTACAAGCATAAAACAGGGGGTCTTAGCTTTTTGTGTGTGTCCCAGACTTCTCTGGCAGTGAGGTGAAGCCTCTGTATCCCTTTTCAGAATAAGGTTTTAAAATGCATGAAAAAAGTACATAGGATTTCAAAGCAAACAAATTATATTGGACTACAATTATAAAAAAATATTAAGTCTAAGAACTCTCAAAACAAGGCAGATTTGCATTATCAAAATATTTATTTTTAAGTCTGGGGACTCTCAAATGGAGGCAGAATTACAAAGTGTAAAATGTTTTTTACAATGTAGTTATAGACACTAATTAAAGGATATATTTCATATATGTGTAGAACATGGGAAGAACCATTGGTTTTGAAAAGGAGGGATTATATATAGTAAGGCCACAAATTAGATTAAGAATTCCTGAAATAAAAGAAAATGAGAATAAATGAACAAAGAATTCTGATTACTCTTTCCAGGGCCTAACTGAAAAGCTATTAAGGTATTTTACGTCCTGCAATTAATTTAAATGTAAATATCTACTAAGTAAGTTTAAGTAGTCTCATATATTTGAATTGAGTTAAAACTTCAAAGACTTGGCATTTAAACCTCTCATCTTACAGGTAAGGAAATGGGGGCCCCACAGAGGGATACTCAAGCAGTAAGAAGTAGAGCTGGGATTTGAACCCTGGTCCCCTAATGTTATATCCAGCAGTCTCTCCAATGTACCCAATTAGTTGGACAGGTATTCAATATTAAGTTTTTAATAAACTCTTTTAAAAAATTTTTTTTAATTCTTTTAAAGTTTTGATTAAAAATCAAAACCTGCACTCTAAAGCATCATTACAATCAGAATTATCTTTTCTGTGGGAACTAATTTTGTCCTTGCCAGGGCAGAGGGAGCTTTAAAGTTCCACACAGGGTGATCTGCCACTGACTGGAGGAGGAACTAAGCAGAACTAGCTCATAACTACTTTCCCAATCGCACCCCAGCTGCTTTTCACCTTACTCATTCTAGGTCACTCTCTATTTTTCCCTAAACAAGAAAGAAGCTGTTGACTTCTCAATGCACCTCCAAAGCAGATGGAGAACTCTAGCAGTGAGTTGGAAACTCTGGGTTGTTTTTTTTTTGCCCTTACCCTCAAAATGAAAGAGGAATGAAGAGTACTCAATGTCAACTTCTTTAAACTATTTCACAGCTTCCCCTTCCTCTCCCTCAAAAAAAATGTTCCAGAGAGCCTTCCTTAAAGCCACCTTTGCACCTTTCTGCTGCAGAAAGGCAGATGTGTTCAATCTCTACTTCAAAACTCTTTGTCACTGAAGGCTAGGTAATTCTGGGTGACTCACTCTTCTCTAGTAAATGGAAATCCAGCTCTTACAGATCACAGAAGGTGGCCGCCTGCCAGATGCTCACAAGTTTAGAATGAAACATGGCAGATGGAAAGGGAAGCAAAGAAAGGCTGACACTGGGTGACTTATGGTGGCCCAATGGATAGAGGGGTAAACTTTGAGTCAGGAAGACCTGAGCTCAAATTGAGTCTCAGACAATTACTACATGTGGACCTTGGCCAAGTCACTCCACCTCAGTTTCCTCAACTGTAACTTGGAGAGTAATTATAGCACCTCCCTCCCAGCATTGTTGTGAGGATCAAATGAGATAATATTTGTAAAAGCATTTAGCATAGTTGCTGGCACATAGCAGGAACTACATAAATGTTTATTCCTTTACCCCTAAAACTATTCTGGAGAAAGAAATATTGTTTTGTGGCGTAATGAGTATAGATGACTATTAACATATTCTCATACCAACACTCAATAGGAGTGATTGCAGAATCTAGTTGGCATTTCTAAAGCTCAACTCAGCTTTTGGATTTCTTGGCCAAACCTGGAGAAAAGCCATCTGGTTAGTAATCTCTAATGCCTTCTAAACCTTCCACCTACAAGGGAAAAGTCAATGGGAAAACACAGAAACCTTAAAAATATCAATGGTCTGACTCATTTGGAAACCTCTGGGCTCTTCTACTTACTTATTTTTGTGACCTCAGGGAAGTCACGTAAACTCTATGAGACTGAATTCCTCATCTATAAAATGATGAAAAGCTAGACTAGTTGGCCCCTAAAGGTCCCTCCTGGTTCTAAAGCTATGATATTGAGCTCCAAGCTCAGAATAAAGGAAGAATAGTCAGGAGGCATAAGGAGCCAGAGTGTAATTACAGGACAACCTGATTAAGTCCCCTCCTTTAGAAGTCAGACTCCCCAGGACTCATCCGGTTGGGTCCTGTCCCTGAGTGGAAGGTGGCAGCCTAGTCAGTCCCCTTGGCCTGTGAGTCTTGACAAATAGAATGATTATTTTAAATATAGTTTGGAGTGGATAATGTGGTAAATACGCACGTGAAGGAAAAAAGTCCTTTGGAAAGACAGATATTTACTCCCCTAATTCACTTGTTTTGTAAGTTCTGATGTTCATAAATTAGATCATGCTAACACTTCCCTTAAGTCTGACAGGAAAGAAGCAAATCCTCAAGTTAACAGGAAATGTCCTCTGTTCTAGGACTAGAAGCATTCAAGCTAACAATGGCTGTATCATCGATGAAAGACTAGACTAAGTGAAGCCAAATGGGGAAGAGGTGCCATGATGACTGTCATAATGCACTAAGCAGAGGAAGTAAAAGAGAGAACTAAGCTAAGACCTAACACGGGGATGAGCTTTTACTGGAAGTGTTTTTAAAGTGAGAAACTAAGTACATTAAGAGAGAGAGAGAGTGTGTGTGTGTGTGTGTGTGTGTGTGTGTGTGTGTGTGTGTCTGTGTCTGTACACACATACTTTTGATGTTGTTGGGTCCTTTTTCAGTCATGTCCAACTCTTCGATGAGTCCATTTGGGATTTTCTTGGCAAAGATACTGGAGGGGTTCGCCATTTCCTTCTCCACTTCATTTTACAGATGAGGAAAACTAAGGCAAACAAGGCTAAGTGAAACTTGCCCAGGGTCACATAGCTAGTAAGTGTCTGAAGCCAGATTTGAACTCACAAAATTGAGTCTTCTTGACTCCAGGCCTGACACATTACCCACTGAGCCACCTGGCTCTGTGTGTATGTATATATGTATGTGTGTTTGTTTATACATACATATGTCTATACATACTTATACATGTGTGTGTCTTGAGTTGTTGTATGGAATATTTCCAAATCATCCGTAGTGGCACAATTGACAGATCATAAAGTCTGAAGTCAGTTAAGACCTGAGTTCAAATTAAGCCTCTGACATTTAATGTTTGGCCCTAGGCAAGTGCCTTAATTGCTGTCTGCCTCAGTTTCCTCAACAGTAAAATGGGGAGTAAAAAAAAAAAAGCACTGACCTTGCAGGGTTGTCATGAGGATCAATCAAATATTTGTAAAACGCTTAGCACAGTAGTAGGCACTTATTTTCTTCCTTCCTCCTATCCCCCAGAATTACCTCCTATTAACTTTTCATGCAGTTCGTGTTTTCTTCTATGTGTAACAGTTGCTCTACTTGATAGAATGTAGGCTTCTTGAGGGAAGGGCCAGATTATTTTTTGATTTTATATCCAGTAACTGGCCCAAAGTAGGGGCTTAATAAATAAATGTGTATTGACTAATAACGAAAAGTACTTTGTAAACCATCAGCTATTTTACTCTCCTACAATGTCTTGGTTAGCTTGTGGCAACATTTCAACTATAAGGATTTATATGTTCAATGCCAGAACTTCATCACTAAATTAGCTCCAGAATTTCAACAGGTTCACAGGTCTCTCTGTCCCCAGAAATGGCTTCATTTAATTTTCTACAAGATTCCACAGCAACAACAATTTCTTTAAATAGTGCATTCTAGGATATCCCGACTGGAGATAAAAAGTCTAGACTATGTTAGCGAGGAAACAAATAAAAAAAGAAACCAGGAAATGCAGAGGCGTTCAAAAAAATGAAGAGAGAAAAAAAAAAAAGATACAAATCACAATCCCGCAAAACCTCAAGAGCTGGTCATTTTTGGTTTTTGCTGAAAGGTCTGGGTAGTGGCTGTTTGACCTACTTTATCTATCCCTTGGTTTTGTCTTTTTTGTGTGTAACACTGTACCTACTTCTACCTCAATATATGGGAGGGGGAAAAAAAGAAAATTCAATTTTGGTCGTTTTAAAAAAAGAATAAAATTACTTTCCTGTCTGAAACTACCTGATTGGCCTCAGAAATCAAGGGTCTCTTTGTATGTAATCCATTTATGAGCCTAAACCCCTTGTTTTACAGATGAAGATACTGAGCTTCACAGAAGCTAAATGACTTGATCAAGGTCCTATTGATATGAGGGGGGAGGACGAGGCTTTGAACTCAGGTCCTCTGATTCCACTCTCATTCTGCCTTACATGGAATACAGTCTCTCCTTACCTCCTCCACATCTTAGAATCCCTGGTTCTTTCAAAACTCAGCTCATCACCTTTTACTTGAAGCTTTCCCTAATTCCCCCAGCTTCCAGGCCTTCTCTCCCTAAACTACTCTCGTTGATTTTGTATGGACTCCATATATACATATATACATGTTGTCTCCCCCACTACAATATAAACACCTCCAGGATAAGGACTATCACTTTGGTGTTTGTATTTGTGCCAATGCTTGGCTCATAGTAAGCACTTAATAAATGTTGTTTGATTGATTGTATACAAAACAATAACTATTAAGCCCTGATAACTCATGTCAAAAAAGATGAAACGTGGGGCTCATCGTGTAAAAAAAAAATGTCTTTTACACTTAAGAAATTTTCACTTGCAACAATCACTCTATAAAACACTGATAAATTTCCATGGGCACTTACCATTTTCTCCTTACCCTCCAGAAGCAAACACCATGATTCCCCCACCACCACTACCCACTTCAAACATATTTTTGATGACATTACAGGCAAAAGCATGAGGAAGATAGGAGATGCAAAGGCTCTGGTCAGTATACAAAGTACATGATCATAGCCTCTGAGAAAGATTCAAGAGAACCTCGACCCCAAATAGGCAGCAAGCAGACCACTCAGGTGTGAAACCTTCATTATGCTCTGAGGACCTTGGAGGGACGCTTCTTTTTGCAATATAACTTCCTTTTTTATGGTAATTTTTATTTTTTTTTGTTTTCAACATTTACTTACACAAGATTTTGAGTTCCAAATTTTCACCCCATCTCGCCCTTTCCCCCACCCCAAGATGGCATGCATTCTAAATACCCCTTCCCCTAGTCTGCCTTCCCTTCTATCTCTCCCCCCTTCTCTTATCCCCTTCCCTTTCAATTTTCCTGTAGGGCAGGATGGATTTCTGTACCCCATTTCCTGTATTTCTTATTCCCAGTTGCATGTGAAAACAATTTTTTTAAACATGTGTTTTTAAAACTTTGGGCTCCAAATTTTCTCCCTTCCTCCCTCCCCACCCACCCTCATTCATAAGGCAAGCAAGTAAATATAGGTTATACATGTGCAGTTATGCAAAACACTTCCATAGTAGACAGGCTGTGAAAACTAACTCTATTTCCCTTAATCCTATCCCGCCCATCCATTTATTCTATTCTTTCTTTTGACCCTGTCCCTCCTCAGAAGTATTTGCTTCTGATTACTCCCTTTTCCAATCTGCCCTTTTCTCTATAATTCCCCTACTCTCTTGTCCCCTTCCCCCCTATTTTCCTATAGGGTAAGACAGATTTCCACACCCAACTGAGTGTGCATGTTATTCCCTCCTTAAGTCAAATCCTATGAGAATAAGATTCACTCATTCCCTCACCTTCCTCTGTTTCCCCTCCACTGTAAGAGCCTTTTCTTTTCTGTCATTTTTTTTTTTTTTGGTGGGATAATTTACCCATTCTACCTCTCCCTTTCTCTTTCTCCTAGTATATTCCTTTCTCACCCCTTAATTTTATTCTCCAGATATGACCCCTTCATTTTCAACTCACCCTGTGCCCTCTATCTATCCATATCTATATATACGAACATATAATTTTTTCCCCTCCAACTACCTTAATACTGACAAAGGTCTCATGAGTTACAAATATCATCTTTCCATGCAGGAATGTAAACAGTTCAACCTTAATAAGTCTCTTATGATTTTCTCTTTCCTGTTTACCTCTTCATGTTCCACTCAAGTCTTGTATTTGAAAATCAAATTTTCTATTCAACTCTGGTCTTTTCATCAGGAATGCTTGAAAGTCCTCTATTTCACTGAATGACCATTTTTTCCCCTGCAGGATTATACTCAGTTTTGCTGGGTAGGTGATTCTTGGTTGTAATCCTATCTCCTTTGCTCTCCGGAATATTATATTCCATGCCCTGCAGTCCCTTGATATAGAAGCAACTAAATCTTGTGTTATCCTGATTGTGTTTCCACAATACTTGAATTGTTTCTTTCTGGCTGCTTGTGATATTTTCTCCTTGACCTGGGGACTCTGGAATTTGGCTACAATATTCCTAGGAGTTTTCCTTTGGGGATCTCTTTCAGGAGGAAATCAGTGGATTCTTTCAATTTCTATTTTGCCCTCTGGTTCTAAAATATCAGGACAGTTTTCCTGGATAATTTCTTGAAAGATGATGTCTAGGCTCTTTTTTTGATCATGGCTTTCAGATAGTCCCAAAATTTTTAAATTCTCTCTCCTGGATCTATTTTCCAGATTACTTGTTTTTCCAATGAGATATTTCACGTTGTTTTCAAATTTTTCATTCTTTTGGTTTTTTTTTACAGTGTCTTGATTTCTCATAAAGTCACTAGCTTCCAATTGTTCTATTCTAATTTTTAAGGAGGTATTTTTCTTCAGTAAGTTTTTGGACTTCCTTTTCTATTTGGCCAATTTTGCTTTTTAGGGCATTCTTCTCTTCATTGGCTTTTTGGACCTCTTTTGTCTTTTGGGTTAGGCTATTTTTTAAGGTATTATTTTCTTCAGTATTTTTTTGGGTCTCCTTTAGCAAGCTGTTGTCTTCTTTTTCATGATTTTCTTGCATCACTCTCAGTTTTTCCTCTACTTCTCTTACTTGCTTCTCAAAATCCCTTTTGAGCTCTTCCAAAGCCTGGGATTGATTCATATTTTTCTTGGAAGCTTTGGATGTAGGAGCTTTGGCTTTGTTGTCTTCTTCTGGTTGTATGTTTTGATCTTCTTTATCAGCAAAGTAAGATAATATAGTCTGACTCTTTTTGCACTGCTTACTCACGATCCTGGCCAATTACTTGAGTTTTAAACTCTCTGTTAAGGTAAAAGTCTGCTTCCAATGTGAAGAGTGTACTGTCCCAAGCTTCGGGGGTTTGTACAGCTGTTTTCAGGGGTACTTCTAGGGACCAGTAAACTTTCAGTTCTTCCAAGGTGGTATGATAAGGGGGGAGGTGTTTTCTCTCCACCACCACAACAAGTTCCACCGCACCAGGGTTCCTCCTCGCCCTAGGACCGCCCCTCAGAACTGTGAGCCAGATCCAAGCACCAGTAAAGCAAGAGATTCCTGCCTCAGCACCTGCAAAGAGATCCCTGCAATCCCTCTCTAATCAACCACTTGATTCCCCCTCAGTCTGTGGGATGGAAGCTCAGGAAAAAGCCGTGGCCCCCGGCATTGATCGAGACTCGCAACTGAGACCTAGCTCCTCTCTCACCGCAGTCACAGACTTTTCCCACTGACCTTCTAAGTTGTCTTTGGCGTTCATGGGTTGAGAAGTCTGGAAACCTCCACAGCTGCCCGCGATTCAGTCCTCTGAGGCCTGCTCCAGGGTCACTGCGGCCTGCGCGCCCATGCCGCACTGCGCTCCTCTCCCTGCCCGGCGCAATATAGTTTTCTGATCAACCATCCAGGCCATCTTTGGCTGGAAATTTGTTTCACTCTGTCTTTTTGTGGATTCTGCTGCTTTAGAATTTGTTTAGAGCCATTTTTTTTAGGTATTTGGAGGGCTTTGGGAGAGAACTCAAGACAGTCACTGCTTTCTCTCCACCATCTTGGCTCTACCCCCTGAACCTTAAAAATATAACTTTCAAGAGAAGCAAATAGGCTAAAATAAACACCAATGAGGGCCTGTGGATGTAGAATATTGCTTATACTATCAGGCTCTAGTGACCATGGGGTCATAGATATACAGCTGGAAAGGATCTTAGAAGACATTTATTCTAAGACCCCTCATTTTACAGATTAGGAAACTGCAAACTAGGGCCTATGCCTTGATTGGTTTTGCTAAACTGAATTTTTTCCCCCTCATTTATATTCTTTGTTATGAGGGACATGCTTGCTAGACAGAGACGGAGGGAAGGTTAGATTCTGAAGTGAAGATGATATAGAAATAAAATATAACAATAAAAATTAAAACTTCAAATTAATTTCTTTTCTGTCACACTAAATAACCATTTTATAATGGTGATAATGATGATATTAGCAACTAGCACTTATATAGTGCTTTAAGGTTTGCAAAATCTTTACAAATATCTCATTTGATCCTCATAGAAACTCTGGGATATGGGTGCCATTATCATCCTCATTTTACAGATGAGGAAACTGAGGCAGGTGGAGGTTAAGTGACTTGTCCAGGGTCACACAGTAAATGTCTGGGGCCAGATCTGAACACAGGTCTTCCTAACTCCAAGGCCAGTGGTCTGGCCTTGCCACTTAGCTGCCTTAAATCAAAGACAAAGGCAAGAAAGAAAATGGCACAACAGCATAAAATATGCCAAAAGACAAGAAAACAGACCCACCTTACAAAAAACAGAGAGTAGGTGTTGGGGAATTGGGACAAATAAGACTGGCTAGCTTGGGTAGATTCATATTATGGAGACAGGAAAAGGAAATTGGGCTTTGTTTAGTGGAAGAATAGTCATTCATCCATTTGAGACTCTGCTCAAGTCTTCCATTTAAGTAACCAGGAGCCAAAGAACACCTTAATAAATACCACCAAAACTGTTAACTGCTCTTGCCAAGAATGTTAGTGTAGCCTCTGAAAATAAGGTGTAGATCTTAAGATTCCAGAGTACCAGGAAGATACCACCCACATGAGAAAACCACCCCAACAGTTCTAAGTCAATGTAAACACTTATCAAAATTAGAATAGGCTTGAGTCCAAAGGCATTTTCCCCAAATGGCTCAAAATTCATATGGAAACAAAACAGAAAAGTTGGCAGATCTAGAAACCTCTGCAATTATTGTTCTAGATAACTGAGATTTCCAGAGAACTGAATGTTTACCTCATTTAAGGTCCATTAATCAAAACAAACAAGCAAAAAAAAAAAAAAAACCAAAACCTTATTTCACATAAAGAAAAATCAGGACATAGATAAAACAAACACAGTGATTTTGGAAGGTACTAACAACTGCTTCAAGTAACAGCTTAGAACAATGAAAAGACAGAGAGCCAGCCTGGGAGGCAGGAAAATTTGGGTTCAGGTCCTACCTCCCACCTTCTACTCACACATACTGATTCTCTGACCACAAGCCGAATGCAGGGTGCCAGGCACATAATAAGTGCTAATAATACTTGTTGACTGACATTCTCCTGTTGCCCAAGGCAACTCTTTGAATTTGTAAATTAAATAGGACTTATCAGTCTACATTGGTGGAAGGAGGTTATATACTGGGAGGTTATGACAAAAATCAAGGGTTTACCCTTGCCTTTGGCCAAATTTTTTTTTTCGAACAAACTATTTGATGGGCTTCAGCTTTGGAAGAATCATCTGTCCACACCTAAACAGAAGAAATATTTTCTACAAAATTCCTGACAGGTTGTCAAGAGACACAACAAGGTAGTGATGGGAGATTTTAGTTGTCTGATTACCGATTAGAGGGCTCTGTCTATCCAAAACAGAGCAGTTAATAATTTATTGACTTGCCTTAATGATGATTTCCTCTTTCCAAAGGTTGTGGAACTAATGAAGGGTAATTCTACTCTGCATCAGTTGCTGGAGTAAAAATTACGAGAAGCTTAGGGAGGGGTGGGGAAAGGATTGCTCATTTTATCAGTCACTTTTTTTTGTTTTTTTTTTTGTTTGTTTTTTTGCGAGGCAATTGGGGTTAAGTGACTTGCCCAGGGTCACACAGCTAGTAAGTGTCAAGTGTCTGAGGCTGGATTTGAACTCGGGTCCTCCTGACTCCAAGGCCAGAGCTCTATCCACTGTGCTACCTAGCTGCCCTATCAGTCATTGTTAAAGAAGCAAGGTACAGAACCTGAGTTCAAATACCAGTTCTGAAGCTACTAATTTGACCTTTGATAGGTCACTTTGGACATCAATATAATGAGGAAGACTAAATATTCTCCAACAGAGTTTCCTTCAAGCTCTACACTTCTTATCCTATAAAATGGAAGATAGTGAGCTGATACCCCAAAGAGTGCAGACTGGAGCATATTTTCTTTTCTTTTTCTAAAAACATGGCTAATGCAGGAAATTATTTTGCATGACCATACACATTTGTAATGGGTTTTGTTTTTGATGACTTCTCAGTGGGTGAGGAAGAGAGAGGGAGGAGGGAGATAATTTGGAAGTGAAAATAAGAGAGAATTTTTTTTTAAGTGAAGAAAAAGAAAGGCAGAATAGTTTGACAGGCACACTGGGTTTAAGAAAAACAGGTTTCAAATGGTTCAGAAAGATAGAGTGGATCCCAGGAATTACAGAGGGAGTCAGCCCAGGAGAGAATAGCTCTCAAGAATTAAATTATAAAGACATAAAAGGAAATAATTCTGATAAAAGGAAAAGAAGGGGCAGCTAGGTGGTGCAGTGGATAGAGCACCAGCCCTGAAGTCAGGAGAACCTGAGTTCAAATCCGGCCTCAGACAAAACACTTGACACTTACTAGCTGTGTGACCCTGGGCAAAGTCACTTCACCCCAATTGCCTAAAAATATAAATAAAAAAAAATAAAAATAAAAAATAAAAGGAAAAGAAGAGTTATCTAAAAAGACTGTGGTCCAGTTCAGTCCCTATCTCTCACTGCCTGCTGGACATCTCCACCTGATGTACCATAGGCATCTCAAACTCAACATATCCACAACATAACTCATCTTCCTCCCTTAAACCCATTTCCCACCCAACATTGCTATTTCTATAGAGGGTACTATCGTTCTTAGAATTACCAAGGTTGAATAGTCAGTCAATAAAAATATATTAAGTCCCAACTATTATGTGTGACGCACCATGCTACACACTTGAAGATACAAAGACCAAAGACATGCCTTGCTCTCAAAGAGCTCACAGTCTTAGGGGGAAAACAATATGCAAACAACTAGGTGCAGACCAGCTATATACAGGATAAACTGGAAATAATCAACAGAGTGAAGGCCCTAAAATAACGTTGATAACCTGGAATCCATCTTCAGTTCTTCCCTCTCAGTCACTGTCCATCAGTCCATGATACCTATAGCTATCAGCTGCCAAGTCTTGTGAGTTGTACCTTCTCAACATCTCTAGCATATGTTGACTTACACCACAACCACCCTATTCCAGGCCATTATCACCACTTATCTTGGCTCGCAAAACAGCTTTCAGTTTGGTCTCCCTACCTTGTCTACTCCTTCTCCAATCCATCTTCCACCCAGCTGCCAAATTGATATTGTGAAAGCATCGACATAACCAAGACCCTCTCCCAACCAAAAACCTCTGGTGGCTCACAGCATCTAGGATAAAACATAAACTCCTATGCTTGGCATTTAAAGCCCTTCACAATCTGGGTCCAGTCTCTCTTTTCAGGATGATCATACATTACTCATCTCACCCACCCTACCCTCCAGTGAAATTAGCCTGAGGTTGCTATTCCCCGTACATGACATTCTACTTCCCCCTTTTTGCTTTTGCACAGACAATCCCCTCCTATGTCTGGAATACTTTCCCACCTCATCTATACCTCTTGGAACACCTTAGCTCCCCTTCAAAATTTAGCTCCAGCTACTCCTTCAAGAGACTTTTCAACTTCTCCCAGATGTTAGTGCCGTCTAAGTGTATTTCTTTGGCATATGCCCTGCAATTATTTATCTGTAAACATGTTGTAATCTCATCTTGGGCTTTATCTAGTTTTTCCATGGTTCTTCTTCACAGTCCTCTCATTCTCCTTATTTGTGAACACAATCCCACCTTTCCTTCTTTTACCTGCTAATGGTATGGAGAGCAGATAATAGGGCTTTTAGAATTGTGCAAAAAATAAGAGGAAATAGATTCCCCATGGGAACCTTAGAGTCTGTCCTAGGACTTAAATACAGGAGCTTTTAGTCCTTAGACTTTATATCATCTGTGGGGACAGTTCAATGCTGCTTTTTTTCCCTTTTACTTCCTTGTTCTCTACTATGCTCTCCATAGATTCAGCAGCCAGCAGCTAAGATGTAAATATTACTGCATCATCAATTACTAAGGGTTCATATTAGAGAATTCACATCTTGGGGAGTCGGGTAGAAATAAATGAAAAGATCAAAATTTTAAAAACACTGAAGGTACTAAAGAAAGGATAAAGAAAAATACCACACCTCTCATAGAAAGAACTAGTAAACACTATCAGGCAAGATTTCCGGGTTACATACTTCTGCTTATTTGCTTTCTTTATCACAAGGTGAAAGTGGGGTTGGGCAGCTAGGTGTCAAAGCCAATAGATCACTGGGCTTAGAATCAGGAAGACTCATCTTCCTGAGTTCAAACCCGGCCTCAGACACTTTCTAGCTGTGTGACCCTGGGCAAGCCACTTAACCCTGTTTGTCTCAGTTCCTCATCTATAAAATGAGCTGGTGAAGGAAACGGCAGAACGCTTCTGTATCCTTGCCAAGAAAACCCAAATGTGGCCACGATGAGTCAGACATGACTGAACAACAAAGATAAAAATCATCAAATAATTTCTTTAATTTAAAAAAACGTAAAAGTCTGGCATCCATTGTGGGCAATATTTATATATAGCAACTTGAATAGAAGAAGGATCAAAGCTGTTCGCACTAAACTGTACTAAACACTACTGCTTAGTTACTATATGATTTGTCCATTCTAATTTCTTTACCCCCTCAAGTTTTCATTGAGTGATCAAGCACTTGGTTATATATTATGTTGTTCTATAAGTGTCTCATAGGACATTTTCTTTCTCCAAATCACTTTTATTGTTTCTTCCAGGGAAGGGACTTCTCTTCTGTTGTTTGACACATAGTAACGACCTCAAGAAATCCTATCATAGATCATAAATTTAGAGCTAGAAGGGACACCAGATGCCCTCTACTCCAAAATTTTAGAGATGAGGATGCCGAGATCTAACAAAGTCAAGTGATTTGACCAAATAGTAAGTGAGCAGTGCTGACCTAAAAACCCATTATCTCTGACTCCAAATCCAGAGGCCCTTGGCATCACACCAGGCTGATTCCTTGGACTTTTGTGAAATCTTTTTTTTGGGGGGGGGGGGGGGGGGCGGGCTAGGTAATGGGGTTAAGTGACTTGCCCCTCATCACAGGGCTAGTAAGTGTCAAGTGTCTAAGGCCACATTTGAACTCAGTTCCTCCTGACTCCAAGGGCCGGTGTTCTATCCACTTTTGTGAAATCTTTATTTTTGATGGCAGTTTTATAATGAATTCCTGCTAAGCATAATGGGAGAAGGAGAAGGAAAAGGAGAAGAAGGAGGAGAAGGAGGAGGAGGAGAAGGAACGGCTTCAAAGATGACTGAGCTGAAAAAATGTCAGAGATTTTCAGAGGAGAAAGCATGTTAGCTTTTTAGTTTAAAAAACAATCCCCTTCTGCCTTCCCTCCTCCCCTCAAAATAATTTCAGTCTGGGATAGTAATTCCTGGAGTTATACATATTAAGTTCCTGGTGGTGATAAATATGGAAATTTTACTTAAATCTTTCAAAATATATACCCGTTTATGTATATTTGCTCTCTAGACTAACCAATGAACATGTAACCACATCACATAGGAGAGAACGTGAAGTAGCTTTTTAACTCCGACCTAAATCTTAAAGATCAATTTTGAGAAACTAAAAAGGAAACCGCTAACTGTCACATCCCTGATCAATGAGGTACATAAGGACTACTAATGAGTTTGTCATTAAATGTTATACCACAGAAAATTCACTTCAGAAGTTTCCTTATCTCTAAAATGGAAGGTTAGCAAAGGAAGTCAAAGACAAGGAAAGGTCTCACCCACATGAAAATATAATTTTTAGCAGCATTCTTTGTGGTAGAGAAAAAAAAATGGCAACAAAGTGAGTAGTCATAGTTTAGGGAATGATCAATCAAATCAATGATCAATCAAACTGAGATATGACTGTAATGGTATATTATTTGTCCTGTTAGAAATGATAAATATAAAGAATTCAGAGAAACTTGGGAGGACTTTTATGAACTGATACAGAATGAAATATACCAAGCCAGATTAATTTACAGTGACCACAAAAAATGCAAAGAAAAAAAAAAAACCCAACACTGAAATACCTCAGAACTCCAAGCAATTCAGTGACCAGTTTTGACTTAAAAGGATTGAGGGTGAAGCAGCTCTCATTCCTGTTTACAGAGAGGTAGAATGAGGCACATATTGTCAGACATAGCCAACAGTTGGTTTTACTTAGCTACCACTTCCTTGTTATGAGAATTCAGTGTGGAAGAAGGTAGGTAGAGTCTTGAGAAGTGACAGTAATGTTTTTAAAATCATCAGTAAGACATGTAAAAAAAAATTTTTTTTAAATAAGAGATTGAACTAAATGATTTCTTGGGTCTCTTCCAGTTTTAAAGTTCTATAAGGCATACTTTAATTCCTTAAGGAAATTGAGTCACTGTAATAGAAAGTCCATTAAGCCCTTGAAAAGAATGAAGTCTAGAAAACCAAGGTGGCTAAATGAGGTGAAGCTCTCCTTCCCCCCCAAAAATCTACTACTTAGCTCTACCCTTAAAATGTGTTTATTAGGCTTTTGTTTCCCAGTTTATCAAGCTTCTTCAATACTGCATGTATTAAAAGTCAGATCCTATTCAAGGAACTCAAAGGCTATTCATATGCTCTGGTTGAAATGAGATTTTGTTATATTGACTTCATTCTGCAACAGAGGAAGCACTGCCTAGAAATTTTAGTCATACAGAGATTTTGTAATGGTGGCTCATTGTAATGGAATTTGACTTCTGTCTGATACCCGTGTCACGTTGTTGAAAGAGGACTTAGGGAATACAGAATCAAAGGAGCTTTGTTCAAATCCCTGCTCCCAGTTCCCTGTGTGACGTTAAGCAAATCACTTAACCTCTCTGGCCCTGTTTCCATATTTATAAAGTCAAGGAGGTGGGGGGTGTTAGTATAGATGACCTCTGAGGTACATTCCAATTCTAGATCTGTTACAAGTAGTTTCCTAAACAAGTATCCTCCGGAAGGAAGTTAGAACCAAAGGAGAATTGCCTGGAGTATTCATCTCTATTGGGAAAAAGCAGCTAGAATAATTTATCTGACTTCCATCTCTTAAAGATCCTATTTACCCTTCTGCCTCTTCAATTACAATTATGTAAAAATAATACCAAAATGCATAGTGGAATATTTGAGAAAATCCAAAGTCCAAATTAAGGGTCCTTTCTAAGTCTGATACTTCCCACAGATCAGAGATCAAGTTACAACAATCCGAATGTTAGATTTTAATACATAGTAACTATAACCTACAACAATTTGTGTAATGGAAAAATACCTCCATTGAGTATCTAAAGATATCCTGGATAAATCAGAGTGGGCAATTTCTCATCAAACCACATGACCACAAATCTCTGTTTCCATACAAAATAATAGCTTTTGACAGAAAGTGTACCATGAACCAAATTAATAGCACTGCACCATCTACCAACTATATTACCAGCATACATGTCAGCTCAATCTTCTTGACACAATTAAAAACTGCCAACATGAATACTTTTCTGTCTACAGACAATGATTTTTATCCACATTAAACTTCACTGTATATTTTGTAACTGTATGAGATTGTTCCTATAAAAGTAACTTCAGCTCTCTTTTGGGCAGGTAGGTGGTACAGTGAACAGAGTCTAAGAGTGGGGAACCTGTAGCCTTGAGGCCACATGTGGTCCTCTAAGTCCTTAAGTGTGGCCCTTTGGCTGAATCCAATGGGCCGAATTTGAGGACCTAGAAGGCCACATGTGGCCTCGAGGTCACAGGTTCCCCACACCTGGAAAAGACCCCAAAGTCAGGAAACCCCAAGTTCAAATCTGACCTTGAACATGTACTATCTGTGTGACTCTGCGCAAGTCACTTAACTACTCATGGTCTCAGTTTTCTCAACTATAAAATGGGGATGGTAATAAGACCTCCCTCACAGGGTAGTTGTGAGGATCAAATGAGATAATATTTGTAAAAGCTCTTAGCACAGTGCCTGGCATTTAGTGGGTGCTTAATAAAAGTTTATTTCCTCCCTGAATTTCCTCTCCAAAAGGAATTATTTCATCTCATCAGTGCAGAAGACAGCATATTTGTGCCTTTCTCATCCTATATACTTCTTGTCCGTGCCTTTCCATAAATCCTTGACAAGGTATCTGTCCAGTTAGCTAGAGGCCTTCTTCTAAGTGTTTTTTTTTAACAAATAAACAAAAAAAACCAGAACCAAACACTTGAGGTATACTAGTCTAATAGGTTGTCTATTTCTTATTCTCACTCTATGACCCAGCTTTCCTCCTTTTCCATCATTGTAGGTAATATATTGCAGATTACTCATATCCACCTTCCCTTCCCAAAGTGAATTTTGTGTTGAGTAAATAAAAAATTTTAGCGATACACCACTCAAGGTCTATGCAAATTATACTGCTGCTCCATTTGTAACATTCAAGTATTCAATTTGGTCAACTGGGGAACCCCACAAAAAAAAAAAAAAGAGTACACATCCCTACCACTCAACTTGTTTGGCTGGGGCTTATTTCTTGGGAGTTCACTCAGATGAGTGACCTTTGTAGCCCTGATGAGGATATTTCATGAGCAGGGCAAGAACTGTCAACACATGATAATGCCCATTTGAAAAGATAAATTTGGTTCATGGTGGCTTCCAAGAGGGCTAAAAGAACTCAGCTCCACAACAGCCCAGTGAATCCATTCAGCCAGGTGTTTGTTGTTGTTGTTCAGTTGTTTCAGTCATGTCTGACTCTTCATGACCCCATCTGGGATTTTCTTGGCAAAGATACCAGAGGGGTTTGCCATTTCCTTCTCCAGCTCATTTTACAGATGAGGAACTGAAGCCAACAGGGCTAAGTGACTTGCCCAGGGTCACACAGCTAACAAGGGTCTGAGGCCACATTTGAACTCAGGTCTTCCTGACTCCAAGCCACCTAGCTGCTCACCCCAAAGTCCCTACTATTCTTCAAAACACTAGGCATTGAATCCCATCTGATACAAACATGACTGTACCCCTGGGGTCTAAGGAAATGGTTGCACAGGAACCTCAGATTAAGATGTTCTAGGAGACTACCAACACAGGCAAATCAACAAGCTGGCACTGTGCATCTATCCCATGATGCCATACGAGCAGTGTCCTTGTGTTTTGTTAGTTTTCCAATACCACTAGCAGGGCAGAATTAACAATACATCACACATAGACATAAATATACACATGGAAGTCATATTCATATGGGATGAAAGAATTACATATCTGTGAGTTCATTAATATTCAGAACTCCTGGTGAGGAATATCATTTCCTCGTCTTAGAGAACTGCCTAGAGGCATTGAAAGGCTGAATGATTTTTCCATGGTCACAAATAATAACAACAGCAATAGTTAGAGGCTAGATGGATAAAGCACTGGGCTTGGAATCAGGAAGACTCATCTTTATGAATTCAAATCTGGCCTCAGACATTTACCAGCTGTGTGGCCCTGGGCAAGTCACTTAACGCTGTCTGCCTCAGTTTCTTCATCTGTAAAATGGGCTGGAAAAGGAAATGGCAAACCACTCCAATATCTTTGCCAAGAAAACCCCAAATGGAGGCATGAAGAGTTGGACACGACTGAAATGACTCAACAATAACAAGAAACATTTACGTAGCACTTTTAAGGTTTGCAAAGCACTTTATCATTTGATCATCCCAACTTGGAAGGTAGGTGCTATTATTATCCCTGTTTTACAGAAGAGGAAACTAAGGAAAATAGAGGTTAAGTGACTTGCCCAGGGTTACTTAGCTAGTGTCTGAAGCTGGTTTTAAACTCAGGATTTCTTGACTGCAAACAGCTTGCAGACACAAACAAATCCAATATGTGTCAAAGACAAGGATTCAAACTCAAGCCTTCCTGGCTTGAGGTGACCTGTCTATCTGCTCCAACATTATCTTTGTTTCTTTGAGTCAAGACCCTTGAACGAACACATATGCTATATACATGTGTATATGAAAAAAATACATGTACAAAACCACTTATATATGAATACTGCTCATGATATAAGTATATATGTAAGCTCAACGAGGGCAAGAATTGTTTGATTTTTTTTTTTCCCTGTGTATCCTCAATCCCCAAAACAGGGCCTGGAATGTAGTAGGTGCCTAACAAATGAGTTCATTGATTGCATATGTATATATTCATACATACATCTTTTAAAGTCTCTAATAAATGATTTAGGGATTTTGGAAGTCCATTTGTTTGTTACTATCAATAGGGGCCTTAATTAAAAGTTAATCAACAGGGACAAATCACCTCCAATTGTTATTCTTCACAGACTATGGCTCCTTTAAGTCATCCAAGCAATGGTATTATATAATTTATGGCCTTATTACATGACCAGGGGAATACCAGTGCTAAAAAGATGGGACTTGGTGGCAGGCAGCAACTCATGATTATTTAAAACAACAACAACCATTCAATTTTCCAAACGGGATTTAGCCAGCTTTCCTCCTCCTCCCTCTCCAATTCTTGATACTACTCATTCTGCATCTGCAGCGCTTGCCCAAGGCATATGTACCAACTGACTGAACTCAACAGAAAACTCAACAGAACTCAACAGATACCAAAATACTAAACCTAAACTAATTTAGAATACAAGTTCTTTGGGATTTTGCAGCTTTGAAAAAAATTGACTTGTATACTATGAACCAAAAGGAATTAAAAAATATTTCCACAATTGTTCCTACTTTAGAAAAGATATATGTAAAGCTTCTTCCCTTAAAAGAGTACTAATATAAACAGCCTCAAGAAAACAAGGTATCCTATAAATATGATATTACATTTATAATGCTTAGAAAGTTAACTCTTCATCTGCCAGACATGGAAGCAGGAAACTGTCATCAAATTTCTCCCAAAGCAGAATCCATAGATATCTTTCTTGTTTCCTTTCCTCTCTACCCATGGGATTAATTCCTGTGGAATCTAAATCATTCCATTTAAACAACCTTCAGTCGAAGACTAATTTAATCAAACTTAACTGCTCTTTCCAAAAACAGTATTAAAAAATTTTTATCTTAGACATCAGTATTTCAAGAAGATACCATACAAACCAGAAATCACTTAACAATTCAAAATCAAAACTAGATACTGCCAATTCAATTCATAAGATTTAGAGCCGGAAGGACCTTTAGAGCCAACATCCTCATATTAGAAATGAAGAAATTAAAGCTGAAAAAGGTTTAGTGATTTGCCCAGTGTCACATAGTCTGTTAAGTGTCATAGTTTAGATTTGCACTCAGGTCTTTCTGACTCCTAGTTTATTTGCTCTATGCACTGGGCCACCTCACTACCCCGATTCAAATATTTATTAAGTATCTCTAATGTACACAGCACTTTGCCAAATGGTCTCTTATCAAAGTATCTCCAAATAACTAAGTACAAAATTTCAAATCAGGAAGATGGCTTACCACTAACAGAGCGAGCCACCTGTTTCATTTTTGCCATTTCTATTACACTGATGTCACAGTCCAAAGTTTCCAGGTGTTACTAGCGGAGCAAGTATTGAATCATCTTTTCAGTCACTTCAGTGATAATACTCTACCTTCTTAGAATCAAATGAAGCAAAACTCCAGCTCCCAGGCAGCTATATGCCAAAAAGCTCTATATACTACACATAGCGATACACTGATTCTTACTAATTTTAAGATATAAAGAAAAGGATAAGAAGGGGAGAAAAGCACTTTGCATTATTTGAATATAAACTTAAAAGGAAACTAACTAGGCTTTGCTCATCCGTTTCAACCAGATCGGCCTCTTGACTCTCTCAAGTTCCATAATCTTGCTCGTTTCTAACTTTTGCTCATGCTGCTCTCTTCTTTTGCAAAACATTTCACTGTGAATTTTTCTTGGTTTTCTTCACCAGAATTTTGTGTGGTGCATTTTCTGGGTGGCTGAGAAGGAGATATGCTGGGTGAGCTAGGCAAAAGTACTTCTTCTCACTCCACCATCATGATTCTGCCCCCTCTGGAATACCTTCTAAATGTGTTTCATCAGCCCAGATCAAGACTCGTCCATCTTCTCCAAGAAGCCTTACTTGACAGACCTGACCTCAAGGAAAATATTCCCTTAATTTTTGTTCTCAACATTCCATTTAATTTGAACTACTATATCACTCTCTGCCTTCTACTCTATTTAAGCGCTATCTTCCTTTTTCTCTAACTAGACTGTAAGTTCCCCAAGGGCAGAAATAATATGTCTTTTATATCTCTCATGTCTAGGCAGGGGAGTACAGATCACACAATAGATGGTCAAGAAATGCCTAATGAATAAAGTTATCTAGGACTTGGAGTCAGGAAAGAAGTGGATTTGAATTCCAACTTCAATATTAACAACAAGAAGCATTATTAAGTACCTACTGCTTGTAAGGTACTAGGACTATAAAGACAAAACAGAGAAAAAAAAGTCAAGGAGTTTTACTTTCTCTTTATACTGGGAGAAACATACACAAAGTAAATACAACATAGTTTTACGTGGAAAAGAACATTGAAATCGAAATGACAAGGAAAGGAGCCATGAACTGGATCCGAATTTTATTCCAAAAACCTCAAATGTGGAAGTAGATTGTTCCAGTCATGGGGGACGGTCCATACAAAGATAGAGACAGAAAGGAGACTGTTTTGGTTGTCAAGTATTTTGTGAAGGGATCAATCTGGAAAGACAGGTTGGACATCATCATAAAGTATGTGAAACGCTATCTTGTGGAAAGAGAAAACTCATTCGACCATACATATCTTCATTCCTCCAGGCCTCCTTCCTGAATCTCCAGTCTCCACCATGGGAATACCTTTCTCTCCATCCCTTTTAAGATTCCTCTGATGTGATCCCTCTCTCCATTAGAATATACATTCTTTGAGGTTTGGAATTGTCTTTCTACTTGTCTATGCATTCTCATAATCGAGCACAGTGTCTGACACACAGGCAGTGCTTAATAAATGCTTGTGGATTCCTGCTGTTTGTTCTTCTTTCTCGAAGAGGACCATGACATCAGGGAAGTGATGCCATGTCATGCAAGTGAATTGGATTTAAGTGAGGGAGGGCTGTGCAAAGTCACCAGCCTCACTTTCTCCTCCAGAGCCATCTGGGTCCAGTGACCAGATATGGATCAGGACAACTGAAGATGGCCCAGGATGCAGTGGGGGACCTTGATCTTTTCAAGCTAAGGTCATTAACAGGTTTCAGTTTGACTGAGGCAAAGCCCATTCAGTGATTAAGGCTTAATAAAAATGAGGCAAAGAATGGCCTCTTTAAAAAAAAAAAAAGATCTGGGAGAGGAAGACCCTCAGGGTTTCTGGCCAAAACAGAAACAATTATTATTTATATTTATTCTGAGCCCCTATCCAAAAATGAGTAGCCTTGGGAAGTAATTGGCTCCCCCCAAAGGCCTTTAAGCAAAGGATAAGAAACCACTTGGGGCAGATATTTAAGAAATTCTTGGCCAGGAAATTCTTGCTCCTTCCTCTTAGGTCCCCTACAGGTCCAACTATCAGACCTGGAATTCTACCTGTACCTTGGACATTTGGACTGAGATGACATTTCAATAATTCTGTTAATCCTATCTCTGCTATTTATTATATAGGCAGTAGCTATACAACCTTGGACTCAACCAATCTGAACCTCCATTGGATGGTGTGAAAGCTAGAATCTGAATCCAAGCCTTTAGACTCCCAAGTTCAACTCATTTAATCCTCCCAATCCTCTTTCCTAGGTCCCTCCTCACCTCTTATACTCACAATTCACATCCTAGATTCCCAATATAGGAAACCCAAGAGTACTCAGGGCCCGAAGGTGATTTGGCTATATCTCAAGGAAGTTCACTGGTTATTGATTCTAGTGTTGGCTTGATTGTGTTGATTCCGGTGTTCATTGGTTATTGATTCTAACAGTATCCAAGCATCCAGCTTTGGGAAATTTCAGGCCTCTCTGACACCAGGAAGAGGAGAGAACAAGAAAAGGAGGGAGGAAAGGCAGGCAAACTCTCTATCCCATCCGTCAAATCCCACACCTGCAGCTCTGGCAAAGGTTTTATAGGGGGGGAATTCTTTATCAATCAGTACAAGTCAAGGGATAGGATTCATATGAAGTTCCACGTCTCTTCAACATGCCACCCTATAGATCAACTTCTAACCTGAGCAGCCACACACACACAACCTCTCAACTACCAAGTTTAAATCCAATAAATCCTCCAGAGACAGCTGGTGGCAAAGTGGAGTCAGGAAGAGGATATCAAATCTGACTTTAGTGGGCAAGTCATTTAATTTTTATTTGCCTCAGTGTCCTCAACTCTAAAATGAGAAGAATAGCATGTACCAAAGGTTAACACAGTGTCTGGCACACAGTAGGAGTTATATAAATGTCCATGACCTCCCCCATTTTACAGATAAGTAAAGTGAGTCAGTCCCTCAATAGTTTAGTGATTTGCCCAAAAATTGCCAGACTAGGAAACTCAAGCCATATAATAAAATGAAAACTTAATATTTATCTTAAATGTTTGGATTAAAGCTATTAATTGTACTCTCTGTTGCCATCTTCCATCCCAATGGAGTCAGTGTTTTACTAATTATGCATGCCTAGGAAATAATAATTTAAAACTGCCAGCTCTCAAGAGAAGCAACTTGGCACAAGATGAGGAGGGTTGGGGGGTAGGGGGTGGGAGGTAGGGACTATGAAAGATGAAGTAGTCTTACCACAATCTAAAGCAAGCCATTACTTTTCAGTAACATGTCTCAGGGGATTTTTACAGTTGATATAATTCAGGCAAAACTTTAGTTTCAAGTTTCAAGTGAGAGAACATAAACTCAACTGCCCTGAATTAAATCTATCTACCTATGAAGGTTAGCAGCTGAATCTTCCTGGCAACATTTTTGCAAAGAAACCACCAACTTTAGAAGGCCTAGATGACTTCAAGGCACCTTGAATTTCCCAATAATAATTTTAAAAGGTAAATAAACTCAATCCCTTTAAAAAAAAACATGCAGTGGCAAAGTATAAATAACCTGATAGCCTAAAAGAAAACCAGCTTCAGCACAGGCTTAATGAGAAATAGTTGTAGTTTTAAAACTAAAACCAAAAACCACATATTTGCACAATTATTTTTACAATAAACCTGGATCCCTTTTGAGTAAGTTTCCCAATGTCTAATTCTTATGAATTCCATTTGACCAGACATGCTAAATCAGGAGTTCTTAAACTTTTTTGCGTATGTCATGGACCCCTTTGGCAATCTGGTTAAGTCAAAGTATGGAGCCCTTCTCTGCATGTATTTAAATGCATAAAATGAAATACATAGGAGTACAAAGGAAATCAATTATACTTAAAACTGTTATAAAAAATGTTTAAGTTCTTGGACACCAGAGTTAAAATCTCAGGTCTGAAAGAAATCATGTTATAATGGGATAATATTTGTAAAATGTTTCATACAGTGCCTGGCACATAAGTGCTTAATAAATTATTTGCTTCCTTTCCCTGTTTCCTTATAAAGGTGTAGGGACTAAACCTCAGTGATGTATAGAAATTTCCTGCTGAGAAAACTTGTCCAACAATGTTGGTTGCGAAGAGGTACCCACAGGGCACAGAGAGGTTAAATGATTTGCTCAGGATCACACAGGCTTAAACAGGGGCATCCCACTTGCTCTAGATTATAACAGAACAAATTAACATTTTAGTCTAGATATTGAAACAGGAAACCTGTAAGGGACTGAAAGAAGTCAATAACTAAGGTTATTGTACTAAGGTACAATGAACAGATCTGCAATATGCTTTTATTTCAGGAATGTGACTACTTTCAACTTCTCACTTCAGGAACTAAGAACTACATATTTAGTAGCATTTTTATAGAACCTTAAGGTTTGCAAAGCACTTTACAAATATTATTTCATTTGATCCTCACAAAAACCCTGGGAGGTAGATGCTATTATTAGCCCCATTTTACAGATGAGGAAACTGAGACAGAGTGGTTAAGTGACAGGTAATGTCTGAGGCTGTATTTGAACTCATGTCTTCCTAACTCGAGGTTCAAATGAAGGGAGGTAGTAATGTGTTCATCACAGGTAAATAATGTCAAAGAAAAGTGAAAATCTGTCATTCTTCCTCATATTTAAAAGACTGAGTGAGAAGGAGCAGTGTGGCAACTGCCTGCATAAAAGTCTTCACAAAGTGTTTCCTAACAGAGCCATGTATCCCTCTTTAGGATCTGTAGGCTGCCACAGTAGGTTTTTTTTTTTTCCTGACTTTAAACGCATAGCTTGAGTTTTCCTTCTGGCTCTGCCTCTAAGTCTCTGACCTCACTCAAATCACTGGACTCCCCTGGGAAATAAAAATAGAAACCTCCTCCAGTTATTGCAAACTGGACCAGTGACTCTACATGCCTTTGCAAACAGTCTGGCCCAATCGCTCTGGCAAGCAGCAACTCTGCTACCAGTCTCGTCTACAACATTCATCCTGCCCCAACCACTGGACATCTGCTACACCTCAACTCCAGCTCCTAGCTCCCCAGCCAATAACTCGTTCTTCCCTCAGTTACCCACAGAGTACTTTCCCCATCCTGATCAGTTCAAAGCTGGTAGACCCTTTCCTTTCCCTTCCCCAGGCTGAATCGCACAGGCCTGGGGATTGGGACGGGGTGTTGGGGGTTCGGAGGGGCGGGGTTCGGGGGAAAGACTGTCAGTCCATATTCTAGAGGCCAGTTCCCTCCCTTTGGCTGTTCTCCGTCAGGTCCAAAACGGGGTGGTCCAACGCGGCGCCAACCTGTCGGCATTTAAGCTTGTCCGAACTTCCTCTTTGGGCAACACAACTAAAAAGGCTAAGCAATGACAAAGTCCTGCACCAGCTGAAGCTGCCCCAGGGCAGGTCACCACGAATCACCCAAAGTCCCGGAGGAGGTGTGGGCTATAGTTTCTTCTCCTCTTTAACTGGCCCAGAAGGACTGCCCTGGGAGGAGGGAAGATGCCTGCCTTCTTTAACTGAGCCAGCGTGGGAGGAAGGACTCGCCTCAAATTCTGCCCACCCAAGGACTTACAGCCCTTGGTCCTAAGCACGTCCGAAACCAGAACATTAGGAAGGGAGAAAGCACTGGGGTATGCCCCCGAGGTCTCCCAGATTTTTTTCCTTTAAACGAAACCCGACCCCAACACAGAGTCAACTCTCGGTAACCAGATCGTGAAGGAGACAACCAGGGAGAAGGTGCCGAGGAAAGAAAGGCGGCGGCGGCGGCGGCGGCGGGGCCCCGGGCTAGCCGGAGCCCCGCGGGAGCCCTCCCCCTCCTCACGGTCCAGACTCCGGTCCAGAACCAGTCTGAAGGTGGCCACTCACACTCTCTGACCCTCCCTGAATCCCCATCTCGTGCGTCGAAACTCACCAAGACGAGTTCTCGGTCCTCCTTCCCCCCCCCCCCCCCCCCCCGGGTCCTGGTTCAAGGAACCCCGCACTTACCACCGCCTGCCGAGTCGAGCCGAGCCGAGGCGAGCCGGGAGGTCTGAGCTCGCCCGGGCAGGCGAGGAGGAGGGCCTGAGCTGACCGGGGCGGGCAGCGCAGTTAAAGAGGCTTCCGGCTTCTCCCCGCCTCCTGGCCCCGCTCCTGGAGAGCTGCAGCCCCGTCCCGTCCTTTCCCGTCTCGTGCCGTCCCGCCTAGTCTCGCTCTCCGCCCCTTTCCCTTCCCTGCCCAGCCCCTTCCTCTTGTGGCTGAAGGCTCCCTAGCCTTGCTCATAAGCCCTGGCTTCCCTCTGTCCCTCCTGCCCAGTTCGCTGAAGACCCCTTTAGCCTCTCCATCCTCTGATTCATAAACTCTCAGAGCTGGAAAGAGTCTTAGAAATCGTCTCGTCCAGAGGTTCTTAACCATTTTTAAGTCATGGCCCCCTTTCCAGTCTGGTAAAGCCCTTCTCAGAATCATAAATGCATGAAATCCATAGGACTACAAAAGAAATCAAAGGTTAGGGAAAAATAAAGAAGTAGTTTTTTTGGCCAAGCTCACTGCCCTTTGGAAATCTCTATTCACTTCCCACCGCCTCAAGTCCATGGACTCCAAGTTGAGAACACTTGATCTGGTCCAGCTTCCTCATTTTACAGAGCAGAAAACTGAGTCCCAAAAAGAATTATTCACTTTCCCAGGCTCACAAAGTTATTTAGTGACACAACTAAATACTAGAACTTGGGGTCAACTAACTCCCCCGTACAAGAGTCTTTATATCAGATATCTCATTGCTCTTTTCTCTCTCCCTCAAATTTCTCCTCTCTTGGATTCAGTTTTGCTTTCATTCCCTTCCCCAGTTACATTCTTCTCATTCCCTGTCTGCCTTTCCCAGATTTCAGTCTCCACTCTATTACTTAGCTCTTTCTCACAGGCTTTGGTATGATCTGCACTGAGCCCAACTCCTCTCTGTTCATTCTCTCAGAGAGGCCAATGACCACTTCCCCTTAGGTGAATTCACTGAGCTGATTATACACAGTCTCTCTTCTGTCCTCTTTGCCCTTTCTAGAATGACCTATTAGTTATTGTTGTTGTTGTTCAGTTGTGTTCAACTTATTTCGACCCCATTTGGGGTTTTCTTGCAGAGATACTGGAGTGGTTTGCCATTTCCTTCTTCAGCTCATTTTATAGATGATGAAACCAAGGCAAAGAGGGTTAAGTGACTTGCCCAAGATTACACAGCTAGTGTCTGAGGCTGGATTTGAACTCAGGTTTTCCTGACTCCAGGCCTGGCACTCTATTTACTGAGCCATCTAACTGTCCCATAAAATGATTTATGTCTGCTCCCATTTTCCATGAATTCTTAGTCATGGATATCAATGAAAAGCAATAACTTAAAATTTTATCTCCTCCTATAGATTTCTATGTGCCATCCTCCCAAACCTACTCAAATTTTCCTTTAATAAACATCAGAGAACTCCATTTTACAATTGGGGAAACTGAAGCCAGTAAGTGGTAAAAATGACTTGTCCAAGGTCACAAAATAAGTGCTGGATCCAGGACTGGAACCCAGGTCTCTTGACTGCCACTTCAATACTTCTTCCACCAAAATCGCCATGATAACCCAACTCAGTGCATCAAAACTACATATCAGGCTGGCAAAGTTTGTGAAAAATTCATCAACTAATCTATGATCTCATCAGAGTAGATTGCAACACAAGTACTTTTTATCCTGTGTGTATGTGCATACAAATATATGAATAAACATTGGACCTGTGATTTCATCAATATAGGGAACATCTGGTCAACATCTATGTGTATATACCTATACGAATAAGTACTACATCTATGATTTCATTGCTATAAGGAACTCCCAAGTGAGGAAACTCCCTCCACCAATGCAGATTGGTACCTTCTCTGCAATTTATAATCTTAGAAAATTGTCTAGACCTAGAACACCGAGATTAAATGATTTGCCCATAGTCACAAAGTTGTATGTGTCAGAGGCAGAGCATAAACCTAGGTCTTCTTTCACTCCAAGGCTGGCTTTCTATGCATTACACTCTGATGCCACTAATTTTGGTCTATGTAAGCTTTCAATAACTGCAGCACTTTAGCATTGTATTATTACTTAGAGCCAGATCACATGTTTATGTTTCCTCCATGATAACTGGTTCACTGTCACCTTTCAACTGAAGGGCTCTCAGGCAGACAAAAAGACAGCATATCATTAAACTATCCCTGAATAGAGCCCTGTAACAGTGAGCAAGAAACTTGGAGGTGGGGATAGGAAAGAAACCAAAATAGTAAAGCAAAAAATAAACTGGTTCCATTTTTGAACACAATGTAGTGAAAATATATCACATGGCTAATTTCCCATGTGTCTTAAAAATATTGATTTTTCTCACAGTTTTTCTTTATTTCCTTTCCCCTGGTTCTTTGAACACAATAGACATTTAACTCCAGGGTTTGAAGAGCAGCCTTTATTTTTTTCAAATGTTTAAAGTTACTAGTACAACCTTAAGGTTATTTATTAGAAGAGCTTTAAACCAGGGACAGCTAGGTGGCACAGTGGATAGAGCACCCGCCCTGAAGTCAGGAAGACCTGAGTTTAAATCAGGCCTCAGACCAAACACTTGACCTGTACTAGCTGTGTGACCTTGGGCAAGTAACTTAACCCTGATTGCCTCACCAAAAAAAAAAAAAAGAAGAGTTTTAAATCTATAATCTTCCTTCTTTTCTTAATTTCTTTATTTTCTTCCTTTCTTAATTTTCTTCTTTCTTTTTTCCTCCTTCCATCTATCTTTCCCTCTTTCCTACATTCTCCCTTCCTTTCTCAATTTCTTCCTTCCTTTCTTTTTTAAAAATTCCCAGAAAAAACACATCACTTAGTTTTCCAACCAGCAGCTTCCCAGCAGGGCACACAAAAAAAATAATGGCACTTGTTTCATGTGCTACCCTGTTATAACCCAGCAGGAGGAAAAACATACTGGCTAACTCCTAGTACACAGGAAACTGAACTCTTGCTACTGCCAAGTCTAGGGAGATTCCAGCTCTCTTTTGACTTCATTGGGGATTTGGAAGTGTATTCTCTATCCTTGGATACATATGGTATCACATGAACCAGTCTTGAAAGGGGAGCACTGATTTCAACTAACTTTTTTTCTCCCCTCTGGGCGTACATAATCAGAGACTTGAGCAGTACAAGGAGTTGCCAGAGAAAGCCTCTGTAAGTGAACTCTTCCTCTTCACCAAGGCAACTTAGTGCTGCATATATTTATCACTAAACAGTGTTCCCTTTTTTCCAAGGCTGCTGAGATCATGCCCTGAAATGGAGATGCAATTGTTTGCAGAGAAAGACATACAAACAGAGTGCTTCTGTACTAAGCCAGAGAGCCTCGCCTGCAAGCAGGCAATTACCTACAGCTAATTTAATTGTCTGAAGATGGTGACCCTATGCAATCAGAACAGCAGCCACTGCCTGGCAGGCAAAGTTAAATCATAGTACTTTTCCAAACTGCCTTCTGTATTTTAGTTTTTTGTTTTGTTTTGTTTTGTTTTCATATAAAAGCATGAAAGAGCATCAGCTCTTCTATTTGTGTTTAGTTCCCAGCGTGGTCCCTGCCTTCACAAGAAGACAAACTGCTATCCCAAAATAGGATTTAGCCTTCAGCTTGCCTTCCCAAAGTTAGAATACAACTCTCCCTTTTACCAGCCAAAGGAGCAGCAATGAAAAATGAGCCTCCAGAAGAAGAAAACTTTGTCTTCTTTCAGACATCTCAGAAAAACTACACACAGAAGTTCCACCCCACCTCCCCAGGCCTCTAGGGTCATGCTTTCCAATTCCAGAGATAGACTAAAGCCAAGATAATTTGTGTTAGGAATTTAGAATCAGCATTCAGGTCCACAAAACAGGTTTACCACCATTACTTGACTAATTTTAGCAAGTCACCGTCCCTTTCCACACCCATCTCAGGGAAACATCTGACCCAAAAGCTCACCCAATGCTACTCTGGTTGGTCTCCAGGCATGAGGTTCTAAGCCTCTGAGTTCTGTTTCTATTCACTGGAATCCTTGACAGGCCTTTGACTCTCTGATCTCTGTACCTCTTCCTCCCACCTCGGTGTCCTCCTCACCTCCACTCCTGGCAAGGACCAGGACCTTGCTAATCCCTCATCAATCAAAGGGACTTCCTTGTCTCTGTCTCCCAGGGCTTTTCTCAGTCCCCATGTTGCCTGCCTGAATTGTTATGTTTCCTGGAATTTGAACCTGAACAATAATGTTTATCCGTCAGCAAGCTCTGTCCACAGCACTTGGCACCAGCTGTTTCAATTAAGATTTCCCAATCCTTGCCAAGAAGGAGACCGGTTTGGGGAGGGGCAAGGGGCAGAAAAGGAGAGGAAGGAAAGAGTGTACTTGAGTGTGGTGAGAAGCACTGGATTGCACAATTTGAGGAAGAAACCATGTGTCAATTGAATCTGTGTTTGTATGTGAAACCTCACAAATAACCATGTTGACAAACTGACATAACAGACCAAGCTGCAAATTTTCCATGAATAGCATTTTCATTCGGACTGTAGTGACCTCATCAGGACAATATGTAATGGCCAAGATGAAATGGAGGTGCTTCTTCCTGGAAGAAGGCACTGTGCACTTACTTCCTTATATTTGCTTTGTTGTTCAGTCGTTTCAGTCATGTCTGACTCTTCATGACCCCATTTGGGGTTTTCTTGGCAGAGATACTGGAGTAGTTTGCCATTTCCTTCTCCAGCTCATTTTACAGATGAGGAAACTGAGGCAAATGGGGTCAAATGACTTGCCCAGGGTCACATAGCTAGTAAATGTCTGAGATTCGTTCAAATGCCAGTTTTGAACTCAGGAAGATGAGTTCCTGACTCCAAGTTGGCATTCTATCCACTACATTACCTAGCTGCCCTACATTTGCTTAATGCATTACTTTTCAAAACATTGTCACATTTATTCTCTCAGTTGATCTGTAGGACAACCCTGGGAGGTGTAAGTGGTTATTAGTGCCCAATAAAAAAAAAAAGGCAGCTTTTGCCTGGGAGCAGAACAAGGGGCAATGGGTGGGAGATAAAAAGAGGCACATTTACATTTGATGTTGGGGAAGGGACTTCCTAGTCCCTGCAGCTATCCAAAAGTCTTTGCACTATGCCTGGAATGTGCTCCCCTCTTCAAGTCAGTCACTTAGAAGCCCTAGTTCCTATCAAAGTTCAGCTCAAATACCACCTCCCACCTGAGACCGTACCTGGTAGCACCAAATGCTATTGCCATTCCCAAAAAACTCACTTTGCAGGAATTTTGTACATAGTATACACACACACACATACACACACACACATACATATTTCTTACATATGAACATGTGGGTATTTATGTATACAGATATCATCTCCTCCAATAGAATATAAGATCCTGGAGGGCAGGAATTGTTTTCATTTTTGTCTTTGTAGCCTCAGCACTAGATTAGAACTTTACATGTGTGGGGAGATGGGGGTGTGTTTCTGGCCAAAACCCGAGTGCAAAGCCTACTTGCTTCAGGGAGGCATTTTGATGGGTGACAAGCCTCCATCTCCGTATAAATGTCTCTAACAAAAACTGGAATGATTCAGTGCTTGCTTCAGGTTCAAGCTGGAATTGTCCAGATCACCTGAGGAACACCTTTATGTGGTTTCTTTTTATTATTATTATTATTCAATTTTTTTTCAGTTCCAAATTCTCTCCTTCTCACCTTCCCACCCCTACCCAGTGAGGAGACAAGAGAAACATACCAATATGTATAGTCAAGCAAAATAAACTCCCACATTATCTAAAAAAGAAAAGAGAGAAAAGAAAACATGCTTCTGTCTGCACTCTGATGCAGCTCTCTATCTAGAGGTGAATAGAGCACTTCATCTTGAGTCCTGAGGATTTGTGGCTGGTCTTTATATGGTTTCAGTGACTTTCCATGTCTCCAGGGCCTGGCACATAGTAGGAACTTAACGATGTTAATAATATTATTATAATAACAACTCATATTCACATAACACTTCATAATTTGCAAAACACCTTATATTTACATCTCATTTGACCCTCACAACAGTCCTATTATTATCCCCATTCTACAGATAACAAAACTGAGAATTAAGCAGCTTGCCAAGGATCACACAGATAATAAAGGTGTAAGTGGGATTTGAACCAAGTCTCCCTGACTCCCAAGTCCAGTACTCTACAACACCAAGAGATATGAACTCAGGGCATTTTCACTGCCTATCTATCCCCATGCCTGGAATATTCACCCTCCTCATCTTTGTCTCCTGGCTTCCTTCAAGTCCCAGCTAAAATATCACCTTCTGCAAGAAGTTTTTCCTGATCTCCCTTAATGCTAATGCCTTCCCTCCATGATTATCTCCAATTTATCCTGTATACATCTTATTTGTTCATAGTTTGCTTGCATGTAATATTCCCCATTAGACCAAGAGCTCTGTGAGAACAGAAACTGTCTTTTCCCTTTCTTTGAATTCCCAGCACTTAGCTTTGTGCCTGGTACACATTAATCATTTGATAAATATTTGTTGACTGACTGACTGACTGGAAAACTACTTGTCATTTATGAATTGGACTTGATGAACTCTGAGGTCTCATATAACCCTGACCTTCTCTGATTCTGTAGTCCAGGGTACAAATATTCTCATTCTCTGGAAGGGAACACTGAGACACAGAGAGATTAATTTATTTTCCTGAGGTTACACAGAAGGTTAGGGGTAAAGCTGGGTTGGAGCCCGGGTTTCCTTACTGGTTTGGTTCTCTTTCCACTAGACTACCCTGTTACAGGATCATCATTTTAGAAATGGAAATGGCCTTCAAGGTTATCTATTCCAAAATGCTTGGCACAATATCTGGCACATAGAAGGCATTGTATAAATGCTAGCTATTATTGTTGTCATTATTATTATTATTAGATGAGGAAACTGAGAATGAGAAAGGATAATTGATTTGCCCAGAGTCACACAGCTAATAAATATCTGCCGTGGGATTTGAACTAAGGTCTTCCCTACTCTTAAGTCCAGCACTCTGGCCCAATGTGCCACCTGCCTGATGGTGATATGTGACCAAGCTAGGATTTGCACCCAGGTTCTCTCATCCCAAATCTAGCCCTTTTTCCACTGCATCTACATATGGTTGGTTTAAAAGGATACCATTTAAATAGAACCACAGGAAACAAGGGGATCTTGGGAGGTCATTGGCCTGGTTCATTCTTTACCTTGAAGTAGGACTCTGTAGATATTGATAAGTTAACTGTATTCTTAATAATTCCATTGTTGGGAATATACTCACACAGTATTTTGTCAAAATCAAAGACAACCAAAAAAGAGCCATCTGTTCAAAGATTTTCCTAGCAGCATTCTTGCTAACTGCAAAAAACTGGAAGCAATTTAAACTCCCAACAATAAGAGAATGGTTACATAAATTGCGGTACATTAATGTAATAGAATCCTATGGTGCCATTAAGACTAAAAATTATGAGGCAGACAAAGAAATCTGGAAAGACCTTTATGCAAAGGGAGAAAATAGAACTAGAAAGATGGAGTCCAGACTATATATGATCAAATAAGAGGAAAATTGGATGAGAATTTGTCAAAATATGATTAGATACTAAGCAAGTTAAAGTGGAGGTACCTGGGTAGTGACACTAGTGATTGGTTAATCCTCCAAACTTCTAGGACCACCTAGTCTTCCTTCACTCTCACATGGATAGTTCCAGATTTTAAGAAATCAAAGATGGGGAAAGGTCCCACATATATGAAAATATAATTTATAGCAGTCCTTAAGAGAAGAAAGAACAGCATTATTTAGTTGGTGAACAAATCTTGACAAAGCATGAAAAATACCAAGTTACTGATCTTGGAGAGACTTTTCACTCATTCTTTTCCTATTGACAATGTCTATGTCACCTGTTTTTCTTTCATACGTTCTTTCTTTCACCTCCAAAAATCAATGGAGTCTTTAGAAAAAGAAATTTACCTTAAAATATTATTTTGGTTTAAAAAAAATTCAGTTGTTGCTTTTTTATTTAGAGAAGTTGTGACCAAAAAAAAAAAAAAAGGTAAATTCAATTAGATTATAGGATCAGAATCAGAGATAGAAAGGGACTTGGAGGTCATCTAGATTCTAGTCCAAACCTCTCATTTTACAGATAAGGAAACTGTGCCTGGAGGAGTGAAATAATTTGCCCAAGATCACATAGGTAGTGAGTAGCAGTGTCAGGCTTCACATCTAGATCCTCTGAATCCCAATCCGTCTCTGATGCCGCTGTACCACTCAGCCTCCCCTTGATTACCAGGTATTTGAGCAGTCCCCTCGCTAAACATCCATTCCAGATGCTAATTGATTTTATTTAAAAAATTGCTGCCTTATAGGCAGACTCAAACTCCATCAATCTTGTAACATATGTGACCCAGACTTCCACCAGCCAAACATTGGAGGTCAGGAAATTCAGAATAATAAAGGAAGAGAAACTTATTCTCCTCCTCCAGGAAATCATCAGAATTTTAGGGGATTCAAACCAGTCAAGGGCCCTTTGAAAGAGATTAAAGGTAACTCATATCCCTGTAGGAATGAGCCTCTTTAAGGAGGTGGTTTTCATTTCTTTTTGGGAACTGAAAAAGGGCCCCCCAAATCTCACCTAAGCGTCTCACCCTGAAAATAAAGATAAGGGGCCTTTTAAGAAATGATTTTTTTTTGGTGAGCTAGCTGCCTTGTACAATATGAAAATGGTCAGCGGGGCTATTACAGGAGACTCATTCAGGAAAAAAAACTTATTCAGAGGCACAGAGAAAACATGTGATACTTTTCACAGAAGAGGAAGAGAGCTATAATTTGTTTAGAACAAATTCAGCAAGACAGATCCATGAGCAAACAAAGGTGAATGCAGGAACATATCCATTCCAGCTCAAGCATGAACAACCTCTACATATGTACACACAAATCCCAGGGTTCTGGTTTTCCTTTCAAACTGAAAACCTGCTGCTTTGCTCCCTAAGGGACTAAAACCTCACAGATTTGCTCTGTTCAGGCTGTGGAAGAAAAAAAAATCTGAGTTTCTCTTCCCATCTCCCTTTAACTGCTTTTTGATAAATTCTTTATATTCTAGTGAGGTGCAGCGGAAAGAGCCCTGAATTTAGAGCTGGAGAACCTGGGTTTGAAGCATATCTTTGCTACTTAGTACCTGTAGGACCCTGGGCAAGTCAATCGTCCAGCCAGAAATTTCCTCATCTTTAATGAGGAAATTGGGCTAGGTGCCCTCTTACGTCCCTTCCGGTTTTAGATCTATAGTTTTCTCATTATCATTTTTCTTTGATCCCTTCTAATCTCCTTTCCTCACCCTACACACACACGCACACACACACACTCCCATAGCTCTAATGTGGCAAAAAAATTTGCAAATACTGCTTATATTTCCTGATATCCAGCTCTCTCTATGTTTTCTATTTGTAGAAAGATAATGTTCCTTTCTGCTAAAGGCCAACAGGTCAAAAAAAAAGAAAAGAATATTATCTAGAAGATAAAGTAAATATGGAAGAGTATCTCATTGACTGTGTTTGCATACTAATCAAAACTTTTTTTTCTACTCAGCTGGACTTTGTGTCTGTGAATGCAGCAATTTGTCAACCACAGGGTCCAAAGTTGCCAAGAGAGCCTGGTAGACTTCTGACCCTGTGTGACTCAACCACATTCACGAGGATAATTCAATAAGTCAATTTCCAAACCTTTATTACGTATTTGTAAATCAAGAGCTGAAAGGGACCTTAGTGGTCATGGGATCATAGATTTAGAGCTAGAAGTGATGTTAAAGATCATGGGATTTTAGAATCATAGGAGAGATCATCTAGTATCATTTCATTTTACGTGTAATGGGAGATGGCAAATGAAAGCCTAGTCCTCAGGGCATGGGCAGATTTTCCCTCCTTAGTGGATTATGCCCAGCATTCATAGTGTTCCCTACCAGATTTCAATCCAATATGTGGAACCTTTGGGAAACAGTTTCTGTCCATGAGTGATTGGAGGGGAAGGGTGGGGTTTGAGTTCTATGGGATGGTCTTCTGGTCAGCTGAGAAGATGGAAAAAACTAATGACTCAGAGGCCAAAATAAAACTGAGTGTGTATACAAGAAGTTCCAGTGGATTGTCTCCCCTGTTCCTTTTAGGCGGCTTTCAAATGAGGGGAATTGCCATGCCTCTCGGTAACGGAGGGGCAGGCTGCCCTATCTCCCATATTGCCACCATGTGTCTCTGAGCACATAGTATCTCTGTTTCTGTTGTATTTCCGTCTTCCTGATCTTAGGGGACTAAGGATCTGGAGACAGAACGGACCAGATTACAACTTTGTAAACCTCAAAAGGTCAAAGGAGCCATCAGAAGTCATGTCAGCAATAGGAACTGGTAGCAAAGACCATGAGAGTTGGTAGAATAAATAGCTGTATCTGATAAGGAGCCAGCTCCAAGTTGGACCCTTCATCTGAGACACCAAACCCTGCAAGGAAAGCTCAGCTGAGCAAAGAACAACTCACTCATTGGGCAACATCGTGCCTAGAAGTGAATTTGGTAGGCACTCTATAAAGGGAGATAAGGACTCCCAGGCCGGGAGCCCCAAGTTACGCACACGTTCCCTACATTTGTGTTTCATGTTTGAGCCACCCTTTTCCTAGGGAAGAATGAGTGTAAGATGGAGTGGTAGGTTTGTATCAACCATATTAGGCTTGAACTTACCCCAGGGGAGAGTGCTCCCCTGGTTTGGGAGATGAAGATTGAATGAGGTTGAATGACTTGCCCAAGGGTCATCCTGGCACTAAGTACCAAAACTGGAATGTAAACTCATGTCCTCTGGCAGTTCACTTTTCACTGTACCACTGTACCACAATCATAGGCCTATGATGCCCTAATGGAACAGAGAGGTTCTAGATCAGAAGGAGGAAGTGTGACACAATGGAAAGATCATTGAACTTGAAGTCACAGGATCTGAGTTCAAATACTGTCTCTGTCACTTACTACCTATATGACCTGGGGCTAGTCATTTAGCCTACTGGGCCTCAGTTTCCCGGTCTATAAAATTAAGAGGTTGGACTTGCTGACCTTTAGGTTCCCTTCCAATGCTAAAGTTATAATCCTGTGATCCATTTAACTGTGTCATTGACCATTTCAGGGAATGCACTGAATGTTTTCCCTTCAGAGCTACAGAGTACAATGTCTGTCCATCCTGTGTAACTCTTACTCATGTCTTCTTATGAGTTTGCCGTGGAGGGAAGGGAAAAGAAAACCTGATATGGTCTCTTTATGTTGCATGGATATTATTAATGAAGCACACCAGTGATCCTTTCTTGCTACTAATGGGCTCACCTTTTTTTTTTTTTAATGAGATTTATTACCACTTCTTCACGATCTCTTGTCTGCAATGAGTTGTGGCCTGCTAGCTCCTACCATTCACTTCTCCGTTGTCCTTTGGATGGTCTTCATCCTCAGCTCTTCAGAAACTGCCATGATCTGTCACTTACAACAATACAAAACTGAAGGAAGACTATAGTGTTGTTTTTTTGTTTGTTTGTTTTGTTTTTTGCTGAGGCAATTGGAGTTAAGTGACTTGCCCAGAGTCACACAGCTAGTGAGTGTTATGGGTCTGAGGCTGGATTTGAACTCAGGTCCTCCTGACTCCAGAGTCAGTGCTCTATCCACTTCGCCACCTAGCTGCTCTGTATCATTGTTAAAAAAGGTAGATATTAGTATGTGGCTGTAACCTTTAACATAAATCATCCAAATCCATCTTGTACATCATAGACTGTCAATTCCCAGACTAGTGATTCCCAACCTTTGATCTTCAACATACAAACAATTATCTCAAGGGTATTATGAAATTCCCAAATTGATACTGACTTTACTTCATTTTCATTTTAAAAGTGATGAAAGTAAGCGATAACTTGGAGGATGGGCAGCATACTCCATTGTTAATCAAGAAATCTCAAGAGATCCAGAGAAAGACCTCCAACATATTCTCCCCAACCTCTCTTAGAGGATCTATGGGAGGATGTGGAAAAGAGCCATATAGGCTAAGAGGGCATCAATGAGTTTCTGTGTGTATTGTTGGAGGTAGTATGAATATTGATGAGATCATAGATCCTTAGAAGTACTGAATATCTTTAAAGTTCCTATTATGCCACACAGCATACTTTCTTTTTGGGCGTTTTCAAAATGGCAAATATTCTAAAACCAAATGAATGGCAATTAAGTGACAATCCTGAAAAGGTCAAGAATCTGTTTCAGGACGTACTTCTGTTTTTCATGTTGTATAAGACTTAAGTCAATGCTAAACATTAACACATATATAATATAGTTGCTTAATAAAAGGCAATCTTTTTTGAGCCTTGATTTCCTCATCTATAAAATAAGGGGGTTACATTGGAATGAGCTGGAAGGGTTCGGTGCTAAAATCCTAAGAAGCAGCACTATATAATGGACAGAGTACTAGCTTGATGCATTGAGTGATGATGTACAAGTAGCTTAAATTTTCTGACCCTCAGTATCTCTATCTGTAAAATGGGGATAATATTTGTACTACCTAAAAATCATACAGGGTTGTTATGAGGTTGAAATGAGATAACATATGTAAAATCCTTACTAACCTTAAAAGAATTTTTAAAATGTCGACTATCATTTTATTCTGTTAAAATGCTTTTGGTGAAAGTGATGGTGACTTCCATCACGATCTAAAGAAGTAGCCTGGTAGAATGTAAGACAACTCTGAAGAGTTGGGAGACTTAGGTTCCAGTTCTGGCTCTGCTACTAATTATTTGACCTTCGGACAAGGTCTTTTTTTATTTAGCTCTATGACTCTTCTTAAAATTATATATTTTTTTTCAATCAGCAAAAATTTACTTGCCCTGCCACCCCAAACCCCTCTCCAACTGAGAATAGGAGAAAAGCAAAATCCATGACCAACATGTATATTCAATGAAAACAAATTTCCACATTGGCCATGTCCAAAAAGAAAATGTCCCATTCTGCATTCTGAGTTCTTTACTTCTCTCTCAGGAAGTGGGTAGCGTGGTTTGCCATTAGTACTCTGCAATCATGAGTTGGTCATTAGGCTGATCTGAGTTCCTAATTCTTTCAAAGTTTCTTACCTTTACCAAAGGGTTGTCATCATATAAATTTTTTTCCTGGTTCTGCTCACTTCACTCTGCATCAGTTCATACAAGTCTTACCAGATCTCTCTGAAACCTTCTCCTTAATCATTTCTCTCAGCACAATGGTATTCCATCACATTTATAGACTATAACTTGTTCAGTCATTCCCCAATTGACAGGCAAACCCTCAGAATCCCATTCTTTGTCTCCTCATAAATAATAATTTGGTACATCTTTATTTTAACACTAGGTCAGCTAGGTGGTGCCATGGATAGATTGAGAGGTTTGGAGTCAGGAACACTCATCTTCATGAGTTTAACTTTGGCCTCAGACATTTAGTAGCTGTGTGACTCTAGTTAAGTCACTTAACCCTTTCTGCCTCAGTTCCTCACGTGTAAAATGAGCTGGAGAAAGAAATGACAAACCATTCCAGTATCTTTGCCAAGAAAACCCCAAATGGAGTCACAAAGAGTCAGACATGACTGAACAACAAAAAATGTAGACTATGATTCTTGATGGTTAATGAGATGGAACTGTCTTCCTAGAGATGCCCATAGTATCCTTTGGTGATGTGAAGGATCAGGAGGCACCTGGTTGGCATTAATAAGATTAACAAAGTTAAAGAATGAGGTCTTGACCCAGGCATTGAAGCTTTCTCCCTATACAGGATATAAACAAATATGAGACTCTAGGGCCAGCACTCTGTCCACTGCAACACATAGCTGCCATGGAATTCTATGACCAAGCCAACTGGGGTCAGAGGACACGTTCTTGGACAATACAGGGTTACAGGAACAAACCTTTAGGACAGAAGAGGGAAGTTTCCTGGATAACACAAGAAACTGAAGAAAAACAAACCGTATTCTGATATCCCCAGGGAACTCCCCAATTGGGGGCATGAGTGAAAAAGAAACTTTTGTAAGTCCATAAGATCAAACTTGGTTAGGGCAAACCAAAAGCTTTAGTTCTGGAATTAGAGAGGGAATTGCCTTCACTTCCCAAAATAGCTTTTTTCTAGTGGATTCTTAGATACTTTTCTTAGGTAAAGCAGAATATGGGTTGAAGAGTACTACACCCTGTAAGGTGGTGCAGTGAGGAGAGTGCTGGACCTGTCATTGGAAAGACTTGAGTTCAAATCTGCCTTCTGATATTCCCTAGCTGTGTGACCCTAGGAAAGTCACCTAACCTTTACCTGCCTCATTTTCACTATCCATTCAATAGAGATAATAATAGCACCTCTCTCCTAGGGTTGTGAGGACCAAATGAGATGTTTGTAAAGCATATCCCCTCATTATCTTGCTATTGTTCTGCTCTCCCTTCCTCCCAGACTCAAAATTCTCATTATTATCATAAATTATTACAAATGAGAGTGATGGGAGGGATGTTGGACAATAAAGTTAGGAGCTTCATCTCTTGAATGCTATGGTTAAAGTATACAAATTAACTGGAAGGAAGAGAAGTGATAGGGAATTGGGGAAGGGAAGTCATTATACAATGACAACAATATGGTAAGGGCAAGCAACTTTGAAAGAATTTTGAACTCTCATCAGTATAATGACCAACACAACTCCAAAACCTTAGTTATCCTTTCTACGTAGGGACTTTCTCCATCTCAGTTTCAATGTATCACTTTTATGATCTGCTTGGAGTCATAGTCGGTATGAGTTTCAGTGTATCGGCATAATAAATTAAATGGGAATTTTGGGGGAGTTTTGTGGAAGCCCTAGATGACATGAAGGTCAGCAGATAACAGAAAGCCTATGACCAAATACTTAAACCAAATTTTACAGTAAGGTACTGTAAATATCCCATAAAAGAAAAAGAAAAAATTCAGACTACTTCTCTGGTATGGAGGGAGGACCAAAAAATTTTACACAGATTTTGCAGATTGTGGGGGTGCTGCGCCCCTAATCCCTGCGATATGGAAGGGATAGCTGCAATGGCCAAACATACTACTTACTTCCCGACAGAAGGGCAAAAGACTCAAAGTACAGAGTAAGATACTTTTTGTTTCAGATACGGCCAATGTAGGGATTTGTTTTGATTGACGACATCTCTGTCCTTAAAAGAAGTGAATACCTCCTTCTGAGGCCTTCCTAATCTCCCTCTACCCCCAGCTGGTTATTGCCTCCTCTCTAAATGACCTTATTTAGAATTTACTTATCTAGCCACATTTTGTATTCCCTACTAGAATGGAAGCTTCCTGAGGGTAAAATCTGTCTCACTTTTATATTTGTAGCCCCAGTACCTAGCACTACCTGGCACATAGGAGGCACGAAAGTAATGCTGACTGATTAATTGGGCAAAAGTACTGAGAGGCAAAAGATGAGATGTTAGAGATGCTACATACTTCACAATTTTGCCGAGGTTTGGCCCTGTCCTAATCAGTTGACCACCAGAACTCCGACAAAGGCAATCACACTTTCCATGGCCCGAGTTAATGGCACCCCATCTCACTCCAAAAACACTCACCATGACGAACTCTCAAACCTTTTGGAATGACATTTAAGTAATAGTTTCAGTTCAGTTTTTGTCTTTTGTCAGGTCCTGTGTTTTCTTGGGAGAAGTGAGCTCCAGGTGAAGGAATTTCTTTTAACATTATAGATTGGCAGTTTTGCTATTTGTAATCTCAAGATAGTTGCCCAGAAACACTGAGAGTTTATGATCTGCTTGGAGTCACAGTCAGTGTGAGTCAGAGGCTGGATCTGAACCCAATTCTTCCTGGCTCTGACATATTCTATCCACTACTCCCTGCTGTCTCTCATCTTTTTTTTTTTTTCTGCTCATCATTCCAATGAAGTTATTCATTTACATTGTTGAGGAACTAGGTGATTGCTTCAAGTTAAGTAACTAAATGGATGGGGGAGAAAAGGGGACCTCAATTTTTCCATAAAAAATTTAGTTTGAATTCTTATACCCAAAGTAGGGAAAAACTTTGCTTTTCCAGCGACCTGGTTTAAAGATGTCTAAAGATGATGGGCATAGCAGGTTACTGTCTATTACCTTTGAATGTGATCTAAGGTTCAGCACAATGCTTGGTACATGGTAGATGCTTAATAAATGCTTATTGACTGTTGACTGATTGAAGGACTTACAGGTATAAAGAACATCATTAAGAACATATCTCACCATTAAAGGTGGGCCATAAAGGTGAGTCAAGAGTCAGGGATAATAAATGGAAAGTCTGAGTGCTCCCTGGTACATACCAACCATGAAAAGTATCATTGGAAGGCTCCACCATATCATGGGGTGGTTCCTTTATTAAGGAGTATTTACAAGACATGATCAAGAATTGCACAAGAGGGATGAGAAAGCGTGTAAGGGATTCACCTGCACTGATGAGATCAAGGATCCAAGGAAGTATTAAAATACTCTAAAGATAGCTTTGTCGTTGTTACTCTCCAGTCAACTGAAAAATGCATTTGTTAAACAAGAATGAAGCTTGTGACCACCTCTGACCATTATACAGTCCAGCTAAATTTACTTAGAGGAACGATATGCTCTTGGTCAAGACTGTTGTTATTCAGTGTTATCAGACTCTTCATGGCCGCATTTGGGGTTTTCTTGGCAAAGGTACTGGAGTGCTTTGCCATTTCCTTCTCCAGCTCATTTTACAGATGAGGACATTGAGGCAAACAGAGTTAAGTGACTCGCCCAGAGTCATATAGCTAGTATCTGAGGTCAGATTTAAACTCGTGAATATGAGTCTTTCTGATTCCAAGCTCAGTGCTTTATCCACTGTCCTACCTAGCTGCCCCTCTGACCATATAACTGACCTTCACTAACCTGTTTTCTTTCTTTCTGAAGCTTTCTCTATTTACAATTCAAGATAATCAAGAAAGAGATTCCCCTTTATAGGGAAATACCATTAGATTGTAAGTTTTTGAAGAGCCAGGACTGTCTTTTGCCTTTCTTTGTATGCCCAGCACTTAGCATAATGCCAGGCACGTAGTAAGTGCTTAATCAATGCTAATTCTGACTGATTTACATAGTCCCACGCTAGATCTCCCTCTCCCAAATGTGTTGAAACCTCCTTGGGAATTGAGAGCCTAAAGTAGTTCACATAATCATTTTTAAAGACACAGGACAGTTTTCCTCTGGATTTTCTCTGAACCACCCCGTCCAAACTCCAATCAGTCTGCTACTTCACTTGCATGCCTCTTTCCTATGACATAATCTACCCGTGGTTCATAATTTGCTTACTATCAAATTATCTTCTAGGATTAGAATCCCTTCAGTCACAGTCTCTCATACAACCCAGAGAATTATTCTCAGCCTGCTCCCCATTGACTATAACAACGCTTTCCAGAGAAAAAATGACACATATTTCTTTGCTATTCCTTGCACAAGACACCACCTCCCAACTCAATGCTTTTTTCACTGGCTGGTCCCCATGCCTGGAATGTTCTCTCTCCCTGTTTCCTCCTCCTGGCTTCCCTGAAGTCTCACCTAAAGTCCTTCCTTCTATATGAGGCTTTTCCCAATTCCCCTTAATGCTAGTACTTTCCCTCTGTTGATTATTTCCAACTCACCCTGTATCTATATTGTGTGTACAGAGTTTGCCTGTTGTTTCACCCATTTGATTGTAAACTCCTTGAGGACAGGAATTGTTTTTGCTTTTTTTTGTTTTCCCCAGGTGCTTAGCACATGTTGCACAATCATGCCTGACTCTTCAGGACTGAATCTTACCGTCCATGAAGTTTTCTTGGCAAAGATACTGGAGTGGTTTGCCATTTCCTCTTCCAATGGATTAAGGCAAGTGGATGTTAAGTGAGTTGGCCAGCCTCACACAGGTAGTAAATGTCTGAAGCTGGTTTTGAACTCAGGTCTTCCTGAGTCCAGGCCTAGCACTCTATCCATTGAGCCATCTAACCTGCAACATAGTAAATGTTTAGTAAATAAATCCTTGATTATGACTTGTTGACTAGTTAAGAGACCCAGGTATGAATCCCAGCTTGGACACTTATGAACTGTGTGACCCTGGGCAAGTCTCAACCTGTGGGTGCCTCAGTCATCTCATCTGTAAAATAGAAATAATATTTTCACTGCCTAGAGCAATCAATAACAAACATCCATTAAGTGCCTACTAGGTGTCTATCTCTGGGATTACAAAGACATAAGCAAAACAATGCCTGCCTTCACTGAGTTTATGTTCTTTTGTGGAGAAACAACGTGTATGTATAGAAGTATATAGTAAATAATTACAAAGTAATGGGGGGGATGGGGTTAAGTCCCTATGAGTCAGGGGAAATCAGGAAAGGTCTGAGCCTTGATTAAAACTAGGTATTCTAAGAGGCAGAGATGAAGGAGGGGAACATTCCAGGCATGGGAAAGAGAAGTGCCCAACACAGGGACAGAAGATGGAATGTGGGGTGTGAAAAACAGCAAGGGGAAAGGGAAGAGAAAGAGAACAAACATTTATTAAGCACCTCCTATGTGCCAGGTATTATGTGTTAAGCATTTTGCAAATATCATCTTCACAACAACCCTGAAAGGATGGTGTTATTATTATCCCCATTTTACAGTTTAAGAAACTATCATTTGTCGAGGGTCACACAACTAATAAGTTTCTGAGGCTGGATTTGAACTCAGGTCTTCCTGACTTCAGGCCCAGTGTTCTATCCACTGTGCCACCTAGCTGCCTCCATAAAGCAGTAAGAAGCCTAGTTTGACTGTACCATACATCAAGCACAGTAATGTGTAAAAAAGCTGGAAAGATAGGTTGGGGGGAGGGGGGTTGGGACAGTTAGATACCTCAGTGGATAGAGAGTGCAGGGCCTAGAGTCAGGAGGACTTGAGTTCAAATCCTGCCTCAAATATTTATTAGCTGTGTGACCCTGGGTAAGTCACTTAATCCTGTTTGCTTCAGTTTCCTCATCTGTAAAATGAGCTGGAAAAGGAAATGGCAAAGCGCTTCAGTATCTTTGCCAAGAAAACCCCAAATGGGGTCACAAAGATTTGGACACAACTGAAAAACAGCTGAACAACATTACAGGTGGGGGGAGGCAGCTTTGAATGGCAAATAGAGCCCTTCTCTGTGGAAAAAGTCCATCGTAAACCTGAAAGTGCTAAAAAGAGGTGAGCGATTATTTTCTCTAGAGCGGCAAAAATTTGAATCATGCCTGAGCTTGTTTGGGTTCCTAACATGCCCTAAGGGCTCAAACCTGTATCATCCTGGAAAAATCATTCAGCAAGTCTTTATTACAGTATCTACCATGAGCCCAGCTGTGATAGGCACTGAGGTGGGACATGGGGGGAGTTGAAGGTACACTCCCTGCTGGAAGAAAGGTATTCACAGAACTCAGTAAGTAGCAATATAAGGTAGAATGTGATTGAAAAACGAGATAAATGGTAACCTAGTGATGAGGTTGGGCAGCTTGGTGATGCAATATATTGAGCGCCCGGCTTGGAGTCAGAAAGATCTGAGTTTCAAATAGGATCTCAGACACTTACCAGCTGTGTGACCCTGGGCAAGTCACTTAACCCTGTTGGCATCAGTTTCCTCATCTGTAAAATGAGCTGGAGAAGGAAATGACAAACTGCTCCAGTATCTCTGCCAAGAAAACCCCAAATGGGATCACGGGTGAGTGGATTCAACAACAACAAAGTAATGAGGTTCTTCATTATTTTTGTGTCATAGACACCTTTGGCAACCTAGTGAAGCCTAGAGCCTTACTAGTTCTTTCACCTGGGCCAAGTCACATCTTTTGCACATCTTTGCAGAACAGTTTTTAAATGCATAAAATACAATATATAGAGTTATCAAGGAAATCAATTATATCAGAATAAAGATGAAATTTTTTCTCAACCAAGTTAATCGACCCCACGACATCTCTCATGGACCCCTATAATGGAAAGGCCTGGGTTTGGAGTCAGGAGAGATTTCAGTTCAAATTCTACCTCTGATCCTTGTTAGCCAAATAGAAGAGTCACTGACCTTCTCTGAGCCCCACTTCCCTTGGCTGAAAATTTTGCTCTTCAATCTTTTATCTTTAAATTGGGGGTGACATTACTTATCTTACCTACTTCACAGGTTTCTCATGATATTCAAATGAGATAGCCCATCGACTGCTTTGGAGTGTTTTTCAGTCTCTTCCAATTATTCATGACCCCGTTTAGGGTTTTCTTGGCAGAGATACTAGCTAATTAGCATCAGAGATAGGATTTGAACTCAGGTCTTCCAACTCTAGACACCATGTCACTTGGTTTCCTTCTAAATATCATTGCCACTCACTAAGCTTGAGTTTCCAGAGTTATCACATGTTTTCATAACAACCCAGTGTAAGATTAACAAGGAAAGGGGCAGCTAGGTGGCATAGTGGATAGAGCAAAGGCCCTGGATTCAGAAGAACCTGAGTTCAAATCTGGCCTCAGACACATAAAAACACTTACTAGCTGTGTGACCCTCTGCAAGTCACTTAACCCCGTTGCCCCCCAAAAAAAAAATTGACAAGAGAGCCAATATAATCTGATAATCCATTTTCCATTAAATAATTAGATTAGATAATGGATAATAATTAGATAACATCTTGCTAATTATGATCTGAAGCTCTCCATCACCTTGAGCGACCAACTCCTTTGCTTCAATTCTTTATCTTTTCTTCAAAGACATAGCAATTGGACCCAAGACATTACCTGTAAGTTTTAAGGAATTCTGTCCTCTACTTTTTTTTTTACTTTAGTTAATCAAAAAAATTTTAAATAAATTTACTGATACTTTTGTTTTATATCACCTACATTTCTTAATCTCTCTCCTCTCTCTCTCCCTCCCAAAGAACCACACCTTATAACAAAAAATTTAAAAAAGAAAAAAAAAAGTTCAGCAAAAACTAATCCACATTTTAAAAGTCTGACATCATATGTAGTATATTCTACACCCATAGTTCCCCAGATCTTCAAAATAGGGGGCAGTTGCCTGCTCATATCCTTTCTTTTGAGCCAGACTTGGTCATTATAATTTTGTGCACATTCAGTTTTGATTGTTACATTATAGTTGGATTGTTTTGTTTATATTACATTTCTTTCAGTTTACTTTGTTGTTGTCATTATATCTATTGTTGTCCCAATTCTACTCACTTAACCTCTCCTATATCTACTTCTGTTTCTCTACATTCATTATGTTCATTGTTTCTTATAGCATAGTAATATTCCATTACATTCATGTACCATAACTTACATAGCTATCCTCCAATTGATGGATATAGTGTTTGTTTCTTGTTCTTCGCTACTACAAAAAGTATTGTTGTAACTATAGTGTATCAGACCTTTTTATTTATCAATAACATCCATGGGTATATGTCCAGCAGTGGAATCGTGGGGTCAAAGGTGTGTGAATATTTTAATTACTTTTCTCTCATAATACCAAATTTCTTTAGAAAATGGTTAGACAAATTCATAACTCTACCAACTCTATATTAGTAAGCCTTTCTTTCTACAACTCCAACACTGACTATTCCCATCTTTGCCAATTTTCTGAATATAAAGTGAGTTGTTTCAGAGTTGTTCTGATTTTTATTTCTCTTATAACTACTAATAGGAACATTTTTTCATATGATTGTTAATAGTTTGTTCTTATTTTGAGAACTATTCATATCCTTTGACTACTTATCTAGCAAGGAATGGCTTTTTGTATTATGTATTCCTATTAGTTGCATGTGTTTCTCACATATTAGACTCTTATCAGATATATTTGAAACAAACATTTTTTTCCAGTCTACACCTTTCCTTTTTATTCTAGTTGCATTAATTTCATTCATGCAAATGCTTTTCAGTTTTATTTATAACTTTAAGGTTGGAGACTGGATCTCACAGGGACTGCGGTACTGTTCTAGTCCATGTTCTATACCCAGGAATGGGGTTTGGGGAGTATTGGGGAGCTTAGCCTCTAATGAGAGGGCAGTTAGTTTCCCTGTTCTTATACTTGGTCTTATTAAATTCTCATTTTGACACCCTGGGAGGATTTTACTTATTACTTGGGTTGTGGCTTACATCTAGGGTTTCCCCAAAATGAGGAGAACAGAAAGGGTACTCAATCACCTCCAAGAGATATTTGTTCACCTAAGATCAGAAAAGAATAAACACAAGGTAGGACATGTACTTTATTTGTTTTTTGGGGTTTGTTTTTTTTTTAGGCAATTGGGGTTAAGTGACTTGCCCAGGTCACACATCTAGTAAGTGTCAAGTGTTTGGTCTGAGGCCAGATTTGAACTCAAGTCCTCCTGACTTCAGGGCCGGTGCTCTATCCACTGTGCCAACTAGCTTCCCCGGACATGTACTTTAGATACCCTCACACTGCCCTATAACTGAGAAGCTGCTGTCTGTATTATGGAAATAATCCATTATCTATCCAGGCTTCTTGGAGGTGGGCCTAACAACTAGTCTTCCTTTAAGAAGACAATGTACAGGGGCAGCTAGGTGGAAAGAGCTCTGGCCTTGCGGTCAGGAGGACTTAAGTTCAAATCTGGCCTCAGACACTTGATACTAGCTGTGTGACCCTGGGCAAGTCACTTAACCCCAATTGCCTTACCAAAGAAAAGAAAAAAGAAGTCAATGTACAGCCCTTCCCAGGTGCCCTGAGGGAGTTATGGGGGCAGTGTATGTTAAGTGGGTCAAACCACTACTACCACCTCCACTATCCTCCACTTAGGCCTTGATGGAATCAGCCTTGGCCCAAGAGTCCCAAGAATAGTGGTACCACCAAGTCCACCAGCCTTGCTTCCACCCAGAGCTCTGCAACCATCATCAAGGGGACAACAATCCTTGTGAAGAAGAGAGGGTGGGAAGGAACAAGCATTTATTAACCACTTAATATTTGCCAGATACTGTGCTAAGCATTTTACAGATATTATCTCATTTGAGGAACCCAATATTCCTACCACCATCAACAACAACATCAACCAGATTATGCATAACCAATTGTCAACAATGGGCAGGGAAGCCTAATGGTCTCAGGTTTTAGGTCCTCCCTCTAGCTTAGCCCCTGCAGCCATCATTCAGTGGAGCCAGGGCTGAAGACCCCATCTTCTCATCAATTAGAGCTCCTGAAGATGCAGGAAGGAAAGTTCTCACCACCAAAGTTCTTGTCCCTGACAAATGGCAACAGAAACAGAAAAGGTACTGTCAATTAGAATGATACTAAAGAAGATTCATTACTATCATGAGGAATGTTGCTTAGCTTATGAACAACTGGACCTTTTTATCAGACTTGTATCTGAAATAATAATAATAATAGCTAGCATTTATAAAGTGCTTTAAGGTTTACAAATTACTTTACATGTGTAATGGAGGACTGGGCTGTGCCTACTATGGGGAGACTTGGTGAGCCTGCTTATGGAAGGTTGATGATATCTAATGGAAGGCCCTGTTCTCTACTTTGGAATATGTGTCACTCTTCTATGGCTGTTTCTGATCTACTAACTACATGGTAAAAAAGATGGACTTCTGATTGGCTGCTGAGTCAGAACAGGGAGGGTGTACAAGATTTCCTTGGGAACAATTTGGCCTTTTCTCTTTCCTTGGTATCCATCAACAAGGAAGAGCTGCTGTGGACTTGTGGGTGGAGATGACCTTTGTCACTGCAGTCTGTGTGAAGGCTCAAGCTCACCGCCCTGGTGTTGCTGAGAGAAAAATGCCAGCATTAGTGGCGTGTGACTCTTCCCACCCATGCCAAAAGCACACGGCCCTGCTACTGCTTGTGTCTCTGTTGTGTCTATTCTTTTCTGTCTTAGGTGAAGAATTGTTGGAGTTGGAACAGACTATAATACGACCTTGTGAATTTTAAGTGGTTAAGAGAGACCTCAGAGGTCTGTTTCAGAGCCCAGTATACCAGCACAGCCCAGAGGTGTAACTAGGACCCTTTCTGACAGTGAATGGACCCTATAGCCAAGATGCTGCAGGAAGTGACTCTGTCCATTGGTCATGCCAAATCTGGAAGTGAATTAGGTGGGAAGAATGGTTTGGAGCAATTGCTTTAAGGTTGAATCCACTCTGAGGACGGTATGCCCCTTGGTGTTGGAAGGGAAATGATTTGGACTTCTCTTCTTGTTATATCTTCTCAGTAAATAATCCTTTATGAAAATTAATTGATGTTAATTGGCTAAATGATACTGAAATGTTAAATGATAATTAATATTAGGGCAAATACATTAGAAGAGGACCTCTAGCCAATGGCATTAAGAAAAGACACTCCCAACCTCTCCATGGTACCCCTAGGACCCTAAGGATGAGATATAGCTAGCCTTGCTCTGGGGGACCTTACTCAATGATGTGAGTGGGGGTTGAGCTAAGAACTCCCTGAGTATAAGCCCAAAATATCTCATATGTTATCCTCATAACAGCCCTGTGAGGTAAGTGTTATTATTTACTCCATTTTACAAATGAGGAAACTGAGGCTGAAAGTGTTTAAGTTACTTGCCCAGAATCACACACCTAGTTAGTATCTGAGGCAGGATTCAAAATCAGGTCTTCTTGACTTCCAGTCCAGCCTTCTCTGTACTTCTGCACCTATATTTCTTGTACAGATAGTAAATGCTTAATGACTGCTTTTTAACTCATTCATCAACAGAAATGCTTCCACTTCCCAAGAACCATTTTGTCAGGAAGCAGCTAGGCCACTGATAAACGAGCAAATTCCCCTTGAAGCATGATCCTCCTTTCCCCAAGTGCAGAGAGATAATCATTTCTGGTTTGATAATAGCTAATACAACCCACAGTAATTTGCCAAGCGATCTGCCAGCCAACCACCGCTCAGGTAGCTCCAAAATGGGTGGAGAACCACAGCTGAAACATCTGGAAATGGCACATTTCTTAATTGCTAGAGGAGGAAGAGGATAAAGAAAAGGAAACACCCACTATTAAGCCAATCCTAGAACATGCCTGAAGCAAAAAATATTAGCCAGAAGAAAGGAAGAGGACACCTCTTCCCCAGCCTCCACCAAGAACTGAAGGTTGAAATAGCTCTTCTTTTCTTACATTTGTACAAAGGTCTCCCATATTGGGGGGGTGGGGGGAAGCCCTCTAGGGAAAAGAAATGATGCCTATCCACATTTCCCTAAGAAAGAAATGCCTGTTTTCTTTTATAACCTGCACTTCCAGGCTCTCTGCCAAGAATGTGAAACGTACTTACCACTAAGCTTCTGAAATATATGTGCATATATAGGTTAAGGCTGGAAGCAGGAGGAAAAGCTATAGCACTCCAGCAGGAAATATTTAATCTTTGACAATAATTAGAAGTAGGCTTCTCCCTACTTTCAGTAGAGCTAGTTGGGTCTCTGAATTTTGATGTGCACACCAGCAGATGTCAGTTCAACCCCAGAAATCAAAAGCCCTTCTGTTCATCATGCTTATAAAAAGCACGGTAACAAAATTGTTTCTTAGCGATAGTATTTCTTAACCCAAGTCCTTGATTTACTTTAAAGTAGGATGTTTTAAACTCATGATATCCTAGGGCCACAGAAACCAAATGGAAATAATCAAGCTTCTACCCCCTTTCATCTGTGTGAAAGAGAACTGGTCTTGCCATCCAACATCTGTTTGGGAATAGCTCTTAGGCAGAACATCTAATTAGAAGTCAAGTTCCCGGTGAATCTGGGCTGCGACAAAATTGTGACAGCATCAAGAGAAAGAGGCATGATGAAATGGTAAGCAGACAGCATCCTTTCTTCACCTGTAGCTCTTAAATGCTCCCTGGTCCAAGTTCATCTGAATTTGGATACCTGACTTGGACAAGTGCCTAAAAAGGCAAAGAGGAAATCAAAGTCATCGTGCTTGAAGAACTTGGAGGATTTTTGAATTGGCAAGCAAATGGCATTGTAGACAAATAGTTGCCTATGAAGACTGGGGAGACGTGTAAGTTAGACAAATTTTGAGAAAGTCTCACGATGCCTTGATTTATGGCACTGTCTCTTCTGCCACAAAGGATTCAGATCAAGGCAGCTCCCAATGACCAATGAAATTTGGTTTCCCATCCATCTTGTCCATGTCCTTATATAAATTTTCCACAAGAAGGTCTGTCAAAAACACAAATGAGTCACATCAACATGGGATGAGCTCATATACCCATCAAAATACGGAACTTGCTCAGAACTCACCTGGGAAGCAATTTACACCTAATCTCGGAGAGCATGAACAACAGTGGTATTAGTTGAAACTTATGCTAGTGAGATGATCTTTCCTCTGAAGTAGACACTAACTTATCTGGTCCTGGGATTGTAACTAGGGTGGGTAAAAATGGGCTTTGACCCAGGACATCAACACCATGAGGATCTTGACAGAACTCCTATTTACTTCTTCAACAGCATCGACCTGGGCTGCAATTTCTTGATTGTTCATCCAGGAGGATGGTTTTGATTTTTAACTTCAGAAGAAGAGTCTCCCCTCCAAAAAAGCTTCCGCAGGATTTTGGTTACCCAATCTGTCCAGCAGGCTGAGGCTTCTCATGCAGCTCCTCCTAATGGGAATAGATAGGAAAGGAAGCATAAAAGGACAAATGTGTTATGCAAGCCAGAGGCAGAAGCCCTGTGGGAGCGGTTGTTCTGACCTCCTTGTAAGACAGACTTTGCAGCTGCAAGAGCCCTCCAACTCCCAATTGGTTCCTAAAGGACAATAGGACAAGAGGAAAACACACACACACAGAGAGACAATGGAAAATTACCTGGAAAAACAGGGCAGAGGAGTTTTCTGGATAGAACCAGTCTATCTCATGGGGCAGCTAGGTGGCACAGTGGATAGAGCACTGACCCTGGATTCAGGAAGATCTGAGTTCAAATCCAGCCTCAGACACATAACACTCACTAACTGTGTGACCCTGGGCAAGTCACTTAACCCCATTGCCTAGCCAAAAAAAAAAGAACCAGTCTATCTCAAACAGACAATGAAGATGGACGATACACTTGGCTCAGAATTAAACAGAAGGAGAAGAGCAAGCTGGATGACCTGTAAGAAATCATCTAGTTCTTTTAATGACCCTAAGCGGCAGCTAGGTGGCAAAGTGGATAGAGCGCTTGGCCTGGAGTTGGGAAGACCAGGGTTCAAATCTGGCCTCAGACCCTTGTTAGCTGTGTGACCCTGGGCAAGTCACTTAACCCTGTTTGCTTCAGTTTCCTCATCTGTAAAATGAGCTGGAGAAGGAAATGGCAAACTACTCCTATATCTTTGCCAAGGAAACCCCAACTGGGGTCACAAAGAGTTGGTATATGGTAGGTGTGATTAAGTTATAATATATTGTCAATCAAGAATTATTCAAGAGAAGATGTACAAAGGATATGGAAAGATGAGCAGAAACAGATGAAACAAACAAAAAAGCAAGGCTGGTCATGTGATAAGAGAGAGGGAAAACTGATAAACAGCCATCATACTCTATAGGAATGCTTGAGATATCAAAAGAACTGGAGGAAGGCTTCCAACATATTGAGGGTGCAACAGATAGAGTGCTAGGCCTGGAGTCAGGAAGACTTGAGTTCAAATCCTACCTGAGACAATTACTAGCTGTGTGACCCTGGACAAGTGACAACTTCTGCCTCAGTTTCCCCATCTGTAAAAGAGGGGTAATAATAGCACCTATCTTCCAGGGTTGTTGTGAGGTTTAAATGATATAATACTTGTAAAGCTCTTTGCAACCTTAAAGCACCATGTAAATGCTAGCTATTATTTTTATGTTGAGTAGACATGGACAAGAGTCACCCAGGATAAGTCTGCAATAGTAGAAGGAAGATCCACAAATTAATGAGGTGAAAACCTCATCAAAGAAGAGAAGCTACTCAGAGCTAATCTGGGAAGCAATTTGTATCTAGGCCCTGTGAATTTAAAGAACCGTGGCATTAATTAAATTATTCATGGTGGTGACATTATCCTCAGAACTGGACATTGACGTATCTGGTTCTAGAAATCTAACTAGGTTGAGGCACTTGGAGCTTTGTCCCAGGGTACCAGTATCTGAAGGATCCTGAAAGCACTTGGGCTCTTCAGAAGCATAGGAAATGAGTTCAGCATCTGATTAGCAAGAATATTTAGTAGGAAGCTATAAGATGACGACTTCCATTATGTCCCCTGGTAGTTGCAATCCAAGTGAGCTCTTCCCCTGTCCTATCCCATCCTGCCCCTACTATTCCTGCTTTTGTTGTTCAGTCGTGTCTGACTCTTCGTGACTCCATTTGGGCTTTTCTTGACAAAGACACCGGAGTGGTTTGCCATTTCCTTCTCCAATTCATTTTTTACACATGAGGAAACTGAGACAAGCAGGGTTAAGTGACTTGCCCAGGGTCACACAGTTAGTAAGTGTCTGAGGTCAGATTTGAACTCAGGAGGAGTCATCTTGCTGACAGCACTCAATCCACCATACCACCTAGCTGCCCAAATGACATCATAAGATGACTTCCCTCATGTCCCTGAGTAGTTGCAACCCAAGTGAGCTCTTCCTTCGTCTTATCCCACCCTGCTGCATTCCGTGCCCTAGGCTGAAATTTTAAGTTTGAGCTCTACCACAGTGACTTCTCTGTGTCCCACAGTCTCTTCCCACATCTTTTGTTAGTCCTTCCCCCAAGTGAATTTGTCTTTTTAAAAATTGTTTTCAAGGGCTGTTTTGTGCTGCTTGTCCCAGGCATGCTTTGTATCCTTCACCCAGGGTTCCAAAATTGCTAGTTATGCCTCTGGATGGTTCTGATCGCTTTCCATTCTTTCTCTCTCTGCTGCCCTTTTTTATTCTCCTCATGGCTTTTAATATTCTCCTCAAAACAGAGGACAGAGATAGATGGAAGCAAGATTTTAGATAATAATTCAGGCCTGTAATTTAAATAATTTTAGTTTAGAATGAATCTCTATTCAACAAATGCTGTTAAAGGATGGTCTCCAGACCAAAGACTTTGGGTTTGGTTTTTTCTTTTTCGGCTTTGAGATCCTATCCCTACTGCCCTGATGTATTTTGGTTCTAAAGACTCATTTCTGAAAGACATAAAGAAGTAATTGTCCACTTTTCATGACTCTGTGGGACATACTGTCCGTGAAGTTTTCTTGGCAAAGATACTGCAGAGGTTTGCCATTTTTTTTCTCCAGTGGATTAAGGTAAATAGAGGTTAAGTGATTTGTCCAAGGTCACAGAGCTAGCAATTGTCTGAGGCCAGATTGAAACTCAGGTCTTCCTGACTCCAGGCTCAGAGCTCTATCCACTGAGCCACCAAGCTGCCTCTAAAGGAGTAATTAGCCTCTCATAAAAGCTACCTGGTCATTATGGCACAGGAGTTGAGGGAGAATAAAGATGAACTGTAATTGTTATTAGCCAATTTGGGATCCATATTTAATCAAGTAGAATGGCTCATAGAGGAACAGAAGACCACACAAACTCAAACATGGATCAGACTCAATGTAATTATCCTGTGAATTTGGGCAACGTGGCCAGCCTGTTGTTCGTCCTTTGTTTCAAAGAGGACCTATGACATCAAGGGGTGATATCTTAACTTGAGAGTAAATTGGATTGAAGTGAGGCAGCATTGCTCAAAGTCATTAGCCAGACTCTTCCAGAGTCATCAAAGTCCAGTGGCAGGATGAAAGTCAGATGGCCCAGGATACAGTGGATGACTTTGTCATCTTTGATATCTGACTAAGCTCTAAACATTTCACAGCACCTGCTTTCGCTGCCCTTCTTGGCCATTGGAACAAATTGTTCTCATCGGTCCACGCCACTAGGAGAAATCTTCACATGCTTGGGGTAGACACCCCCCTAACTCACCAACGGGTTTGAGGTCAACCCTCAGGTTTTACCCTCAACCTGGTTAGCCAGGAGGAAGTTTACCAGGGTGTGGCCACTGCACATGCTACACCTTCTTGGAGCCACAGGTGAGAGTTGGATGACAGATGGACATCAAAAGTGAATGAGTCCTGAAAGTCCCAAAAAAGGCTCAGAAAGCCCTTAAACCAGAGGTGCTAGTTCTCCCTGAGCACCCCATACACCCCATGTGGCCAATCAAACAATACCTCAGACCTTTAGACCATCTTTGCCCTCCATTCTCTGGGTAATTTGGGTAAGAGCAGGCTTTTTAGGCTCAAATAACCCAGATACCACAATTGTGGCTGTGTTGACCTTACCTAGAAGTAGATCAAAGTAAAGATGGCAAGATGAGGGACACTGTGTGGAGGACCCTAAAGAGAAAAAGTTACGTTAGAAAAAGAAAAAAAAACACCAGACTGGGAATCAGGGGATTTATATTGGAGCTGGAATTAGTATGGGGTGACAAGGGCTTTTCCCCTGGGCCTGACGTTTATGCTTCTTCCTCCTAGGGCGTTATACTGTTAACAAGAGCCCCAGTCCAGGGCTACTATCTATATGCCCCTCACTCACATTACCTCCTTAAAAGCCCCATCCTGGACCCACCTTCCCACCAGGATGGTATGGAATGTTTCTTTTTTTTTTTTTTGTCATTCAACAAGAATTTATTAAGCACTTACTTTGTGTTAGGCACTGTGCTCATATACTGGGGATACAAAGAAAGGAAGAAATATGATAGCTGTACTCAAGGAGCTGCCTTTTTTTTCTTATAATGACTTTTTTTTTCAGCATTCACTTTTATAGGATTTTGAGTTTCAAATTTTTTCTCCCTCCCCCCTCCCCGAGATGGCAAGCAATCTGATATAGGCTATACATGTACAATCATATTAAACATATTTCCACACTAGTTATGTTGTGAAAGAAGAATCAGAACAAAAGGGAAAAACCACAAGAAAGAAAAAAACAAAAAAAGAGAAAATAATATGATTTGATCTGCATTCAGACTCTATAGTTCTCTCTGGATGCAGATAGCATTTTCCATCAGGAGTCTTTTAGAATTGTCTTAGATCTTTGTATTGCTAAGAAGAGCTAAATCTATCAAAGCTGATCATCACACAACATTGCTGTTACTGTGTACAATGTTCTGGTTCTGTTCACTTCACTTAGCATCAGTTCATGTAAGTCTTTTCAGGTTTTTCTGAAATCCACTTGTTCATCATTTCTCATAGAACAATAGTATGGAATGCTTCTTATCCCCACTCCCTCCCATCAAGCTGCCTGGCCTCAGAACTCACTTCCCTTGAGGGTACCTAGATCAGCAGCAAGTGTAGCTAGCATGCACTAGTTACTACGATCCCTCCTCCACTGCCCCCCATCCACTGGAAAGTCAGCCCTGGTTCTCCTCACTGCCTATCCTCTTCTGCCCTTTCTGCACCTTGCCCTCTGCAACCGTGGTCGAGTGGGAAATGCATTGGATTTGGAAGCAGAAGAAAGAAGTTTGAATTCTGATTCTGCCACATTACATGAGTGGTTTTGAGCAACTCACAAGTACTCTGGACCTTAGATTCCACATCTGTAAAAGGAGAAAGATGTACTACATCAGCGCTGTCAGACGCACTGCCCCAGGTACCCACAACACTCCTGAGTGCAACCCAAACCAGACAAAAATGTAATTGGGAAATATTTAACAAAAATAAATAAAAATACAATAAAACATATAAAAGATCACATTTTCAAACTAAGTCAATATATGGCTTTTAGGGATTATTATGCACTGTATTGGTTGCCCCTATTTCTTTTTTAGTTTGATGTCACTGAACTAAATGACCTCCAAGGTTCTGTCCAGTACTAAATCTACAATCCCTCCTCTTCAACCATAACAATAATATATGTTAATATTTAATTAGAGAAATATAAATCAAAACAACTCTGAAATACCATCTCACACCAATCAGATTGACTAACGTGATAAAAAAGGAAAATGATAAATGTTGGAGAGTATGTGGGAAAATTGGGACACTAATACACTGGAGAGCAATTTGGAACTATGCCCAAAGGGCAACCAAATTGTGCACACCCTTTGATCCAGCAATACCACTACAAGGTATGTATCTCAAAGAGATCATAAAAAAGGGAAAAGGACCTACATATGCAAAAATATTTATAGCAGCCTTATTCGTGGTGGCAAAATATTGGAAATTGAGGGGCTGCCCATCAATTAGGGAATGGCTAAAAAGTGGCATATGAATGTAATAGAATTTATTGTGCCATGAGAAATGACAAACAGGCACATTTCAGAAAACCCGGAAAGACTTGTGCAAAGTGATGCAAAGTGAAATGAACAGAACCAGAAAAACACTGTACACAGTATCAGCAACATTGTGTAGTAATCAACCATAATTGACTCAGCTTTTCTCAGTAACACAATGATCTAAGACAAGTACAAAAGACTCACAAAGGAAAATGCTATCCATATCCAGATAAAGAACTGATAGACTCTGAATGCAAATTAAAGCGTATTTTTCTCACTTATTTTATTCTTTCTCGTGTTTTTTTCTTTTTACTTTGTTTCTTCTTCCACAATTGTGATGAATATGGAAATATATTTTCCATGATAGCATATATATACATTATATCAAACTGCCTATCATTTTTAGAAGGGAGGGAGAAAAATTTGGAACTCAGAATCTTACAAAAATGAATGCTAAAAATTTTCTTGATATGTAAATGTTGGAAAAAATAAAACACTATTTAAAGCAAAAAAAAAGGGGCTAATATTTATATAGAGCCCACTATTTGCAAGGCACAATGTTAAGTACTTTATAATTATTATCTCATTTAAGCCTCACAACGACCCTGGGATGTAAATGCTATTATTATTTCCATTTTACAGATGAGAAAGCTGAAGCAAACAGATGATAAGTGACTTGCCCAGATTCACATAGCTAGTGTCTGAGGCTAGATTTGAACTCATATCTTCCTGACTCGAGGACTTAGTATTCTAGTCACTGTAGCACCTAACTGCCTCTTCTTCTCACATTCCTTCTGTCTTCTAGAGCTCACTGAAACCTAACTTTCTCCTTAAGACACCACATTTTTTGGCATTTTCTTCAAGGCTAGCTACCACTATCCTTGACACCCCCTAACACACAGGGCCAAGAGGAGGAGTTAGCATATGCTCTGGTCCCAACTGCCACTTTCAGATCCATCACCCAGCCACCATCCTAGTTTGAATGCAGATTGAAGCATACTATTTTCACTTTATTTTTTTCATGGTTTTTTTCCCTTTGTTCTATTTCTTCTTTCACAACATGACTAATATGGAAATATGTTTTACATGATTGCATATATATAACCTATATCAAATTACTTACTATCTTGGGGGGAAGAGGAAGGGAGGGAAAAAACTTGGAACTGAAAATTTTATAAAAAAAGAATATTAAAAAATTGTCTTTACATGTGACTGGAAAAAAATAAAATACTATTAAAAAAAGTTTACTCCATCCTGTTAAGATCCTTGTTGCTCTCTCACATAGGGGCATCTAGGTCACTCTCCCTCCTCCCTAATAAGTTCAGCCCCTGACTCAAAGTCTTCACCATTTCAACCCTTGCCTCCTTCAAAAACCTTGGCCTTGCTTTTCCTCAATCTCCTTTCCAGACCCTCTCAGCTATGCATTGTCTAAACATTCCCTGCCAACCTCATGCTGAGGAGGATGGGATCTGAACCCCTAAAAGGAAAAAACCGTGTCTTTGGGATCTGGACCCCAAAAAGGAAAAGCTCTGGACTTTCCCATGTGACCAAATAGTGGTGTTCACCTGAGGCTATAATCCTATCAACTGGCCTTTCCTTATCACCTATGCCCAATCTTCCAATTCTTTGTTACCCTTAATTGACTCTAACCCTCTATTGCCTATTACCTCCAGATGGCCCCTGACTACTTCCCACCCTGGACCCTATCTAGACCCCATTCTCAACCTCCCAGTCACTCCCATCAAGATCCTCCCTAGACCCCTGCTCCAGTCACCCCAGCCTACTGGCCACCTCTATCAAGATCCTCCCTAGAGCTCTCCCACAGTCCTTCTGTATATAAGGTCCATCTTGTCTCCATTAAGGCACTCAAATTCATATGATCTAGCCAATAGCTCACAAATGTTCAGATTCCTTAAGAGTCCGGCCAACATGGTGGATCTTTAATAAACCTCGTCTTTGGCTGAAAGAAGGTGCAGGTCAAATTCATTTGGGCAGGACCCATGTGTTGTGATTTTGGGGTCCCAGCATCCCTAAACCTCTAAGCCTCAACAATTCATCTGACTTTACTACAGTGGCCAAAATTCTTAGTCATGAAATTGGACTTTGGGTCCATCTTTTATCACCAACTTGTTATGAGACCTTTACTAAGTCTTGGAACCTCTCTGGTCCTCAGTTTCCTTATTTGTAAAATGAAGGGTTTGAGTTAGAAGGCTCTTTTTAGTTCTAAGTTGTTGAATCTGTAAGACAATGGCTTAGATTTGCAAAATGCCATCTTAAAGATTATTGTTGTCTTTTGTTTTCATATCTAAATATATCCTGCCCTTCTCCCCTACCCAACAAGCTGTTTGTAGCAAAGAATAAGAGGAAATAAAAGCAGTTCAGCAAAACTAATGTATCTACTGAGTCTGATAGAACATACAATGTTCCACACCCATAGTCCATCACCTCTGCAAAGAAAGAAAGGAGCTAGAAAAATGTCATTTGTTTGCAGATCTGTTTGCAGTGGGAATCTCAGGTGCAAAGGAACTTCCATGGTATTTAGGGAAGATACTGGGAATTGGGGTTCTAAGTAAAATTCAAAGTCTTATGCTTTGGAGAAGCAGCAAATGATGTAATGTACCCTGGGGGACTGAGCCCGAGTCTCAGCTCCAACACTTTCACAACTGGATGCATCTGGTGGGGGTGTAACTAGGACTAACAATTGATAAGAAAAACCCAGATTGCTCATGTAAGACATAAAATAAACAATCTGTCTAAATGCTATTCAAAACTGGAGCAGCCATAGATTCCTTCCTGTTGGGGTGATGGGGAGAAATCCCAGGGAATCCTCTGTCCTTTTTACATTTACCGGCAGCTGTACCAAATAGCCTGAAACCAAATAGCTTGGAGGGTGAAGGTGGGGAGAGCCCAGAGGGCTGGGAGCTCCTGATGGGAGAAAGGCTAGCCCAAGCCAAGGCTAGAGGGGCCCAAGAAAAAAGTATTACTAACACTTATGTCCTGGAGCTCTGTGTGTGTGTGTGTGTGTGTGTGTGTGTGTGTGTGTGTGTGCGTGCGCGCACCCGCCTTCACACAAGCAATTCAGTGCAGCAGTGCAGATGAAAAGAATTCTCTTTATAGAAATTCTCTTTTTTCCTGTTTGCAGAAAAAAACAAAAGGATGTCTCCATGGATTGGTTTTTCCCCCCTAGTTTCAAGATTGCTCTTTAAAGACCCTTGAACTCCACCTACCCTGTTTCTAAAATTAAAACAAAAACACTAGAGCTCCATTAAGGACTAAAAAGAGTTGGGAGAGGGGCAGGTAGGTGGCACAGCTGATAGAACACCAGCCCTGGAGTCAGGAGGACCTGAGTTCAAATCTAGCCTCAGACCAAACACATGACACTTACTAGCTGTGTGACCCTGGGCAGGTCACTTAACCCAAGTTGCCTTTAAAAAAAAAAAAGAGTTGGGAGATGGAAGAAAGGAGGTATAATAGGATCTTGAGAGCAGGGACTATCTTTTGCAATTTTTTTTTTATTCCCAGTGCTTAAGCATAGTACCTGGAACACCGTAGGTGCTTAATAATGCTTACTGATTCACTGGTGTGAAAAATGATTCTCTGAGCTTCCACCCTTCTCTGCACCCCCAGCCAGCCTCCTGCTCTAAAGTTCTTCACAAGGACATTATTGATAAAGAGATTGTATTGAGTCTTACCCAGGTCAAACTCCAACTCATGCCTTAATTGATTTAATCTGCTCAAGTTTGGGTGGAAACAGATTCTTCTACCTAGATAACCCAAGGCTGCCAGTGATCTGGTTGGAGGGTGATCTGATAGAACAGGGTATTTCCTCTGCCCAGAGGTAGAATGATGACAGGATGATAGCAGCTCCTGCTGTTTTCAACAGGTATTATACCAGGTGCCCAAGACCTTCATTTTAATATAGCCCACCTCCTAGTGTGTTAACCAATCAGAGTTGATTGGCACCCCTTGGGAACACCTACCCTTCAAAGGGCATTTAACTCTGTACCTCTAAATCCCAAATCAAGCCAGTTCTGGACTGCAACTCCCATGCAATGCATGTCAAGCCACCTTGAGAGAAATACAATGTGGACACACGACCTAAATTGTTTGTTTCTTTCTTAGAACAAACTGTTTTTGGGGTCGACACTGGGAACCCACTGCCTCCTAAGGTAATCCATTCTCTTTTGAAATAACAACAATCTAGCATTTGACTGCTTTGAGACAATATGTGCCTTGCTATAATTTCTGCCCATTACTCCTAACTTAAGAGGTATAGAGGTTTGGGGTGCTTGGAACCCCAAGTTTGCGACGGGGGCCCTGCCTGAATGAATTCAACTCAAATCTTCTTTCAGCCAGAGAAAAAGTTTATTAGAGATAAATTATATAGACCAGACTTTTAAGGAATCTGAACATTAGTAAGGCCTGTAAGGACGAGCGAGCATGAGAATCTCAGCCTTTTGGGCATGAGAAAGTCCCAGCGTTTGAATGGGAGCCAGGGTGGATCTTATATACACTAAAGTAACTTTGGGTGGCCAGAGGAAGGAGGGATGCTTGGGAAAAGGGTCTAGGTGAGAATTCCATCTGGAAGGTCTGAGAGATTGAATAAACAATGGGAATATATAATGAAGGGAACTGGAAGGAGGAAGTTTGAAAGGCATCTGCATAAGATCAAAAGATGGGGCTGGGGCTTTCAAAGGGAGACAAGGGGAGTCAAAAAGGAACCAGAGACCAGAGTAAAAAAACGCTTAAGGGTTTTCTGGGGCCCGCAAATAAATGGGAACCAAATTCCTTTTGGCGAAAGGGGCAAAGGTCTTGGCTTCTGAAACTGAATGATGGCCTATACCCCATCACTAACTATGCCCTTTGGTGCCATACAAAGCTAGTCTAATACCTCTTACACTTGACAGCCCTACAAATACTTGAAAACAGCTATCATTTCCCTCTAAAGTCTTCTCTATTGCTCTTTCTCCAAGCTAAATGTCTTATTCCACTGACCCATATATAGGGTATCATCTTCAGATCTACTCTGGACACTCTCCAGTTTATCAATGATGGTCTTAAAATGTGGGAATTGAACACAATATTTCACCTATGGTCTGACAAGGGCATATTATAGCAGGACTATCAAAAATCTTGTCCTGGATATTATTACCATCTTGATGCAATGTAACATCATATTAGCTGTTTTGCATGTCATAGCTTACCATTGCCTCATGGTAAACTTACATGCCACAAAATCCCCAGGTCTTTTTCAGATGGATTGCTATCTAACCAGACTTCCTCATCAAGGGAAATGATTATTTCTTTCATATTAATAACCATTTACTATTGGAGAGATCCAGGATTTTTTCCCCTATTTTCTCATTCTCTACTAGGTCAAATCAGCCCCTGAAGAATAAGGTGGATAATGAGATTGGATTTAATTTTTTCTTCAATCTTGTTCAGACTCACCCAAGTGGGGAAGCCCATTGTGTTCTACTCAGGCTTGGGTTGGGGTAGGGGGTAGTTCCTTTTGTCTAGATCAGAGATTCCCAAACTTATTTGGCCTGCCACCCCCTTTTTTAAAAAAAATTTACTCAGTGCCCCCCCCAAATCTACTTTCTTTAACCCTTTAATGGTTTTTTTTAATTGTGTCATTTCAAAAAAGTATAAAATATATTTTTTAAAATGAGGCATCTTAAATTTAATAATTTATTGTAAATTTTCGGGTTTTTTCCTGTATTGAAATTTTGATGATGCAATGTTGCATCATGTAACCATATACTATCATATTGTAAACAAGTCATTACACACACATATTTCTGCCAATGCATGCTGCACTTCCCAACATTGTGCAACATGCTTACCTGCTAACACTTGTTGGTGGACTTGACCACTGATCAGTTATAACTTGATTTTGCATGTTTATTTGAAAAATAATGTAATCACTATGACTTTAACTCTGTAACACAACAAATGAAACACATACAAATAGGTTTTAAAATTTTTCTTATCTTCTCTTCTTTCCTTATGCTTCCACTGTCACTTTATTCTTATGCAACGCTCCTACAATTGTACCCAAGGCTACTACTGCTCCCCCATTGTTCTAGTGCCCCTCGGGGGTGGTATCACCTATTTTGGGAACCTCTGGGAGATTGTCCAAGGCTGGGGGAAGTCTAGGAATAGGAGTGACATAATCAGTCATGTCCTCCAGCCCCTCATTAAAATAGGTCCACCTCTCATTGTAATATTCATTCTTCTCATTAATTATTAACCTGGCAGAGTTGAATGCCTCCTATTGGTAACACCCAGTCTTCTAAGGTCACATAAGTGTCGAGAAGCTGCCATGATCCATCTTTTGTTCACAGAGATGGCCAAATGATCAATCCTTTTATTCACTATTCACTAGCCATAATTAATAAAGTGATTAATTACCTAGAAATTATGTCTCTTGAACTTTTTATACATCACACTATGTTGCATTTCTGAAACTGGACTTTGAAATCCAAATGTGGGATGTTATTTTTCTCCCTTTGATTTTCATCTTTTTAGAATCAGTCAGATGTTCTCTCATGCCTGTAAGTTTTTGGATCCTGAGTTAATTCTCTTTCCAAAATAGCTGTTATGTGTAAATTTGACAAATATGCTGTCTAGATCTTTATCCAAGTCATTGATAAAATAGTAAGCAAAAGGTCCAGGTAACAAATCCTGGGTTACTCTACTAAAGAAATTCCTTTGAGTTGACATTGATCACCAGTTGTGAATCCATCTAACTGTACCACATCTTTCTATCTTTTCCACAAGAGTAGCATGAGAGACTACAGAATTCTCCTCATCTACCAACCTCATAGCCTTGCTGAAACAGGTAATGATGCTAGTCCAGCAGGACCAATTCTTTTTTTTTTTTTAATGAGGCAATCAGAGTTAAATGACTTGTCCAGGGTCACCCAGCTAGTAAGTGTCAAGTGTCTGAGGTTGGATTTGAACTCAGATCCTCCTGACTCCAAGGCCTGAGCTCTATCCACTGTGCCACCTAACTGCCCCCTTTTTTTTTCAGCATGACCAATTTTTGATGAACCCATGTTGGCTCTTTGTGATTATTGCTTCCTTTTCTGAATGTTCATTACCCAGTCTTTTAATAATACATTCGATAATTTTGCCAGGAATCAAAGTCAAGCCCATTGGCCTTTAGCTTTCAGAAGACTCTATTTCCTACTCTTTTCTAGAAAATCAAGCCAACACTCTTACCTAATGTCCTTCAAAGATCATTAACTGTAACTCAGCAAGTACATCTAGTGACTCTTTCATGGATATGGATAAAATTCAATCTGTCCTTGCTGACTCCTGCTTATCCAGGACAGCTAGGTATATTCTTACCACCTCCCTACTTATCTTTACAGATTCCCAGACTTTTAGAGTGGCTAGCTAGTCCAAGTAATATTTAAATGGAATCCTCAATAGTATACATACCTGACAAATGGTCATGCAGTATGTATTTGAAGATCTCCAGTGAAAGAAACACTTCTCTGGCAGCCCAATCTTTGGTTAACTCTAATTGTTAGAAAGATATTCCTTATATTGAGTATAGATTTGCCCCTTTTCAACTCCCATTGCTTCTGATTCTGTCCTTCAGGGTCAAACTGTATAAGCCTAATCCTTTTTTTCAGTGACAGCCATCCAAACACCTGAACAAGGGTTTCAAATCCCTCTCTTCCTTCCTCTAGTGTTCTCTTCTCCACTTGGGTATTAATTCCCTATTAGCCATTTTTGTTCTATCCTTTACAATCCAAAGATCATTCTCCTTAGCAAAGAAAACAAGAGGAAAAAATAAGAGTTGGGTAGTTCTACCTTTGATTTGTTCTCTATTTTCATCACCTCATCCATTCTGAGTAGAGATTCTCCTGTGCCTTCTTTGATCTTCTTTTCCCTAACATATTGTAGTCCCTCCCACAAGCTTCCAGAGGCGGATATTGTTCCCAGACTCCATCCCCTTCCCTACCCTTCTCCTTCCCCTTGTGTTGTTGCCAATTCCCTCCCTTCAGGGTACTTTCAAGAGGGTCTGTTGAGGTTTAGGGGTTTATGGGTGCTAGGAACCCAAAATCATGACACTCAGGTTAGGCCCAAAAGAATTCAACCCAAGCCTTCTTTCAGCCAAAGACAAGATTTATTAAAGATGAGCCACACAGGCCATACTCTTAAGAAATCTATTTGTGACACCCGTAAGGAAGAGCGGGTATGAGGAAGTCTCAGCCCCTAAATGGTGGCCAGGATGGATCTTATATACAGAAAGACTATGAAAGGGATCTAGGAGTGGTCAAGTAGTTTGGGGTAACTTGGGGGGGGGGGGGGGCGGGGAGAAGGGGCATCTTCTTGGGAGTGGCCAGTACTGGAGAAGGCATTTAGGGAAGATCTTGAAGCTGGGGTGAATGGGGTGGGCCCTGGAAGAATCCCCATGGGAGTGTCTGGGAGGTTGAATGGGGTCATCCAATAGACAATGAAGGGCTAGGTTTAATTAGGATAACAAAAAATTGGGAGATTGGGCCTAGCCTAGGGAAAGGCCAGTTGAGTGGATTAAAGCCTCAGGCAACCACTTGAGACTTCTTTGACCAAGTAAGTGAGTTCAAGGAAAGTTTAAGGGTTTTCGGCCATAGACAAATGGAACCCAAATTCTTTTTGGTGTGAAGTGCAAAGGTCTTAGCTTGGACCTGTATACCATCAGGTCTATATTAATTTGCTTTAAAAAAAAATAAAAACAAAAACTGTTCTAGTTATTCTTAGATTTCATCACCTTCCTCAGTTTATTCCTGACTTTAGCATCTGTGAAAAATGATTTTTCTTAATAATCATTCTCTTGGAAACTCAGAGCTTCCCCATCCCCCTTTCTTTCTAAATTCAGTTCTTCAGAAGGACATTAAGATGTAATCTAAATGGGTCTATTCCTGCTCATTATGTTGCCTAGAGAGGTCTGGGAGAATGTTGATTCCTTCCTACTGTCAAGACAGGTGATATGGAAATTGATGTCTCTTTGACTTGGATTGAGTGAGGAGAGTCACATCCTGAAAGACCTTCATTTTAATATGGGCCATCTCCCAGAGATGATTGGTATCCCTTGGGAACACCTGCTCTTCAAAGGACATATAAGGCTATACCCCAAAAACCCAATTTGAGCTAGTTCTGAATTGGCCCCCTTAGGGGAACCCAGTTTTGGACTAAACTCCCATGCAATGTATGTCAAGCTGATGCGGTCTAGAGATTAGGGGTCCTGGAATCCCAAAATCACCACCTGGTCCTGCCCGAAAGAATTCGACCCAAGCCTTCTTGCAGCCAAAAACAAGGTTTATTGAAGATTCGCCATATTAGCTAGACTCTTAAGGAATCTGAGCATCTATGGGCTATTGGCTAGATTCTAAGAATCAAGGCATCTTAATGGAGACAAGATGGACCTTATATACAGAAAGACTGTGGGAGGGATCTAGGAGTGGTCAAGTAGTTTGGGGTGATGGAGGAAGGGCCTAAGGAGATCTGGATGGGAGGGGCTAGTAAACTGGGATGAACAGAACTCCTGGGACCTGGACCTCATGACCCAGGGAGAATGGAGCCCAGCTAGGATTAAGGGTGGGAAATGGCTGGGGGCCATAGGGAGGTAAGACAATGGAGGGGAGATTGGGTGTAGCCACAATGAAAGGCTAGTTGATGGGATTATAGCCTCAGGAGAAGGCCAGAGATTTGGCCAAGTGGGAAAGTCCAGGGTTTTTCCTTTCTGGGGCCCAGATTCCAACCCCATCAAAGCCAGCTTGAGAGAAATTAAAATGTGAACACACACACCCCAATTTCATGTCTCTTTCTTAGAGCTGACTCTGCTCAAAATTGGGGTTGTGTGGAATGACGACTACCAAAATCAAGAATTTGGAGTCTGAATCAGAGGTCAGAAAAGGCCTTTATTCTTCCTCATGAGAAAGGGCACAGCCCTTGTCGCTCAAGCAGCAGTAGCCAGGGAGTCTGCCTGCTGACTAGAAGAAGCAAGATTTTACAGCCCTAACAGTGCCTCCCACTCTCTTACCTTTTTTCCCATTGGCTGGGTACTCAAGGCGTACAATCTAAACCCAGCAACTAATACCCAATAGAAGCAAACATACCCATATTTGGCAGCTAGATGCATGCGGTACCAGGAAGCAGAAGTGACCAGGAGTTGCCTGTGCTGACGTGGATCTGGAGAAAAGGAAGCTTAACTCAGGGTTTTCTAGAAGAATGAAACTTAGGCCTGAGGGAACTGCACTTTAGGCCATCTCTCACAGGGTTCATGTTTTCTTGGGGTTCACACATCCCTGACACTTTTCTTCCAATTCAACAAATTTTTAATTTCATCCTTTGTTAAGTGCCCTGGCTCTCTATTCTGTACATGTCTTTTTAAAAAAATATAGCCAATTGGTGAGTGATTTCCTGTGCATCCAGAGAAATCTCTTCAGAGAACTCCTAAAGAATTCTCTTTTTCTTCCTCATTGGAATTTCTTCTGTTTTTGTCTTCAGAATTTTGTTCTTAGGGGCTTTCTGTCTCTTTCATAGTAGTGTGAAAAGAGTACTAGGTTTAGAACCAATAGGAGCTGGGTCTGAATCCCAGCTCTTCTATGTAGCACTTGTCTGATCTCAGTTAAGTCCTTCAGTCTCAATGAGCTTTTGTTTCCTGCCCAGCAAAATGAGAAGTTTGAAGATGATCTCTCATATCCCTGAGAGATTCCTAGTCTTGCCCAGATTATTGCAAGAACCATGCCACTCTGCCTTCTTCCTCCTTTTTTTAGTCAATAGGAAGGTCATACAAATTGCAGAATGTAGCTGTCACTTAACAAGGAGCATACCCCTCTGGTTACTTTCCCAACAAAAGTCCTCCTCCATACATTTTGCATCCTGAAAACAGCTGTTCTAAACACAGAGACTATAGGGCTTTCCAAGGAGACCCATAAGCAAAGGAGAGGTGGTCGTTCCTCAAAACCAGCTGTCAGTGAAGAAAAGCCTGTTTCCTACTGGTATTCCTCCAGGGTTTCTTCCCTCCTCTTCTCACCTGAATTCACCCTGGTCCTTCCCAAGCAGCTGCTGAACAAATGATATCTCACGGAAAGGAATGGATTTAACAAGTATATGAAGGAAGTGGAAGTGGGGATGGCCAGGAGGAAAATGGCTGGAATGGCCAAACCAGATGTTTTTATTTCTGAAAATGGGGATGTAATTACCAGTAAGACTGAAAGCACCATAACAACTACACAATTCTCTTTTAAACTTGGTAAGAAATTTGATGAAACTACAGCCAATAGCAAGAAGTCTAGCACCAGGCATGGGATTAAATGAGCTAATCTGCCTTGGACAATGGACCAGTGCACTTGATCCTAAGAATCCACCTGGACAGACTCCAAAGTCTACAACAGAGGTTGTGTTCTGGGAGGGAAGACCGTCTTCATCTGAGGCCTTGAGGTAGCTGGATGCACCAAGCCTTAAGAGAATCATCATGAACCACATTAGGCTGGGAAAGTTTGAGATGAGAATTAGATTAGATGAAATTAGAAAGTTTAGTTGCTACTTGGTCCAGGACTTGGTCCAGGACTGGGTAAAATTCCTTTATCAGTTAATCACTAGGTATTTATTAAGATTCTACTATGTGCTAGGCATTGAAGTTACACTTCTTATCTTGTTCTTATGAATTATTTCTACATTTAGATGTATTCTTTCACCTTATAAATAAACCCTGGAGAACACAGTCCTTTTGTCTGAGACGTATATGGGTAAAGGGAGGAAATGGAAAGGAATAAGCATTTGTATTTCACCTAATATATGCCAGGCACTGTGCTAAATGCTTTTACAAATATTATCTCATTTGATCCTCAACAATTCTGGGAAGTAGGTGTTGTTGTTATGCTCACTTTATAGTTGAGGCAAACAGAGTTCAAGTGACTTGCCCAGGGTCATACAGTTAGTCAGGATCTGAGGCTAGATTTGAACTCAGGTCTTCCTGACTCCAGACTCAGGGTTCTATCTACTACAACACCTGGCTGCCTTGGAGACCCCATCCTTGGAGAAGGAAAAGAAGGAAGAGATACCAGATCAGGCATTTAGTTACAATGGTTGTAATCAGAACAAGTTGGGAGATGTAATTAGAATTCTCTGAGATTAGAGCTCTGAACTCAGGGAACTTAGCTGCCTCAGAAATATGAGACAGTGGATAAAGTCCTGGACCTGGAGTGAGGAAGGTCTGGGTTCAAATCAGGCCTCAGACACTTACTGACTGTGTAATCCTGGGCAAGTTAACTGCACTTGACTTCTGTCTGCCTTAGTGTATTCATCTATGAAGTAGGGAATAATAATCATACTGGCCTCCCACGGCAGATACGAAGATAAAATGAGAAAATGTTTGTGAAGCACTTTGCAAAATTTCAAACGCTATATCAGCTTCTAGTTTTGACTCAGTGAGATGGAAAGATTAGAAAGTAGTCAAAGATAAAAGCCCTGTACCAAAGTTTGGTTCCCCTGGATCAGCTTCAAGAGAAGGCCTGGGTAACTGGGAAACTAGGCAAACCAAGTTTGAGTCAGAGGAGCCTAAGGCCCAGGGCAGGATCCTTCATACCTTGCAATTATGGAAGAAGATGAATTTCAATAAATATTCAATTTAACAAGCATTTATTAAGCACATACTATGTGCCAGGTTCTGTGCTCGAGATAGAAACATTAAGCAATACTGACAGTTCTCACTTTAAGTAAATTAATATTATGCAAATTCAACTTTACATAAAGAAATCTGCATTCCAAGAAAATTACAAAATTTCTGACTCAGTTAAATGCTGTACAATATGATGCAGGTAGTGTAAACAGTGGTGGGGAGTTGAGAAGCATCTCTAAGTCAATTCCTGGGTGTCTGTAGACAGTGATACTGTGCCTCTCCCTGTGTTCAATAGTGATCCTTATATTTTCACCATGATTGGCAGCAAATATACCAAGTGAACCATCTCATAAGCATAACCCACTAGACATGCACATGAAAATAAAACCAGTTAGAAAATATGAAGGCAAAATTGCCATCGATTGCACATGAACTTAGTCTTGGGGTGTCCACTGCAAACACCATAGTGAGCATACAAAATGTAGTATTTGCATGAAGGTGAACTATCTGTTGAAACAAAGGGAGGGTGCTAGTCTAGAGATGGAGAAACTCTTAATTATGTGGATGGAAGATCAGACTCAAAATATTCCTTCAAGCTTGACAATTCAAACCAAGGCTTCCATGGTTTTAGAAGATTTAAAGGTAAAGTACCCTGAGGGAACACAGGTATTCACAGCAAGCAGTGGCTGGTTTACACAATTTAAAAATCGTGCAGGATTTATAACGTACAAGTGTCCAGAGAAGTTGTTAGTGCATATATTGAAGTAGCAACAAATTTCCCAGAGTTCTAGCAAAAAAAAAAAAATAGTAGAAGAAGGTCCCTACTTGCCGGAGCAAATCTTTAATGTAGATGGAAACCACCCTATTTTATCAAAGAATGTCATATTGAACCTATATCTCTGGCAGAAGAAAAAATTATGCTGAGGGGAACAAAGCTTCAAAAAATAGTTACTCTTCTGCTGGGAGGTAATGCATCTGGGACTTACAAATTAAAACCTGTTCTTGTGTACCACTCAGAAAATCCCAGAGGATTAAGAGAAATCAGAAAGGCAACACTACCTGTGTATCAATTCACTAACCATACGACATGCATCTTTGAACAATGGTTTGCACACTGCTTCATTCCTGAAGTCCAGAAGTCTTGTCATGATAATGGCATTTCTTTCAGCATTCTACTCATTTTGGATAAGACCCAGGTCACCTTTTCCATCTGGATGATTTTAATGAAAATGTAAAAATGGTCTACCTTGCCCCTATCACTACCTCATTATTACAACCAGGGGGGATGTCGAATTTCAAGAGGTATTATTTACTCACTGCATTTGCCTAGGCAATTGCAGCTTTGAATGCAGATAAGAACTTGACGTTGGGAGACTTCTGGACGACACATAATATTTACCATGCAATCCTGAATATTGCTAAGACATGGGAAGATGTAACAGAAACATGTATGAAGAGAGTTTGGAAAAAAAATATGCCCGAAGTTCACTCCTGATTGTCATGGATTTGACAAAGATGGAAAGTTTGAAGAAGTAACGAGTTTGTGAAATTAGCTCAAGAACTGGAGCTGGACATGGATAAGAATGATGTGGAAGAGTTAGTTAACTGAGGCTCATGGAAAAGAACTGTCCAGTGAGGATCTGATCAAGCTGCTACCTGCAAAGATTGCAAAAGAAGAAAAGGAAGCTTCGGAACCTGAGGTCTAACCAGAAAGCTTCACAACGAAAGAGGTGGCAGAAGATTTCAGCATTTGAGTGAATTTTTTCTTATATTGAAAAGATGGATCCAAATACTTCAATATTTTTAAAGTTCAAAGACTACTTGAGGATAATATTGCTTGTGTTCATCATATATATGAGGGGGGAAAGCGCCAACATCTCTTGATAGCTTCATTAAAAAAAAAAAAAAAAGGCGTGTGGCCAACCACCAGTGATAAAGGCTAGGTGCAGTGAGTGGGGAAGGGGCAATATACTGAAAACCTTTGTTTACTTTACTGTGCACTACTATGCATACTTTATCATTAACTTTACCTTTTATTTCATAATTCTATTTATTATCATGGTACAGTATTTAATATGTTGGCATTTTAGTACATTTTGTCACTTGCATAAAGGTATTATTTTGTGTATGCCTTTGTTATATAGGCTAGGTGAAATGGGTAGATAGGGTCAAATTTGCATTATGTAAAAATCACTTCATGTAAAGGTCTGCAGAACTATCCATCTACCTGTAAAGTGAGAACTCTGTATACTGTGTCAGTCAGTCCTCAAAGATTTTCCCATTAAAAAAGGAAGAAAAATGTACATAAATAACTAAATATTATATTAGAATATAAGTGTAACAAGAGGAATCCATACATAATAGTATGAGATACTGAGGAAAGGAGCAGGGATCGCTTCTAGGGAGAGGGGAGGAGGGAGATCAGGGAAGGTTTTATGGAGGTAGGGTGTAAGCTGGACTTTTAAGGAGAGGAAGGATTTCAACAGTCTGGGATGGGTGGAGATGCCCATTTAAGTTGGTGAGCAAAGGTACAAGGATAAAAGATGACCAGGTGAAAAGAAGACATTGAATAATTTATTTTGGCAAGAGGCAATAAGGCCCGAACCATGGTAGTTGAAAGGGGATGGGGGATATTCTTGCAGATGCAGAAGTGAGACAGGTTGGTGGTTAATTGAGTGTGGGGCAAAGAAAAAGGGAAGAGTGAAAGATGATTCAGTGGCTTTCAACTTGCATGACTAAAAGGATGGTGTTACCAGCAATGAAAAATATATTAGGAGGCAGAACTGGTTTGAGGGTGGGGAAGGGATAAGACAGTGAGCACAGGTTTGGACGTGTTAAGTTTGAGGTACCAACAGGGAAATATTTGGGTACAGATAGCCAGTGGGGCATTTGAAATAAAACATCTGAGCTCAGGAAAATTGATATAGATTTGACTCTTATCTTATAGAAGTAATGGAAGAAAATTCTGCAGTGGAATATAAGCTTCTTGAGGATAAGGACTGTTTCATTTTTCATTTTTCTCTCCCCTGAAGGGCAACATAGTATAGTATGTAGAAAGACAATTGAGGAGTCAGAAAGACCAGGATGCAAGTCCTGACTCTGACACATAGTAGCTGTACAACTTTGGACAAATCTCTTAATTTCCTGGGTCATTCAGTGACCCAGGAAATTCTTTACGGTTATAAATTGTTGAGTGATAATCTGCTATACCTATAAACAATTATAAGACAACTAAATCCAACCAGAGCTAGCCACATACAACTGATCACAAGACCCTCTTGATATCAGGGCAAATTTAAATCTGACAACAATAAGCTCTCTGGTCTATTACACTTATTTGTATTTGTGTCTTATCTCTTTGCTATAGACTCCATCAGGGAGGATCTTATCCAAATGTCTTATCTTTTCCAATAACTGGCACAGTACTCTTTATGCAATAGAAGAATGAATAAAGTATATGTGCAAAACACTGTGCTAAGTGCCTGCTGGGGATACAAAGAGAAAAGTAGAGAGTCCTTGCTCTCAAGTTGCTTATGTTCTAATGGGAGAGATAATACATGAGGAAGGTTTTAACTGTAAGCAAATAAAAAGGTTCCATAGTCCTTAGGGTGCAGTGGCAAAGTGAATAGTAATGCTTCTTCCTTAATGTCAGTCCCACTGATAAAATCATATTGGTTTCTGATTTTGCGCATTTGATGGTACCAAGTACTTTGGTGACAAGAACCTTCTTTTCTGTATCTTCAGCAGCTGTGGCTGTATCATTAGAATTTGCGAAGCTGTATCTCCATGGAGGTACTTCCTAGGATGATAGCTGAGGGCTCTGGCCTGGAAGCACTGCCATTCCCAAAGTTCTTGTTGAATTCAAGGTCCTGAACTGTCTCCATAGGGGTGGATGGGAGAAAGTGATCAACGAGGTGGTAGTAGTTTGACTATCTGTCATATGTTTGTCTCCCAGAATACCAAGGTGCTTCTGCTAGACTGGCCTGCCCACTTGGTAAGTGACAGTTGGTTGGTAGTTGTTGGGGATGGCTGGCCCTCTCATCACAAGGGTTCCCTTCCCAGATTGTGGCTATGAGGGACTGGAAGCAGAACTAGTGGTTGGGGGTGTGCTACTACTGCCTGGACTCCTAAGCTTAATTTTGCCTGTTGATGGCAGTTGGTCAGCAATTTTTACTGATTGTGCTGAAGAATTTGGGTCTCTTCTTCACAATCATTGAATTTTCTCCTTCAATGCTTACTTCAGGGGCTGGACCAAAAGCAGGTCTGGAGGTTTGAGGAACACTGCTATTCCCAAGGCTCTTGGGCTAGATGCTTAATGAGTGTTTCTTGAATGGATGGATAAATGAATGAATGAAACAATGAAAGAATAAATGGAAAGGTAGAGGACAAAATCACATCCACAGGTCAGGGTGGGAATTCTTTTGGAAAAGAACCTAACCTCATCCTCTAAGACCAGAGATAAAGAAGATGAGATAGAGGAATCTAGAGTAGGAGATTATGAGAGTCTTCTTGAACCACTCCAGCCCACCATGCTATCTACCTCTTTGGATGCCCTATAGCTCTTACTGAAAATCTCAGTCATTTGACACTTGACATGCGCTGCTTTGAATTCTCAGTTCTTTCTTCATGTGGATATGCCTTATCTCCCAAAGTAAAAGGTAACAACCTTGAGGGCAGGATCAGACTCCTTTGGGTGTTCTGTCAGCACCTAACACAGTGCTAGACACATAATAATCCCCCTATAAGTGTTTGTTATTTGGTAGAGATTATGAAAATAAAAAGTCATCCTACATTCTGAGAAACTGCATCAAACTAAATAAGAAGCACCTACCTCTTTATCCACTAGATTCTTAGCTTGAAAGGTCATTAAGGCTGGGCTCTGAAATGAATTAAAAGATTGGATCATTTCATTATGGAAACTCTCTTAGATAAGCAAATGAGATCAAGGGCCCTTCTTAACATTTCCCAGGACAGCAATTCAGCTTTCACTAGACCTGCTCTCTAGGCCACTGATCTGGGGCAGCAGAGCTTCCAGCAGCCAAAGGGCTGACCCGGTTATACCACGGAAAGGACTTCTGTCATTTACATCTGACTGAAGTCCAATGAAGGACTTGGAATGAAATCCCAAATCACTCTTCCTGCTCCTTTCATTCTTTTAACCAGTTGTTTTTGACCCCTGAGGTTTATTTCCTGCTAAGTTTTTCTACTGCTACATTTTCTACATTTTCTATCTGCTATCCCTTCTTATACCTTAAATATTCAAGTTATTTATTAGGTGACTAATGAAGTGGGGAAAAGCACTGACTCTGTAGTCAGAGGCCACAAATTCATCAAGAAACTCTGCCACTGACATGATCCTGTACAAGTCACTGAAGGCAGCTAGATGGTGTAATAGATAGAGTGCCTCAGTTTCCTCATCTGTAAAGGAAGGTAATAACAGCACTGACTGCTCAGGGTGGTTCTGAGGCTCAAATACTTAACAAATGTAAAACATTTTTCAAACCTTAAAGTATTTCATAAATGCTAGCAATTATTATTACTTAATGCTTTGGGGCCTCAGCTTCATCATGTATAAAATGAGGGTTGGGCTAGATGACCATGTTAACGTCCCATCAATATTGATCCCACGCACAAAGTGATGGAGTTGCAAAAAACAGGAGTCTCTGTCTTCAAGTAACTTAAATTGTACTGGGGGTGGGGGAAGGGAGGAAGACAAAGTCTTTGGAAATGGAGACATAGAACCTAGAAGAATATCCAATGCAGAACAATCTTGGAAAACTGTCTTCAAAAAACAATTTTATGGGCAGAAGGGTGGCACAGTGGATCAAGCACTGGGCTTGGAATCAGGAAGACTCATCTTTCTGAGTTCAAATCCAGCCTAGCTAGGTGACCCTGAGCAAATCACAATCCTGACTGCCTCGAAAACCAATTTAAAAATTTTTTTTGTTTTTAATTTAAAATTTTTATTTTCAGTTTTAAATTCTCTCCCTTCCTCTACTCCCTCCACCACTCGTTGAGAAGGTAAGAAATATGACTTTTTGTTTTGATAGGGATAGGAATTGGACCTGTGATATAGAGAACTCCCAGATGAGGGTCTCCCTCCACCAGTGTAGGCCAGTACCTTCTCTCCAACTTCAAGAGTGGTCTAGCACACATGTTCAGAGTCACACATTGAGTATGTCAGGGCAGGACTTGAACCCATGTTTTCCTGGCTTCAGGACCATCTCTCAATACACTACACCATGAAGGCTCCCTTTGTTTTTTTATTACCTTCATTTCCAAAAATACATCTCTTCTCACTCCTCAGTGTCACCCTTTGTAACAAAGAATTTTTAAAAAGACAAATTAAAAAAGCAATACAGCAAAATGATATGCAATATTTTACACCACAGTTACCGAATTCTGCAAAGAAAGGGGGGAGATGTATTTTCTCAACTCTTCTCTTGTGCCAAGCTTGGTCATTTTAATTACACAGAGTTCAGTTTCCCTTTTTTCCATTTACTTTGTTGGAGTCATTGTGCATTATTTTCCCTTTTCTGCTTTAATAAGCACTCTGTATTGTTTCATAGTAAGGTTTCCTGTGCATCTCAGAATTCTTCTTTCCCTCTTCCCCTCTCTCCATTTCTGACTTGAGCTGGCTCACCCCTCCCTAGACAATATGGTTCTTCTCTGCCCCCAGCCTGGAGCTTACCATACTGGTACTGAACTTAGTGCAGACACCCAGTTGACTTAGCCCTGATGAAGATCATAACTCCTAAACTCAAGAATCCACTAGCCTCAGCCTCCCTGGAGGCAGGGATCATGCCAGGCCTAGTCCTCATGTCTTACTACAGTTATAGCTCATTACATTAACATACCACAATTCTTAAGACATTCTTCAACTGATAGTTATCAGCAAACCCTTTTAGTAAAAAAAAAGTGGCTTTTTGGTTTTTAAAAATTTTTTTAATTAACAGAAATCTATTTTGAAAGTTCTCCATTATTAAAAAAAAGAAAGAAAAGCAAAAACATTGTAACAATTATTACATAGTCAAGTGAAGCAAATTCGCATATTGGCCATGTCCAAAAGGTACTTTATGCACCTCTCTATCAGGAAATGAATAGGTAGCATGCTTCATCATTGTTAAGTGGTGTCTTTTTTAAACCCTTCAACTAATGGGGAAAAGTCCCGAAAAAAGAATTACAGTTGGTCTTCTCACTCCTACCAACATTCTCAAAGCATGCAGAATTTCAGAAGCCCAAGGTAAAAACCTGCGGGCCTTCCTCCCTTTAATCCCTACTATACCATCCTTATTCAATAAAATGGAATCAGTGTTGAATCTCTAGGGGAAGGAGAAATGGGTATTACCTGGATAATTAGAACCCACAAATAATCCCCTAAACCTCATTTACCCACTAGTTTTAAGCCCCTCCCTTCCCATACTTTGAACTAGAGTTTCCCCCAAGTACTCAGATTGTATTCACCTTGAGTACCAAAGAAGATGCTAAAAACCACTATTAGTGGCAGTATATGGTTTGAGATAAATCCCAAACCTCATTTAGTCATTAGTTTCAACTTCCCTCTCCCCAAACTTTGAATTATAGCTTTTCTGCTTATTATGGAGTTGGCTGTTCAGCACAGAGGTCCTAAGAACCACCATTCCATGGAAAAATGCAGGAGTTGTATTTTTAGCAGCACTAATGGATTGGCACTCTCCCCAGCTCTGCTCCTTCATCTCTTCTCCCTTATAGTCAGTCAACATCACACATTCACTGGGCTGGATTAAAGATGTAGTCTGTGGCTTTTTGATAGACACAAAAGAACCAACCGTGTCTGAGGGTCATAGCCTCACTAGCTCTAGCTCAATTCAACCACACAGCAGTTACAGACGGAGATTTGACCAATTCAAGTTTTACCTTGAATTGCTCTTAGAAGTAGGATTGTCAGTGAAATGATTCAAAAGAATGGAGGAAAGGTGGAAATTAAGAATAAAAAGCCCAAAAAAGGAGATAGTGCAGAGCTCTCAAAAGTCAAATTAAAATGATTGTATTTTACATGACTACAATATGTCAAAAATTTTCAAAAACACCAGAAGGACAACAAGTCTGTGTAATTGTAATAACCAGTGTTTGCTTTGACCACGGATAACGAATCAAATGTAAGCAGAAAATAATAATTTATTAAATGCCTACTATATGGTGCCATTGTTAAGCACTTTACAAATATTATCTAATTCAATTCTCACAGCAACCCAGGGAGGTAGAGGCTATTGTGATTCCCATTTTATAGGTGAGAAAACTGAGGCAAAAAGAGGTTAAACTATTTGCCAGAATCACAAAATTCGTAAGCATTTGAGACTGGATTTCAATTCAGGGTCTTCCTGACCCCAGGCCGAGCAATCTATCCACTGTGACACCAAGTATAATATGGCAGGGAGGTAGGGGACTACCAAGGCAGGATACTGTATACATTTCCAGAAACAGAGTTGGTTGATTTTTATTGTTTGTTACACAGGAGAAATCAATTTGGTGAGCTGGGGGTAGGAAGAGGATACTGCTACAATCAAAGACGACAGTGACATAAAAACTAAAAGACATCAGTAAAACTTTTTTTTGATTAAGTAAAAATGTGTGATCAGATTTCTACAACCAAGAGCAAAGATCAGGTGGTTTGCTTCATTCTTTTAGGAGTGCTTTGCTTTTTTTATACCTTTTCTTTTAAAAAAAAAATAGGGGGCAAAATATATACCATTTGTGGGGGTTAATATGGGTCCTTCTATTTTTCATTATGCACCAAGAATCTCAAGAGTCATTTTGTAAGTGTGGAAGGTGAGGGTCTTTGCCAGAGGCTAGCCTGCCAAGCTTTTGTCAGGAAAACAAAGCTATGGAGAAAGCAGTTTCCTTTGTTAACATTCTGGGCAGCAGATACTGTGATGATGTTCAATTCCTTTCGTAACCAGCAAAATATTGGTGTCATTTGGCAGGGAACAGTGATTTCTCCTTCCCATGGTCATCCCCAGGCAAAACTGATAAGGAAGAAAAATTGCTCTTCTCTTCCCAACCTGTCTCCCACCAACTTTCAAGTCAAGAAGTATTCAATAAGTGATTTTTATGTGCCGAGGATTGTGCTAAGCCATATCACTTTCTTTTTTTAGAGATCCCTTCCTCCCTCAACCCCACACCCCGAAAATTCCCATATTTTTACTTTGCTCAGTTCAATAAACATTTGGGTTTTTTTTATAGTTATGAATATCTTTTGTTTTTGTATCATTTTTATTTCTCAATATATTCTTTCATGCTCCCCTACCCAGCAAGCCATCCTTTATAATAAAAAAAAGTTCATTGAAAAAGAGATAAAAACATTCAAAAATTAGAAGTTCGGCAAAATTAACCAACACATGAATGGCATCTGACATTATATCCAGTGTTCTCTACACCCATACTCCTCCACCTATGCAAAAAAAAAAAAAAAAAAGAGGGGGGGATGCATTTTCTTCTCTTAAAATGTATTATTTTTATTTTCCCAATTAATGAGCATTTTTAAGTTAATCTGTCACTTCTACTACCACCCACATTGAGCAATTTTTTAAAACCTAAAAAATAAGGCTTTCAATAGATAACCGCATAATCCAGCAAAACAAATTCCCACATTAACCAAGTCCAAGAAAGCATTTCCCTTTTTGCATTTTAAGTCCATCCCCTCTTGGTCAAAAGGGGAGGGGAATGTTTCATCTTCATTCCTTTGGACTCATGATTTCTTCATTGCATTTATCAGAGTTCTAATGCCCTGCAGAGTTTTTCTCTATAATGTTATAATTGTATAAATTGTTCTAGTTCTGCTCACTTCTTTCTTCCTCATTTTCATAGGGTCTTCCAGGCATATTTTCTTATCCCTTTTGCCAGGCCAAGCTTGGTCACACTAATTACACAGAGCTCAACAACAAGCATTTCTTAGGGATATGGTGTTGTTTTAGGCGCTATGCTAGCAATACAAAGCCAATCCAAAGTCCCTGCTCTGAAGGCAAGGACATTCTACTGCTCTCAGCAATCTTTTAGCAGAACATTTTTACCTTATTCACCAGACTTGGCTCAGAATAACTTTTGGCTGTTTCCAAAACTCAAATCTATCCTCAACAGACAGAGATTTGTCACCAACAATAGAACTCGTTAGAGTTCTATTTCACTTATTATCATTACATTTTGAAGGCCCCATCCCTTTTTTATATGGCTAAAATGAGATTAGTACTGAGTCAAACATTCATCGGAGGACGGAAAGGTAGGAACAAAATGTAAACATACTTTTCTCCTCTTTTTTTTCCATTTTAGGGCTTTTTAAAGTAAATTTTCAAAGGCGTTAACATCTGCAAAGCATTTAGTTCAGGGCCTGGCACATAGGCACTTAAAAGCTGGTTTCCTTTTAAAGTAATTTATACATTCAACATTTTGTTAAAATGGACTGTAATTTTTTCTGTATTTGAGAGAATATATCCAGGTAAGAAGGAGATAGAAAGAGAGATAGAAAAGAGGGATACAGTGGGAAGAACATTAGACTGAAAGTTGAGAAGCCAAAGTTCTACTCCCAACTATATTCTCTAAACCTGACTCACCACCAAAATATGCAATAAACTATAATTATGTCTGTTTATCACATTCCATCTGCAAAACTGAAATTGCCCGGACTCTGAGTGAGCAACGTTGAATGTAATAAGGATGAAGCCTTGGATCAGGAAACAAGCCAAACGACATAGGTCTTGGGTGGACTTACTCCATAAAACAGTTGTTTCCTTCACAGATAACCATAAACTCCTTCCCAGTTGCCAGGGTCCTGCAGCAGAGAGATGTTTATATAAAACGGTCTATCTCCAGCACCAGGTAATTCAATCCAACTCAGTAAATATTGATAAAGTATCCAATCACATACAAGGCTCTGTGCTAGGGAAAAGATCAAATGTAGGTAGTCAGCAAGTGTCCTTTGAGCACCTAATAGTAATGGGATCATCACAGAGATAGGTGCCCTAGCTGATACAGAAGTGGAAGGTCCCACCCCTAACCCTGGGGAAGAAAGGGAGAAAGGAAAGAAACAAGCAATTATTAAGTACCTACTATGTGCCAGACACTGTACTAAGCAATTTTTACAAATATTATCATTTGATCTTCATGACAATCCTGGAAAGTAGATGAGAGTATTATCCTCATTTTACAATTGAGGTAGACAGAGGTTAAGCATTTTTCCCAGAGTCGTACAATTAGTAAGTGTCTAAAGCAGGATTTGAACTCGGGTCTTCTTAATTCCAGGCTGAGTACTCTAGCCACTGTACTGCCAAGTCTGACCTAAGGAGCCTAGAATGTACCTTGGGAGATGTCACCCAAGAAAATTGGAGTAGATGGCTGTATTCTTAAAGGTTTTTTGTTATTTTCAGAATTATTCTTCTAGAAAGTTTTTATTTTTACATTAGAGCATATCTCCAGGTATCAGCAAATTTGCTAAGAATGGGCAGGGGAGAGTGGAAATAAGTACTGGCAAGTACTTATTTAATGAGATGAGATGGATTCATATCCTACCGCTGACTCTTACTGCCTGTCTGACCTGGAGCGATCTCATTCATCTTCCTGGGTCTCAGTTTCCTTATCGGGTTCATGAAATGGTTGGTTGAACTGTAGTCCTGTACCTGTAGTTCCTTCTAGTACTGTATCTATGATCTAGCATCATATCTGAAGAAGGCCCATACTGCACGGCATGCAGGGTATGCCAAAAATGACTTTCTGCCTTCTAGGAATCTACAATCTATTGAAAACATAGTGGTTGTCAGAGTGGATTGATTTTCTGTAGGACAATTAAGAAATATTTGGAAAGATAATAATAGCTGATAGATCCTTTAACAGCACTTTGAGGTTTGCAAAACACTTTACATACTCTAACTTGGGTGTATAGCTTCCCTGTGATGTAGGCTCTATTTATGTTATATAGATTACACAGGCAGCCAAGTGGTGCAGTGAATAGAGTGCTGGGCCTTAGAGTCAGGAAGACTCATCTTCCTGAGTTCAAATCCAGCCTCAGACACTTACCAACTGTGTGACCCTGGGCAAATCACTTAACCTTATTGGCCTCAGTTTCCTCATCTGTAAAAAATGAGTTGGAGAAGGAAATGGCAAACTACTACAGTATCTTTGCCAAGAGAACTCCAAATGGGGTCACAAACAATGAGACACGACTGAAACAATTAAAAACAGTGTATTATAATCTCCATTTTATAGATGGGAAATCTGAGGGTCATTGAGGATAATTATTTTGTCCAGTCACACAGGATCAGAAGCAGGATTTGAATCAAAGTTTTCTTGCCTCTAGGTCTAACACTATGCTACATAGCCTAAAAAAATAATAAATTAAAATAAAAAGCAACAGTTATGATTCAGTGGTCATTAAAACTCACTAAATGTTTAAGTTCAACCTTGATTTACCAACCCCACTTTTAAAAACAATATTAAGGCATTCTAGTCAGTTGGAACCTTATTTTCTTCCTTTTGAGTAGGTTTCTAGGTTTGATGGATGATTAGCTAATGGCAAGAATTAATATTTAATAAGTATATTATTCCCACTCAACTCTGGAATCACATGTTATTTGGGTTCAATGTGTGTATGGTGGAAATATATGGTTCACAGTCCTTCTAGTGGCTACTACTCAACAAATCAATTCAATTCAATAAACATTTATTAAGTGTCTACTATGGGCCAGGCACTGTGCTAAGTGCTGGGGATTCAAAAGGAGGCAAAAGCCAGTCCTTGTCCTCAAGGAGCTTACAATCTAATGGGGAAGATGATATGCAAATAAATATGTACAAAGCAAGCTATGTACAGGATAAATTGGGAATAATTAAAGAGGGAAAGCATTGGAATTAAGAGGGGCTAGGGAAGGCTTGCCATAGAAGGTGGGATTTTAGTTGGAACTTAAAGGAAACCACGGAAGTCAGTAGGTAGAAAAAAGGAAGGAGAGTGTTTCAGGCATGGGAGATAATCAGAGAAAATGCCCAGAGCCAAGAGATGGAATCTCTTGTTTTTAGGACAGCCAGGAGGCCAATGTCACTGGATTGAAGAGTACATGTCAAGGAGTAAGGTATAAGAACTGGAAAGGTAGGAGGGGGCTAGGTTATGAAGTGCTTTAAATGCCAAACAGAGTATTTTGTATTTGTTCATAGAGCAATAGGGAGCCACTGGATTTTATTGATTATGGGGGGAGGGATGACATGATCAGATCTGTGCTTTAGGAAAATCACTTTGGTGGCTGAATTGGAATGGGGAGAGACTTGAGGCAGGCAGACACACTAGCAGACTATTGTAATGACCTAGGAATGAAGAGATAAGTACCTGCACTGGAGTGGTGGCTGTGTCAGAGGAGAGAAGGGGACATATATGGATGATGTTGCAAAGGTGGAATTGATAGGCTTTGGCAACAGATTGAATATGAGGGCTGAAAGATAGTGAAGAAGTTAGGATGACTCCTAGGTTGTGAGCTCGAGGAACTGAGAGGATAGTGTTGTCCTCAACATTAATAGAAAGGTAGGGAGAGGGGAAAGGATTAGGAGCCGTAAGTCAAATTTGTGGTCCAGTTGTATCCAAATTTTTGCGACCCCATTTTGGTCTTTTCTTGGCTTTTCTTGGCAAAGATACTAGTGTAGTTTGCCATTTACTTCTCCAGTTCATTTTACAGGTGAGAAAACTGAGGCCAACAGGATTTAGTGATTTTCCCGGAGTCACACAGCTAGTAAGTGTCTGAGGCCAGATTTGAACTCAGGAAGACTCATCTTCCTGACTTCAGGCCTGGCACTCTATCTACTGCACCACCTAGCTGCATAAATCAAATAGCAAAGTATTTGAATAGCAAAGTAAGTAACAAGAAAAACTAGGCAGTGACAATTATTTTCAGTCCCCTTACAAAAATGAATATGGACTCCCACAGCCTCGTGATTATGGGAAAAGAAACAAATCCAAGGAAAACTTAGTAATGACTGCCTTGTTTTGTGACTGTGGAAACCTCTCCTGCCTGAATTGTTGGAGCTCTGTCTCCCAGGAACTAGCTGTGCCCAGTGGCTTCTTATCTCTGCCTCCTAAAGCTTCTTGGCATAGTCCAACAATTTCCTTGCTCTGGTTGCTTCCCCTGCTTCTGTAGCAGCAGTCATCAATGAATGTCCTCTGTCCTCTCAGCCTCCTAAACAAGCATCTCTTGCTTCTCCAATGCTCCAGAGGCCATCTGCTGAAATTTTTTCCTATTATTGCTACTTGCTGCTATTATTGCTGCTACTTCAGGTGAGTATCATCGCTATTTCTGAGTGACAATACCCAGTCTGAATGCCTTGGGACCAATCAACACATTTTCAGGTCTGAATTTAATCTACCTTAAAACTTCCTTACAGGGGCATCTAGGTGGCACAGTGGATAGAGCACTGGCCCTGAAGTCAGGAGGACCTGAGTTCAAATCCAGCCTTAGACCAAACACTTGACACTTACTAGCTGTGTGACTCTGGGCAAGTCACTTAACCCCAATTGCAAAAAAAAAAAACAAAAAAAAAAACTGCTTTACAAAAAGGCCACTCAAGTGGCTTTTTCTTCTTCCTTTTAGAGAGGTTCCCAGGCCCAACTCTTAACTGAGTTAGGGTAAATGAATGAATTCCTTTTACATCTCCCCAGCTTCAGCCTATGGGTTGCAAGAAAGTTCTGATTCAGGCTCAGGCCAGTCCTCTGGGAGTTCAGTTTAGATTCTGGAATAAAATGAGACACTCATAGAAGATCCAATAGTTGACAAAAATAGATTTACTTAGCCATAACAAGGGAAGGATATTCAACAAGGTCCGGCAGGTTCCCTGTGTCTGTATAGCCCATGGCTGTCAGCTGGGGAAACTTCAGGAGTTCTTCACACTTTTTTGAACTCAGGGTATGTTGTCACACTTGCTTTTGCTTTATATACACCATTGTGTGTTACTGAATGTGTTGCTAATCAGTTACCAAGCCTTGTTGATTCTACTCCAGTAATATTTCTCATATGCATCCCTTGCCACTGCCATCATCTTAGCTAGTGTAAAATCTAATACTTAGACTCTTGGTGACCCCATTTGGGGTTTTCTTGGCAAAGATGTGGGAGTGGTTCACCATTTCCTTTTCCAGTGTGTCCCTATTTTACGCTGAGGAACCGAGGCAAATAGGAGTTAAATGACTTGCCCAGGGTCACACAGACACTTACTAAGTGTCTGAAGCCATGTTTAAACTCAGGTCTTCCCAATTCCAAGTCCAGTGCTCTATCCACTGGGCCACCAAACTGGGATGATGGCCAGGGGTAATGTTCACCTCAGGGTATGTTGTCACACTTGCTTATGCTTTATATACACCATTGTGTTTTACTGAGTGTGTTGCTAATCAGTTACCAAGCCTTGTCAATTCTACTCCAATAATATTTCTCATATGCATCCCTTGCCACTGCCATTATCTTAGCTAGTGTAAAATCTAATACTTAGAATGGGAATAAAAGAACCTGACTTGAAATCCTGGTTCCTCTACTTACTACTTATATGACTATGGGTAAATCATTAATCCTCTGTAAGCCTCCGTTTCCCCATCTGTAAATGAAAAAGTTGGATTAAATTAAGGCCCCTTCCAGTCCTAAAATTCTCTGGGGCTTAGAGGTGGGAGTGAGAACATCGAGACAAGTAAACAAATAACTATGATACAAGGAAAAGTGAAATAAGTAAAATGGAGGTACATAGAAAAAACATGAGAAATTTTAAAAGGGAGTGATCACTTTTACCTGGGCAATCGAGGAAGGCTTTCGAGGAGAATGGAGCAATGAATTGGATTTTGAAGAAAGGGAGTGATTTTCACAGATGGAGATACAAGAAGGGTGTATACATTTCAGGCAAATGGAATGAGTTTGAGCAAAGGCACGGAGATGGGAGGATTAGCCAAGCACAGTCCAGTTTGGCTAAAAAAGTAGGATACGTGTAAAGCTCCAAGATGGGACAAGTGGATTGGAGTGAGATTGTGAAGGGCCTTTAGGGAAAGCAGCCTACACAATGGATAGGTAAATGGGAACTATTTTGTGCAAGTGCCATGTGGTAAAGGGGAGAGGAGTGAAGGTGGAGAATTAACTAGAGAATCCAAAAGACTAGGGTTAGAAGCCAGCTCTACCCTTGAAAAGCTGTGTGATGCTGAGCAAATCACTTAAACTCTGTGTGTATTGCACATAAATAAACTCGGATATGAAAAATAACTATCCCTTATCACCTATCACGAATCCATTTAGGCTCTGCCTACTCATGGAGTTTTCTTGGTCCTTGCAGTGGCCAATCAGCCCAGGCCTAAAAGAAACTGATACGTCCAAAGGAAATTAGGTAGCAAGAAAAGAAAGATGTTAATGGAACAAATGAGTTTCACAATTTAGCCACTTTGATAACATCAGATGTCAAGTAGGGCACTGATAAGTGTGGGAAGAGATACTAGAAGGTCTTTAGACTGTTGGATAATCTCAATCTATCTTCAAGGTTGATTTCTGACTCATCTATCCTTCCCCCGGAAAGGGCTGGGGAGGGCAGGATTCTCCAAAGACTCCACCCTGGGCAGAGGCCTTTGAATGAAGGCAACGAATGAATCACCATCTCCAGAAGAGTTTTCTACATGGGATTGGCACTATTCCAATTGGAAAGTTGAAGAAGACAACTTCTCCTATTCTTACAACTTCAGTGTCTTTCTTTCCCTTATTAAAACAAAACAAAACAAAACAAAACAGTTGTTCAAGGTTGGATCTAATACACTCAACTTGTTCACACCAAAGTGTCAATGACTAATAAAGCTTAGTCTCACACAATAGCAAACTCCCTCCCACTCAGGTTTGTACCTTTAATGCAGGAAGGAATAAACCTTTTAGAATCATAGCTCTAGAGTGAATCTTAGAGGTAATCTATCAAATGAGATCATATTTGATCACCTATATTAGCACAGTACCTGGCACAGAGAGGGATCAATATATATGCTTATTCCCTTCCCTCCCTCTTGACTCACAGATGAGTAAAGTGAGGCCCAGAAATGTTAATTGACTGAGTCTAGAACTCTATCTGGAAGGAACCGTGGAGAGATCTAACTCAAATCCCCTTATTTTACAAGTGAGAAAACTTAAGCCCAGATAAGTTAAGGGACCTGACCAAAGTCACTCAAGTAGTAAGTGTCAAAGCCAGGAATCAAACCCCATTCATATGATTTAGGCTATAGCTCTTTTCTAAAGGAGGAGGTATATTAGTGTGAAAAGAACACTGACTTTGCATTGCTAGGTATGTATCCCAAAGAGATCAAAGAAAAGGGGAAAGGACCTACTTGTACAAAAATATTTATAGCAGCTCTTTTTGGGGTGGCATAGAATTGGAAATTGAGGGAATGCCCATCAAATGGGGAATGACTGAACAAGTTGTAGTATATGAATGTAATGGAATACTATTGTGCTATAAGAAATGGCGAGCAGAGTAGTTTCAGAAAAACATGGGAAAACTTATATCAACTGATGCAAAGTGAAGTGAACAGAATCAGGAGAATATTGCACACAGTAACAGTAATATTATATGATGATCAATGATGAAAGACTTAGCTACTCTCTGATCAAGGTAATTCCAAAGGACCCATGATGAAAAATGCTATCCACTTCCAGAGAGAAAACTGTTGAATTCTGGAATGCAGATTGAAGCATACTTTTTTAAACTTTATTTATCTTGTTTTATTTTTTCTCTTATGTTTCCTTTTGCAACATGGCTAATATGGAAATATGTTTTGCATGATATCACATGTGTAATCAATATAAAATTGCTTGCCTTCTCAATGAGGGGGGAGAGTCACAAGAGGGAGAGAGAAAATTTGGAACTCAGAATTTTAAAAAATGAATGTTAAAAAAATTTACATGTAATTGGAAAACATTTAATTAAATATATATGTGTATATGTGTATATATCTACATCTACATCTACATCTACATATATATGAACATTGACTTTGGTTTGAATCCCACCTCTGATGCTTACTATCCATGTGACCTCAGATGCATCACTAGACACTTCCTGGGCCTCAATTTTATCACTTGCAAAATAAGGATTGGTTGGGTTAAATGGCCTCTGACGTCCCTTCTAACTCTACTCTAGGACCCTAGTATCCATCATACCACATTGCCTTCTTTAGAAGTAGAATTTCAATCTCAGCCAATGAGTGAGAGAAGTCTTCAGCAAGAGCTACAGGTGCTTCTTGAACAGGAGGCGGTGCTAGATGCTTCAGTTTCCAAGGGGGACAGAAGAGTGCTCACTCTTAAGAGCTTGGTTGATAATATAGGATGCTTGCATTATACAAATAATACAAAGCTATAAACTCCAAATGCTGAATGAGTGGTACAAGCAGGAAGTGCTACAGGGTGAGGGACAGCCTGCTGCGCTTACACAGTAAAAAAGTTTTCATGGAGGGGAGTCAAGCTGGGCCCTGAATGATGGGTTGAATTTAGATAGAAGAGAGATTTGAGATGTGGAGAACATTCTAGGCAGGTGGAACGGCATAATCCTTTGACATGTAGATGAAAAAATGCAACTTATATATTACATATGTATATTGTGTAGAATATACATGCATATATGAGATGATGAGTAGAAAGTAGAGAGATAAGGACTGTGGAGAGCCTTGAATGCAAAACTAGGGTTTTTAGATTTAATTCAGTATGTATTGCAAAACAGCCGTAGTCTACACCACGCACTAACTGCACTTCTCGGTTTACAAAGCCCTATCCTGATAAAGGGGCAGCTAGGCAGTGCAGTGAATGGAGTGCTGGGCCTGGAGTCAGAAAGCCTCGTTTTCCTGAGATCAAATCTGGCCTCACTAGCTGTGTGACACTGGGCAAGATGGAAAAATGTAATATATACATATATATATAGAGAGAGAGAGAGAGACAGAAAGAGAGATATGTATATAGATGCATATACAGAAAGATCTTTATATGTGTGTATATGTATATTATGTATAATACACACATTTTTGCTGTTCAGTCATTTCAGTGATATTCAAATCTTCATGACCCCATTTGGGGTTTCCTGACAAAGATACTGGAGGGGTTTGCCATTTCTTTCTCCAGTTCATTTTATAGAGGCAAACAGGGTTAATGATTTGCCCAGGGTCACATAGCTAGTAAGTATCTGAGGCCAGATTTGAACTCAGGTCCTCCTGACTCCAGGGCTAGCACTCTATCCACTGTACCACCTGTCTGCCCTAGATCTGCTTTTCAATGTTAATCCGGACTATGAGTGAAACTAGAGTTCCTGTTGAAACCATAAAAGACTTATGAATATGCTAGGCAGCTCTATATTTTGCTTCCATATGAGTCTGACCCCATCTCTACTGTTGTTCAGTCATTTCAGTAGTTGACTTTTTATGACCCCATTCAGGATTTTCTTTTACTAGCGTGGTTGGCCATTTCCTTCTCCAGATCATTTTACAGATGAGGAAAATAAGACAAACAGGGTTAAGTGACTTGCCCAGGGTCACACAGCTACTGTCTGAGGCTAGATTTGATGAGTCTTAGTGGCTCTAGGCCCGGCCCTCTATCCACCTAGCTGCCCTACTGCTTCTATTAAATGTAACTTCTATTTCCCAATTATACCACTGGGTAACAACTGCTAAACTATCACCTTCTTTGGTTCACAAGACAATAAAACATCATCGTGTAAAAATGGCCAGGACTGTTCCCGGGAGGCATATAAATGACAAGAGGAAATCCAAAGGTAGGGAGGGTGGTAATAATAATTGCATGATTCCTCAGAACATTTGGCCATCATAAAGACGTTGACACAATAATCACAAGGAAAGCCATCCCTCCAGCCTGGGATGCTTATCTCAATGTGAGCAATCAGGGGAATGGCCAGATGAAATGACCTTTCTAATAGCTGTTCTATCTGATTGTGAAGCCTCTGATGAAATGCTCAGCACTGCTGGAACAGACGGAGGTATTCACTCATTGATCTCCCATTCTTTTTTTTTTTCTAATCAACCCCAGAGCACAGAAAATAATAGGTTCACAATCCTTTTATAAGCCTTTGCCCTTTTAAAGACATTCCACTGAAAAGCAGGACCCACCAGTGCTGCAGGGGAGGAGGAATACATTTGGGACCAGTGGGAGTGAAGGAAAAAAGAAAAAAAAGTCTCATTTTTATGGATAGGCTATCGCCAGCTGTTTCCTCCTGGGTAAAATGAAGGAACTCAACTAGATGATCTCTAAGCTTTCTTGGAACTTAACACATTATGACTCTTTGATCATACTACTAATAAGGGAGGAATTTATATCATGCTTTAAGGTTGTTGCCCATTTTGTCTAATTCTTCATGACCCCATTTGGGATTTTCTTGGCAGAGATACTGAAGGAGTTTGCCATTTCCTTCTCAAACTCATTTTCCAGACAAGAAAACTGAGGCAAACAGGGTTAAGTGACTTGCCCAGGGTCACACAGCTAGTAATTGTCTGAGGCTGCATTTGAACTCAGATCTTCCTAACTCCAGGCCCACCTAGCTTTAATGTTAGCAAATCATTTTACAAGTATGAGGAAGGCTAAATAAGATAATGGATATAAAGCACCTTGCAAACTTTAAAGAGCTATATAAATGCCCATCATTATTATTATTAATAATATTAGCCTCTAGTCCCCAGGCTTCCAGTCTGGTGATGATGTCATTCTCTAAGTCTTCTACTGCACGTCCTGCTGAACTCAGGCTATGTTTATAGCAACGCAAAGGAATGCTGGTAGATATTTAACAACTATGCTTTGAGGGGAGAGGGAGAAATGTATGTACACACTTTTAAGTTTAATCTGCATCATTAACACTTTCATAAGTCTAGACAATCAATAAAACAATAAACCAAACCCCAGTTTGTAGCAATTGATGATTTCTGAAGCATAAATGCTCACAATGAAAATTTAATCATGTGTTTTCCCAGGTTAGAGCTGGTTCCAGTGCACTTCTGTTTGCCCTTCCCCGCCTCCCCCCACCCTGCCCTAAGAACATGGGCAGAGCTACTCTGTGTCATTTTGGCCAAGAGACTTAGGATCTTTGAACTTCTCTAACTCATGAGGTTGATTCTGAGGCTGGATATATCTATCTTGGTGATTGATTGTTCTTTATTCACCTATGCTCAGGAAAGGAAATACGAAGCAGAAAAGGCAGTCAGGAACCCCCAAAACCAGGATTGGCTCATATAGTTGAGCTCATGCTCTAGCTGCCACAGAGGAGTAGTAGTAGCTCTTGTGCTCAGGGTTCTGGAAGCAGTCCTGACCCTCCCCTAGTGCCAGTATAGGCAGAGGTCCTTCCACATAGGAGAGGCGAGAGAAGAGATAAAGGTAGGTGCCATTTCTCCCTTTTAAACTGATACAGCCCCTCCCCTACCACCAGAACAAAGTTGAAGGACCAATACGGAGATTGATTTGTCGCCCCAAAATGCTGGAGTCCTATAGTGATGAACCAGCACAGGTGGTCAAGCTAAAGGTAAGCAGGGAAATGCTGTTCATGCTGACTTTAATCCTTATAATAAAACTGTGAGGAATGTGTTATTCTTATCCCCATTTTACAGATGAGGAAACTGAGGATAAGACATTAAATGATTTGCCCATGGTCATGAAGTTAGTGTCAGAAGCAAGATTCATCTCTTGAGACCCAGTTCTCTTCTGACTCCAAGTAAGTTCACAGAGTCAGGGCTGACTTTCTAGTAGTTAGGATCTAGTAGTTTCAGGACTATGGAGAAGACACCACCTCCCCAAAAGATCCTCTCTCTCTGACTTCCCCTTAGAGCTTCTTACTATACCTCATCCCTGGAATGTACTCTCTCCTCAGCCTCTACCTCTTAAAATCCCTAATTTCCTTCAAAGCTCAATTAATATGCCATCTCCTACATGAAGTGCTAGTATCTCCCCATGCAAAAACTCCCTTCCCTTCCTTTCTCTTTCTTTCCCTTTCCTTCTCTTCCATTCCCTTCCTTCCTTTCTTTTCCTTTCCTTTTCTTTTCTATATGTTTTTATGTGAATATGCTGTCTCCTCTGATAGAACATAAGCTTCTAGAGTGCAGGGATTGTTACATTTTTTTTTGTCTTTTCATTCCTAGCACCTTGCACTGTGCCTGCCATATAATTTTTGGTTAATTAAAACATTAGTTTGATGCTAGCTAATTAATATGCAGTTTGGGCAGCTAGATGGTACAATGGATGGAGCACTGGGCTTGGAATCAGGAAGACCTGAGTTCAAATATGGCCTCAGACACTTACTAGCTGTGTGACCCTGGGCAAATCATTTAATCCTGTTGGCCTCAGTTTTCCTCATCTGTAAAATGAGCTAGAGAAGGAAATGGCAAACCATTCCTGTATCTTTGTGAAGAAAATCCCAAATGGGGTCACAAAGAGTCAGACATGATTGAAAATGACTGAACAGGGCAGGTAGGTTGTGCAGTGGGTAGAGCACCAGCCCTGGTGGAGTTAGGAGGACCTGAGTTCAAATCCAGCCTCAAACACTTGACACTTACTAGTTGTGTGACCCTGGGCAAGTCACTTAACCCTGATTGCCTCACACATAAAAAGAAAAGAAAGAAAGAAAGAAAGAAAAGAAAATGACTTAACAATAACAAAAAAAAATGCAGCTCCCTCCCCCCCAGAGGATTAACACATTTAAGTCACCAGTCATTTAAACCTTAGGCAGCTAGGTGGCACAGTGGATAGATGTGTGCCAGGCCTAGAATCAGGAAGACTTGAGTTCAAATACGGCATCAGACACTTAATTGTTGTGTGGTTCTGGGTAAGTCACTTAACTTAGTTTCTTCATTAATGAGCTGGAGAAGGAGATGGCAAAACAATCCAGTATCTTGGCCAAGAAAACCCCAAATGGGCTCATGAATAATCAGATATGACTAAAAACAACTTAACAACAACATTTAAACCTTGATAGGACAGAAGGCCACCACTGAAGCCCATCTAAAATACTTCATCACGGTGAAGAGGCAGCACAGAAATCACCCTGGGTGTTAGAAGGCTATGCCAGTGGAACAGTGGTCTCCTGGCAGATGCTGCCAATCAAAAAAAAGCTTCATATGCACACCTGGTGAAAGACTGTGTGCCCATACACTTAGATCCAGAATAGCTAAATTCAGAAAGAATCTCATTTCCAGATGACTGGCCACCAGGAGATGGATTTCTTTGGTCATAGCAACTCATGAAAAACCATTTACTAAATATTCAATGGAGGAATGAAATGATGGATCATTTGAAATTCTGAAGGTATGAAGTAAGGGTTTGAGAGTAGAATTGGATGGGGGATGTGTGGCTTAGGGAACAAGCCCAACATTGAGGGCTGAGGAAGACCTTGAACGAGGGGTCTTGAGGCCAGGAAGATGAACAATTTACTGCCCAGGGTGGTCTAGACCTCTGATGACAGCATAGTACCTTGGTAATGAATACACAGTTCTAGATTGCAGTTCCAGGGTGGAGAAAAGCACTTGTGGTTAGTCACAAGGGAGCAGGAACCCTTGTCACAAATCCAAGAGCCAAGAGGAGCACTAGTGCTTGCATCTGAGAAGAGCAGGGGTCCTTCCTGGGTGAAGACCAGAGCAGGAGAACAGTGACCACTCCTCTCCCTGGATCATACCACCTTGGAAGCACTGAAAACTTGCAGACTTCCAGAAATAGCTCTGAAACCAGCAAGAAGATAAAGCCCAAAGCTTGAGACAGTGCCTCCCCAACTCCAAGTGAGCAGAGTTTAATTTCAACACAAAGTTCAAAGTCAAGAAATAGATTGAGAAAATCAGCAAAAAACAAAAAAATAACTTGACTGTAAAAAGCTACTATGGTGACAGGGAAGGCCAAGATACAAACTCAGAAGAAGACAACAATAAGAAAGCAGCTATAACCAAAGCCTCAGAGAAAAATGCTAATTGTACCCAAACCCAAAAAGAACTCCTGAAAGAGTTAAAGAAAGAGATAAGAGTGATGGAAGGAAAATCGGGAAAAGAAATGAAAGTCATGCAAGAAATTATGAAAAGAGAATTAACACTTGGTAAAAAAAAAAAGGCACAAAAATATTGAAAAAAATAACACCTTAAAAATAGAATTGGCCTAATGGTAAAAGACACAACTTCACTAAAGGGAAGAACTCCTTAAAAAGCAATATTAGCTAAATGGAAAAGGAGGTACAAAAATTCACTGACGAAAATAATTTCTTAAAAATTAGAATTGGGTGGGGCAGCTAGGTGGCAGAGTGGATAGAGCACCGGCCCTGGAGTCAGGAGGACCTGAGTTCAAATCCAGCCTCAGGCACTTGACACTTACAGCCGTGTTACACCGGGCAAGTCACTTAATCCCAATTGCCTAGAAAAAAAAAATTAGAATTGGGCAAGTGGAAGCTAGTAACTCCATGAGACATCAAGAAACAATAAAACAAAATCAAAAGAATGAAAAAATAGAAGAAAATGTGAAATATCTCATTGGAAAAGCAACTGATCTGGAAAATAGATGGAGGAAAAATAATTTAAGAATTATTAAACTACCTAAAAGCCATGATCAAAAAAAGAGCCTTGATACAATCTTTTAATAAATTATCAAGGAAAACTGCCCTGATACCTTAGATTCAGAGGATAAAATAGATACAGAAAGAATCCACCAATCACCTCCTGAAAGAGAGCCCCAAGATGAAAATGTCCAGGAATATCATAGCCAAATTCCAGAGCTTTCAGATCAAGAAGAAAATATTGTAAGCAGCTGGAAAGAAACAATTCAAATATCATGGAGCCCCAGTCAGAATCACACTAGATTTAGCAGCTTCCACATTAAAGGATTGGAGGGCTTGGAAGATGATATTCCGGAAGGCAAAAGAGTTAAGATTACAACCAAGAATCACCTGCCCAGCAAAACTAAGCATAATCCCTCAGGGGGAAAAATGGATATTTAATGAAACAGAGGACTTTCAATCATTCCTGATGAAAAAAAAAACAGAGCTGAATATAAAATTTGACATTCAAACATAAGATGCAAGAGAAACAAAAAGTAAACACAAAATAGAAATCACAAGAGACTCAATAAAATTAAACTGTTTACATTCCTATATAGGAAGATAATACATGTAATACTTAAGAATTTTATCATTATTAGGGCAGTTTGAAGCAGTCAATATAGACAGAGGGCACATGTGTGCATCAATTATGTTGAGATGATCCAAAAAAAATGAGGAGTGAGAAAGAAAGATGCACTGAAGGGGGAAGGGAAAGGCAGAATAGGGAAAAGTATCTCACAAAAAAAAAAAAGAGTTGAAAAAGGAAGGGTTTTTACAGGGAAAGGGGAAATGAGGCAGGGTAGAAGGCAATGCTTGAACCTCAGTCTCATCAGAATTGGCTCAAAGGGGGAAGAATAGAATATATGTGTATATGTACACATATATGTGTGTATATACATACATACATATTTTTGAGAGAGAAAGAGAGAACGAGAACAAAAGCTAGGAGCAGAGAAGCAGCATCCCAGAGAGTCACAGCTTCTGGGGAGGGACTAATTAATTTGAACCAAGATCTTAGATCTAGGTGGAACTGGAAGAGACCTTAGAGGGCATCTAGTCCCACCTCCTCATTTTACTACTAAGAAAACTGAGGTCCACAGTGGTGAAATGACTTGTCAGGTCACAGAGAGTGACAAAATCAGGATTTTTAACTCTTGCCTGGTGCCTCCTAGTTCTGTACTGCAAATCAAAAGAGATGCATGTGTCTGATTATAAGAGGATTTTGGAGATATCTTTGCTTGAAATAGGAGGTAGAATCTGAGGAGTCCCAAGAAGGGAATCCTAAAGCCCATTGGTATGGGAATCTCTCCTCACTAGTGAAGATAAATGCACCAGTGGAACATACGGAGGGGGGTGAAGTTGATGAGAGGAGGAGAGAGGAGAGCACCAAGGTCTTCAAGTCTTTTCAGTTTCTTTGGGTTCTGCGATTGCTTCAGGAGTTTCTAACTTCCAACTTTGAGAGAGAAGATGGATCAGGCCAATATCACTGCAGGTTGCTAAATAACTTTGGGAAGAAGCTGACATGGTTTCCATCATGTCCCTATCCCCGGGTTGCTAGACTAAAGACTTTTGGGAATTTCCCCTTTGGGTGAGATCTGTAACTCCCTTTCTTTTGATTGAGTGGAGTTATCTAGCTTCCAACTCAAAAGCTCCTTCATTCTGTATTGTCTAGTATATCTTCTAGTCTAGTATATCTTCTCATATATATGCTTTCTCTGATTTCTGTTTTCCTATCAATTTGAATAAATGAGTTTCTTTGCTATATGCTATTGTGAAAAATAATTCATTTGGACTCTTGCTCTAACCCAATCAGTATTAATCAGTTTGATGTTCTACACAAATCATATAAGGATAGATAGGTTCTTATAGGGGGCCTCAAACTTTAACGTAATGCTTACTACTTGTTTACCAAGTTATGAGGCTCACTTGCACAACCATGAGAATGCTGACAAAGATATCTCCAACCTGTTTTACTCAAATTCCATGTCCAAACCCAGCATGGGTAGGATGCCTTGATGCTTTGGAAAGTTTCCCAGTTTATTTTTGTACCTCTAGACCATGCTCTCTTGTCCAACATGAACAGGTGACCATCTTATGATACTTAGTCAGTGGAAATATCCCATGCTTCAACCAACCTGTGACCCCCTGCTAATATGTTGATATGATACAATAATTAATATATATATATTATGCATTTCTAAATGTTTAAACTTCTCCTGTGTCAGCTGCTGGCCTTCACATATCATCTGCAACTTCTGCAAAACTCCCAAAAAATTCCCATTTCATTTTTTATGCTGACGCACCATATATCAAACCCATGATGGGGAAAGCCGAGATGTGGAAGGCATAATTGTAATGCCTCTGACGTACCATAGCTAGACATCAATTAAACTCAGAACACCTTTCAGAGAGGAAAGGAAAGCAGCCTCTCTCTGGTGGTGTCTCCAGGTCTTGGGTTTTATATATGTGTAGTTTGCTACTCGGGCGGCTAGGTGGCGCAGTGGTCAGAGTGCTGGGCCTGGAGTCAGGAAGACTCATCTTCCTGCGTTCAAATCTAGCCTTAGATGAGTACTAACTGTGTGACCCTAGGCAAGTCACTTAACCCTGTTTGCCTCAGTTTCCCCATCTGTAAAATGGGCTGGAGAGGAAATGGCAAACTATTCCAGTATCTTTGCCAAGATAACCCCAAATGAGTTCACAAAATATTGGACACAACTAAAACAGCTGAGTAGCAGCTGATTAAGTTCTCAGACTCATAAAGAAAGTGGCTGAGATTCAGGACACCTGGGTTCTAATAATAACTGACATTTATATCATTCTTTAAAGTTTGCAAATAATTTTACAGCCAGTATTTCCATCTGATCTTTGTGCAACTCTGTGTAGTAAATCCTACATGGGTAGAAGAGGCATTCTGATTTTGTGGATAAATAGAGTGGACTTTGAGTCAGGAGAACACTTATTAGCTGAGAGAACCTGGACAAGTTATTTAAACTCCTTCAGCCTCAGTTTCCTCGTTTATAAAATGGAGATAATGATATTTGTAGCATTTACCTCCCAGGGTTTGTTGCAAGGTTCAAATGAGATCATATATATATAAAGCACTTTGTAAACCTTCAGATGGGGCTAGCTAGGCAGTGCAGGAAATAGTGTGCCAGGCCTGGAATCAGGAAGACCTGAGTTCAAATCTGACCTCAGACACTTACTAGCTGTGTGACCTTGTGCATGTCACTTAACCCTGTTTGCCTCAGTTTCCTCATCTGTAAAATGAGCTGGAGAAGAAAATGGCAAACCACTCTAGTATCTTTGCCAAGAAAACCCCAAATGAGGTCTCAAAGAATTTGACATGAATGCAAATGACTAAACAACAACAGCAAACCTTCAACTACTGCAAAAATGTTGGTTATTATTACCTTCCCCATTTTTTTCAGATGAGGAAACTGAGATTGAAAAAAGTTAAGCGACTCGCCCAGTGTCACACAGCTGACGAGTTGTGAGACAGTATTTGAACACGTATCTTCCAGATTGTCTTCACTATGCCAATCCAAGTACCACGTTAGACACTAACAACTGTATGACATCACTGCCTATTTCTGGGACCTATTTTCCCATCTGTAAAATGCAAGAGATGATTTCTAACATAAGTCTGTATAACTCTAAGAGAAGAATGGTTTAATTATCTCAAGGACCTAAGAAAGCAGAACTAAGATTTTTATTTCTGGAAGTCCATTGGACAAGGGTTTGTTTTTTCCTCTACTGAATCATAGATGACGTGTGTGATCAAACTGTTTTCTTAACCTTGTCTCAGCCTGAATTTTCTGTGGGCAGACACTGCTTTTAAATATAGAATTCTTCAAATTCCATGGGAATTCTCCCAGCTTCTGGCCTGCATTCCAAACCACCCCCACTCTGAACCTCAGGAAAACAATAGCTTGCTCTCAGGAACTGTGGCTATTTGATTTGAATCAAATTAATTGTGTAATGTTTGGAATGCTGGCAAAGCTTCCTAGCAATTTAATCTATCTATCCCAGCCAGTCCATCATCCTCTGTGGGCTCTGATCCAGGGTTATATATGTGACAGGGCTGTAGGCTTAGGGATACAGGTTAATCAAGTACTCCTCCTTCCACTCAACACACACACAAAATAGGAAAACATCTGATTCAAACATTTCAGCCAAATTTGACATCTTTCTTCTTTTTTTTCCTTTGGGTCCAGACCAAAAATTTGAGCAATATAAGGAGTGTGGCAGCCTCTTCCACCAACACAGGTCAGCAACTCATCCGTAACTTTTAGAGTTGCCTGGGAAGCTGAGAGGTTAACTACCTTGCCCATGATCACACAGCAAATAAGTCAGAGGCAGAATTTGAACACAGACCTTTCTGATTTCCTGGTTTATTTTGCTTCAAAATCCTGTGGCTGCTAGTTCTCCCCCCAGGAGGCATGAGAGATTTAAACTTACAAAGGAACTCATTTCTCGTCAGTCACTCCAGCTGCAGAATTTCTATCGTTATGATACATGCTGTCTTCTAGAATAAAAACACAACCAGCAAAACACAAAGAACCCCATGCCCATCTTTTTTGTTCCTAGATTAAAATGCCCCCCAGGTATTGCTATAAATTATTATTACCCTCAGTTAGTATCTGATTTTGAGAAGTTCTTGCTAACAAAGAGGTCCAAGGACTGATGACAACGACTGGCTGTCCCTGGGAAATTACATGCAACCTTTGCCCCTATCTTTTACTCTAACCAATAACCAATTTTTAAAAAAGGCTCAGTATGTGAAAAGGACCTTAGACATCATTTAGTCTAACTGAGTAAACTGAGGTTCCAAGATTAAATGACTTGCTAAACACCAGACAGGTAGTTAGAAACAAGGCTAGGATTTATTCCTGTGCTCTCTAATTGCAAATCCAGCGCTCTTTCTCAAAATCCCCGTGGTACCTCTTGAATACTATGCAGCTAGATGGCAAAATAGAGAGAGGAGTCTGAAAGACTGAAGTTCAAATCTGACATCAGACCCTCAGTTTCCTCAACTGTAAAATGGGGATAATAATAGCACCTACCTCCCATGGTTGCTGTGAGGATTGAAAGAGATAAAATTTATGAAGTCACTTGCAAATCTTAAGGCACTTACATAAACACTAGTCTATTATGACTGATGCGGGTCAAAAAACTCTAGAGTCTGAAGGGAACCCAAAACTCTCATTTCACAGGGCTGCAAAGTGACTTGTCCAAGGCAACTAAGCTTTGCACTCCCACATAGGCAGTATCAAGGGAGAATTTGAACCCAGGTTCTCTGCCTCAAGAGACTTTCCACTATATCAAACTTCCTTCTGAATGAGTCTATAATCCCAAAGGGAATTGACCAATGTCATTCTACCTGTCAGATGCAGGGCTAAAGAAAGTCATAACAAAAGAATCTATCATTTCTGTGTGTGTGTGTGTGTGTGTGTGTGTGTGTGTGTGTGTGTGTGTGTGTGTGTGTGTCTCTCTCTTTCTGTCTCTGTCTCTCCCTCCCTCTCTCTCTGTCTTTCTCCATCTCTCTCTCTGTCTCTGTCTCTCTCTCTGTCTTTCTCCATCTCTCTCTCTGTCTCTCTGTCTCTCTCTCTCTCTGTCTCAGACAGTCACTAGTTGCTTGACCCTGGGTAAGTCACTTAACCTTGTTTGCCTCAGTTTCCTCATCTGTAAAATGAGCTGGAGAAGGAAATGGCAAACCACTCCAGTATCTTTGCCGAGAAAACCCCAAATGGGGTCATGGAGAGTTGGATACAACTGAACCACAACTAAAGAACAACACCAACTCCACTGGGAGCTAGGCTCTCCCTTGATTGCCAGTCTGATTGGACTGTCTACTAGTCAGCAAGGTCTGTTTCAACAGGTTATTGGGACCTGGCTGCTCATTTCTTGACCAATAGCTGGCCTGTTTTAATCCAATTAAGAAAAACTTCTTTATGCTTTGTAAAAGACTATAGACATGTCTTTATAATTTCACCTTGTTACCAGGTTGAGAGTAACCAGCAGTCCTCAAACCCATGGGTGAGTTAGGGGGATGTCTGCCCAGAGCATGTGAAGACTTTCCCCAGAGGAATGGACAGATTAGAACAATTTGTTCCAACAAACAAGAAGGCAGTTGAAGCTAAGCATGGAGCACTTAGAGTTTGGTCACACATCAAAAACGCCAAGGTCATCCATGGCATCCCGGGCCAGCCAGTTGTCTTGACTGTCATCCTGCCACTGGACTTTGATGCCTCTGGAAGAGAGAGTGAAACTGATGACTTTGTGCAGCTCTGCCTCACTTAAATCTAATTCACGCACAAGTTAAGACATCAGCCTTGATTTCATTGGTCTTCTCCAAAAACAAAGGACAAACTACACCACCTTGTTACCAGCTCGTTTCTATTTGAGATGAAATCTCTGGCTTCCTGGATTGGAGGGTTTGTCAGAGAGCAGTTTCCAACAGCAACATCAAAACAAGAATTAATTAAACACTTACTAAGTGCCAAGAGCATAGAAATTAAATAGTCCCTGCCCTCAAGAAGTTTACATTCTCTCAAGGGAGACAGTGGATGTGTGTGTGTGTGTGTGTGTGTGTGTGTGTGTGTGTGTGTATTGTGCAGAGCAACTAGATGGCACAATGGATAGAGTTAGATGGAGTTAGAAAGACTCATCTTCCTGAATTTAAATCTGGCCTCTGATACTTGTTATTAGCTGTGTGATCCTGGGCAAATCACTTAACCCTGTTTGCCTCAGTTTCCTCATCTGTAAAATGAGCTGGAAAAGGAAATGTCAAACTGCTCCACTGTCTTTGTCAAGAAAGCCCCAAATGGGTTCACAAAGAGTTAGATACAACTGGAACAAGTGAACAGCAGTAACAATATATATATCGGTGAATGCAGTCATAAGACTCACCCCAACCCCACTGACCCCACGGTTGGAGCAGGTTCAAACCAGTTGGAGTTGGTCTTGGATATCACTGGATAGCTCTCCTTGCTACACCTGGAGCCCTCTGTTCTAACCAGATGTCACCACTCCCTGAGCCTCCCCAGCCTTCTCCATGGACTTTTGGTTATTGTGTACGACTTACGTCACAACTTCATGGGCTCTGCCTTCCGTGAGACTCCCTCCCAGTCGAAGGGCATTTAAACCCTACCTCTTCTGCTTCTCCCCAGCACCTTCAGTGCTGCACTGTGTCCCAAATTTCAATTCCCTTTCTTCAATTAAAGATGCTTGTTGTTACTACTTTGAAAATCATCTTTACCTTGAATATATATATATATATACACATACATATATGAATATATACGAACATAGATATAGTTATAGATATGGATGTGGGTGTGTACATGTGTATGCATTGTAGACACACACCAACATATATACATACATGTAAGTACACACGTATGCACATATAGACGAAGTATGTGTATATACAAAATAAATACATGGTAAAACTTTTGGGGGGGGCACTAGCAACTGGGGAGATCAAGAAAGGCGTCAAACAGAAGGTGGTGCTTAAGCAGAGTTTTGAGGGAAAGAAGAGGTTCTAAGTGGTGGGAGTGAGGAGGGATAGATTTTAGGAATAGAGGAGTACAAAGACATAGAGATGAGAGATAGAATGTCCTGCCATGAACAATAGGAAGAAGGCTAATTGGGTTGGATCTCAGAGTATGGGGAGTAATATACAATAAGATTGGAAAAGTGAGTTGAGTCTAGGTTGTGAAAAGCTCTTAAAATCCAAATAGAGGGACAGCTAGGTGGAGCAGTGGATAAAGCATCAGGCCTGGAGTCAGGAGGACCTGAGTTCAAATGCGGCCTCAGACACTTGATGACTACTAGCTGTGTGACCCTGGGCAAGTCACTTAATCCTGATTGCCTCACCAAAATAAGCAAAAAATTTTTTAGAATTGGAAGTTTTCATTTGATTCTAGAGGTAAGAGGGAGCCATTGGAGTTTATTGAGTAAGAGAGCAACATGGTTAGATAGACCTGAAACTTTAGGAAAAAAAAAAATACTTTGGCTGCTGTGTATAGGATGTATTGGAAAGGGGAGAGGTAGAGAGCCCATTTAGGAGGCTACTGGGATTTTTCAATTCCTCGTGACTCTATTTGGGATTTCCTTAGCAAAGATACTGAAGTGGTTTGCCATTTCCTTCTCCAGCTAATTTTACAGATGAGGAAACTGAGGTGAGAGGTAAGAAGGGCCTGTACCATGGTGGTGGCTGTGTATGTTGAAAGAAAGGGATGGATATGAAAGATACTGTGGAGGTAGACACTACAAAATTTGGCAACTGGTTGGCAGTGTAGGGTGACAGTGTGGGGGAGTCAAGGATAACACTGATTTGAATGCAGATCCAGTCAAAGACCATTAGATCCAGAGGACACCTTAGGGATCATTTAGTTCAATTCCTTTATTTTACTGATGAAAAAATTGAGGTGCAAAGGCACTAAAAAGTAGCCGAACTCTGCTGCAGAAGGGCTGAGTGGCCTTAGTGGAGCAAATTGCCCAGTTGCTGCAGTATTAAGAATAAGAGTTGGGGGTGGATTCCTCATCCCTTTTGGAAAGGAGTCCCCCAGGCCCTGTGACAGCCTTTTACAAATTCTCATTTTGGCCTTTGTTTGAAAAGAAAGGATTATTCACCCAAGCAGCCTGGTCCCCTAAATAATGGGAGCTTTATCCTCAGGCAAACATTTGCCCTGAGTGACAATCTCCCACACCAGTAAGAGAATGCTTCCCTTCTCCACTCCCACCCCCCTCTTTTGTCCGCTCTAGGCTGTTATTTGAGAGGGAAAGCAGAAAGAATTTGCTGAGCTCCCAGGGTCTTCTGGGTTGTTTTGTTTGTGACTGAGGTCTTCTAGGTAAGGTGAATACACTGTGGTTATTGAGGTCACTTCCAAAAATAATAAACAGCTTTAAATGTTCTTAGAAGCTAAATTGGATGAGTACAGCACTTACTTTTGACAGAAAACACTGTTCAATCAACCCAGAAATATTTGGTCAGTGGGACTATTTTAGGTATCACTTTTTTGTTGTTGTTTACTAAGTAAAGATAATTTTCTCTTCAGCAGATGTTTTTTCCTCTAACTACTCCCTGGAGTTAGGGGAGAGTAAATTGAAGGGGCTAAAAGATGAAAGAAGCTAATAAACCTATTATGATTTTAACTAAAAAAAAAAAACAAATATTTAACTCTTATCCTACTGGGTCAGACTTAGAGATAAACAGAGACAGAGAAAGAATTTATCTAGCACTTAGTATGTCCCCGGTACCATGCTAAATGCTAGGGATAAAATACAAGAAATCAGATAGTCTCTACTCTCCAGCAGCTTACATTCTAACAGGGAAAGACAAAACATAGAGGGGAGTTGTAAAGGAGTGGGGAGGGGGATATCCACAGGGTAGGTCATTGCTCCTCTTTGAAAAGTAAGGACAAACAAGTCTTCGGGGAGGGAAGTGGAATAAGCAACAATAGAATTGTACGACTTGGCAGTAGGTACAAGGGCCAAAATTAAAATGGGCTAAACTTCCTCGGGCAGAAGGTAGGTTAGACTAGAGACAGACTGACAATGGTTGGTTGCTGTGGGTCACGTGACAAACTGGCGAGTGGGCAGTGGCCACTCCAACATTTTTCATGGGCCCCCAAAAACCCTTTAGTGGGCCTCGAGTGACCCACGGGTCTTATGTTATACAGGCCTGATCTAGAGACTGACTTGAGGGGGCAATGAAGTAAGCATAGCCAAACCATTCACAAAATAGCCATTCAAGGAAGGGATCACCTAAGGAAAGGCAGTCATCACAGGTGATCAAAGTAGGAGGTGGGGCAGTCTGCAGACCTAATGATGGGGTGATTGGACCCCAGCTCAAAGACCATCTCTCTGGTTCACCCATGAGTGAACCCCAGTGAAGCAAACTATCTCTCCCTGTCACAAGAACAGACTGACTTCTGTAGAATTTCCCTTGTACAAACAGGATGGAACTATCTCATACTGACGCCCTCAATTACCATATACATTCCAGAAGTCAAGATATATGTTCACTTCCGAGGCTATCTTGTCTAAGCAGGACATTGGTAACAGACAGGATGGCCATGATGTTGACTTACTGACATTGCAGACCTAAAAATACACCCCTTAGTAGATTCCCACCCTCTGCCCCACTGGTTTCTCTTAGTGAACTCTGGGGAAACCGCCTACACATTAAGTACAAAAATTGCATGTTCCTTTAAGAACTGACCACTCTTGGGGCAGCTGGGTGGCACAGTGGATAGAGCATTGGCCCTGGATTCAGGAGGACCTGAGTTCAAATCCGGCCTCAGAAACATAACACTGTATGACCCTGGGTAAATCACTTAACCCCATTCCCTAGCAAAAAAAAAAAAAAAAAAAAAAAAAAACAACAACTGACCACTCTTTAATCCCACCTCCCATCCTGACCCCAACCATCTAATTAGTATATAGTTGGCATACCATTCACTAAACTTTTTCTATATAAGCTTTAGCACCACCCCCATTGGGTTGTGAGTTCCCTAAGGAGCTTCACCAAATTTATAAGCCTCACCATAAACTTTTGCCACTTGACTATAAGATGGATTGAGTCTGCAAATTCTTTCCAGATGATACCATGATACTCCAATATTTTGGGGGGTCCCTGTACCCCAACACTAATAAAAGGCATTTAACCCTTTACCTGAGTTGAACTTTAAAGGATGGTAATACACCCAACTCCTCCTAACTCCCACTGCCTAAATGAATCCTTAGCCACCTTCACAGCTCAGTTTATATATGTCCCGCCTTCTGTTGTTGTTGTTAAGTCATGGGCAGCTTTTCATGACCTCATTTGGTCTTGGCAAAGATATTGGAGTGCTTTGTCATTTCCTTCTGCAGCTCATTTTACAGATGAGGAAACTGAGGCAAATGGTGTTAAAGTGACTTGCCCAGGGTCACACAGCTAGTAAGTGTCTGAGACTGGATTTGAATTCAGGAAGATGAATCTTCCTGACTCCAGGCCCAGCGCTCTATCCATTGGGCCACCTAGCCACCACCTCCTATAGGGAGCCTTTCCTCATTCCCTAATTAGAGCTCTCTCCCTTGTCCAATTATGATGTATATATTTATTTATTTAACCAGTGTATCCTCCCAGTAGAATAGAGTGCCTTGAAGTCAGGGACTGGGTTGTTTTTTGTTTGTTTGTTTGTATTGCTTTTTTAAAAAATTTAATTTCCTCTGCTCCTTCCATCCTTTGTCTTTCCAGGTGGAATGGCTTTGTCTGCAGTTCCATTTTTCAGCAGACTTTCTGTAAGCTCTTGCTTTTGAGCCTGGGCAACCAATGAAGGTCTCTTGCGTTGCCCACATGTGATCCAGAGTTAATAACGATGATGGTTATAGCTAACACTTATACAGTGCTCACTATATGCCAGGCACTGTGTTAAGAACTCTATGATTATTATCTCATTTGATCCTCATAACAACTGTGGGAGGTAGATGTCATTATCTCTATTTTATTATCTCTATTTTACAGATGAGGAAACTGAGGCAAACAGAGGTTACGTGACTTGCCTAGAGTCACGCAGCAAGGAAATGTCTGAGGCTGGATTTGAATTCAGGTTTTCCTGACTCCAGAGTTACTTGAAGTTAGACTGTTCTGAGTTGGGCCACTCTTTGCTCAACCACTCCATTCCTCTAACATCTTTGCTAGAGTGAGGGAGATTGATTGGGCATGCTCTCTGCTTATGTATTGATTATGTTCTGGAGACTGTGCCCATCTAGTGAAAGTCAGCTGACAGAGGTTAGTACTCTCCTCAGAAGAGCTGCCCCAGTTTTTAAAACCCAATCAGTAAGTTGGCACTGAGGATTCCTGACCAATTCTCCTTAGGTTGTTGGGTTTGTTTGTTTTTTTTTAAGAACAATTGTAATTTTGTTGTTTATTGTTCCCTTCAGTAAGCATTAGCTGTGCTGACAGACCCTTGAATTCTTAGACTTTTGCCCATTTGAAGCAGCCTGACTTCCTCAGGTTGGGCTATTCTTTCTACGCAGCAGGATAGCCCTACATAACACAAAACTTAAGTTTCCCCGCTTTGTGCTGAATAATAATAACAATAGCTAGCTAACATTTATAGAACTTTTTTTTTGCAAAGCAATTTACACGCTATCTCATTTGACCCGCACCACAACTGCAACCCTGTTGCTATTATTACCATTTTACAGATGAGGAAACTGAGGCTGAGAGAGGTTAAAGTGATTTGCCCAGGGTGTGTGGAGGACAAACAACCTTGACTAAACTACCCTCCCATTATGCTGTAGACTCAGTAACAAAACTTGACTCAACTATGTTCATCCTGCTTAATTGTTGTTGTTATTCGTGCTTCGTTCTTGAAGAGGACCAATGACATCTGGAGGGGGATGTCTTGACTTGCAAGTGAATTGGATTTAAGTGAGACAGGGGTGTGAAAAATCCTGCCTAAGCTAAATACCCAAAGCTCTTCTGCACATAGTACTCTCTAGCTGTCCTGGACTCCAACAAAGGTTGCACCCAATATGCACCTGGGAATTTTCCAGCTTTTTTATCAGGACAGTTGACATCCCATTGGTCCAGTCAAATGCCACAGAATATTGCTGATTGACCACATAGTCTAAGCAGACCTAAAAAAGCTGCATAAGCCACTTTTTTTTTTCTTTTTTAGGCAATTGGGGTTAAGTGACTTGCCCAGGGTCACACAGCTAATTAGTGTCAAATGTTTGGTCTGAGGACACATTTGAACTCAGATCCTCCTGACTTCAGAGCCAGTTCTCTGTCCACCACGCCACCTAGCTGCCCCTATTATGATGCCAATTTTACAATTGAGGAAACCGAGGCAGCTAGGTGGCACAATGGATAGAGCTGCCTGTATAAGCCTCTTCTGTTACCAGGAAACTGAAGCTGCCATCAATCAGGAAGCAGTTTTCCATGGCATGCTAATACATAGTGGGTGAGATTCTCCCTGGGCTCTCAAGGAACTCAGGATAAGAAATTTCCCAACATGTCACACAGCTAGTCTGAGAAAGAACTGGAATTCATATTTTTCTGACCCCAAAGCCGGCGTGCTCTATTCACTGAGCCAACAAGCTGAATAATCTCACTAAATTTAGCAAATGCCTTTGTCATCTGAAATCCAGGTGATTTCAGCATCTGCTGCCCACAGGAAAAGAATGGGAACTGCACCTGAGATTTCATAGTAGGTCCTTGATAAATGTTTGTTAAAATAAACTGAATTCAATAACAGTAGAGGTGAGGCTGACCTTAACTCTTTAGTCAGGCGGAATTCCTCAGCCTCTCAGATGCCCACAAGTAACGGTTGCATTTTAGATATTTTTAGACTGTCTTTTCTTTTATGATAGAGTAATAGTAGTAGAAGTGCCCATTTGATAAGAGGAGAGGGTATTGGGGTGAGGAAAAGTCCAGCATTCCTGACAAACAGCCCAGGAAAAATAATTTGGGATTTTGGAATCAGTTCTAAGCTCATTTCAAATTCATATCAGTGCAATGGTTTGGAGCTGCAAATTACTCCTCTGTATATTTTAGCCCCAATCACCTTCATAAAATGTGACAGGATAGGGGATTAATTACCACCAATTCCATTAAAAATCAGAAGTCTCTTTTAGTTTTGTCCAAGATCTGCCCAGTGGTGAATACTGATGGGAAGCCATTCCCAAGTACATTTGGCAGGTAAGAGATTAATGTTCCAGATGAGTAAGACTCTCAGACATCATACTTGTGATCTTATCTTCAGATCACAGATTGAAGGACCCAAATGACTGCAATTTGTAACCATAAAAACAAATTCCAAGCTATCTTTCTCAGTCTTTTCTTCAAAGTATGAGTAGAGCTCAATAAATCTCTCTCTTGTCCATGAAACAGCATTGGTTTAATAAAGTTGACTCCTGGGCACCTTAGGTTGGGGAATAAATCAACTTCAAATATAGAGATGAGACAGCTCTGGGCATAGTATAGGAAGTCAATTTCTGGAAAAGCTATCTGGAAAGGCAGCCTGCTGCATCAGGCATTCTTAATCATAAAAACTCAAAACCATTTTAAACTTTTGCAAAACTCAACTTTTTCAGGAGTGCCATACAGAAGTACCATGCTTAAAAATAATCTGTATCTTGGCAAAGATGAAAAAAGATGGGAATAGTAAATGTTGGATGGTTTGTGGAAAGATAGGCACAATTGTGAATTGGTTCAACCATTATGGAAAGCAATTTGGAATTATGCTAAGAAAGTGACTAGGAATAGGAGAGAGCAATGATGGAAGGAAGCCAACAAATATACACATATATATATATACACACACACATATAGACACACACACACATATGTATGTGTGTGTGTGAGTGTGTGTGTGTGTGTGTGTGACTTACTATGCCAGTCACTGTGCTAAGTACTTTTTTTAAAAAATTATTTCATTTTTAATTTATGGGATAAAACAAGAATTTCCATAACATAGTATAATAAAAAAAAGATTACACCTGAAAATGAAAATCTATTATGTACAATTTGCTATTCCATTTACTTATATAATAAATTTATATATATATAATTTTTATATATTCTTCTTTTTTTCTCCCCCCCACCTAAATACTTTTTACAAACATTATCTCATTTGATCCTTACAACAACTCTTTGAGGTAGGTATTATTATTATTATTATTATTATTATTATTATTATTATTATTATCATTTGCATTTTATAATTGTGGAAATTGAGGCAAACAAAGGTCAAGTGACTTGCCCAGGATCACACAGCTAGTAAAGATCTGAGGCTGGATTTGAATTCAAAGTACTCCTAACTCTAGGTCCAGGACTTTATCCACTCAAGGACACGGACTAAAATGCACATGCCCTTTGGCTCAAAGACACCATTTGTGTGCAGTGTGTATCCCATACACTTCTATTAGGCTATGATCTCCATGAGGCCAGGGACCATATTTTGTTTCAATTTCATTTCTCCTTTGAGAAATAAGAAAAAAAGAAAAAGGGAGCTCTAGGGGAAAAAAAGATTTCAAAGGAAATCTTGAATAGAGAATCAGATTTCTCTGTTGGACTCCAGGAAAAAAAAAACAGACTAGAAAGACTCTTGAAGCCTGACTCTGATAAGACAAGTGACGTTCAGCGTTCAAGACCCAGATTTTCATTATAATTTTGAAAATTAGAGGACTTTCTGGGAAAACAAGGGCCAGGTCACTGAAATAAGTTAAAAAGAAAATAATATGAGAGTTAGCTAGGTACCTTATGATATCTAAATCATAGAATTATAGAATTTGAGAGGTGGAAGAATCATCAGTCCAATCCATTCACAAAAAGAATCTTCACCATATCATACTCAACAAATGGTATTCCAGCCTCCTTTGAAGACATCCTAGGAGGGAAAGTCCACCAATTTTCCAGCCAAGCCATTCCATTTTTAGATAGCTCTAATTGTTAGGAAGTTTTTCCTGACATTCAGCCTAAATTGGCTTCTTAGTGATTTCCACCCATTGCCCTGGTTCTGACCTCTGGGTTCAAACAGAATAAGTCTGAGTCTCTCCTCATGACAGGCCTTGAAGTCTTGGAAGACAGCTATCATACTCCCCTGAGCCTTCTCTTCTCCAGGACAAATATTCCCAATTCCTTCAAGGGATTCTCCTATGCTCTTCACCATTGTAGTTTTCTGCCTCAGTTCATTATCTTATCACTGCCTGGTTCCCAGAACTGAGCACAGTACTCCAGATGAAGTCTGACAAGGGCAGAGTAGAGGAATACTGTCACGCCCCTATTCTTGAAAGCTACGCCACTCTTAAAGTAGTCTAAAATCAAATTAGGTTTTTATTGGCTGCCATATCTCACCATGGACTCACATTGAGCTTGCAGTCCACTAAAAAGCCCCAATTTTCTCTCTTATCAACTGCCTTCTATCCATGGCTCCCCCATCTTACACTTGTGAAGGTGAATTTTTACCCTGAAGTGCAAGACTTGAATATTCTATGGAGGTAAACACCATCCTCCAAGTCCCTCAGGCTGGCAACCTAAGAGTCTTCCTGTATTCCTCACCATCTCTCACCTCCCATATCCAATCTGTTGCCAAAGCCTGTCGATTTCACCTTTCCAACATCTCTTGAATATGTCCTCTCCTCTCCTCTGACACTGCCACCTCTCCAATGCAGGCCATCATCACCTCATGTCTGGATTGTTGCAATAGCTTGCTGGTGGGTCTGCCAGCTTCCAGTCTCTCCCTACTCCAATCCATCCTCCATTCAACCACTAAAATGATTTTCCTAAAAAGGAAGCTCTCCCCTACCACCCCACTCAGAAAACTCCAGTGTCTCCTCCTATCACCTCCAGAATCAAAAGCAAAATGCTTGGTTTGGCATTCAAAGCCCATCATAACCTAGCTCCCTCCTACCTTTCCAGTTCTTACACCTTACTCCCTGACATGTACTCTTCAATCTAGTGACAATGGCCTCCTGGTTGTTCTAAGAACAAGGCACTCCGAGCACTTTCTCTGGCTGTCCCCCATGCCTGGAATACTCTTGCTTCTCTGCTCCAACTACTGACCTCCCTGATTTCCTTTAAGTTCCAACTAAAATCCCACTTTTTTTTTTTGCTTTTTTTTTTTTGGCTAGGCAATGGGGTTAAGTGACTTGCCCAGGGTCACACAGCTAGTAAGTATCAAGTGTCTGAGGTCAGATTTGAACTCAGGTCCTCCTGACTCCAAGTCTGGACTCCAAACCACCTTCAAGCCCCAAATTCTACCTTCTTTAGGAAGCCTTCCCCAACCCCTCTTAATTTCAGTGCCTTCTGTATGCCTGAATATAGCTTGCTTTCTATATGTTTATTTGCATGTTATCTCCCCCATTACATTGAAAGCTCCTTGAGGGCAGAGACTACCTTGCACCTCTTTTTGTATTCCCAGCACTTAGCACAGTGCCTGACATAGAATAGGTGCTTAATAAATATTTATTAATTACTTGGTATTCAGTCTACTGCTCCAGCCTAGCAAGATCTTTTTAGATCCTCTGTCATCCAGTGTGCTATTCCTTTCACCTGTGCATCATCTACAAATTTTATGAGCATTTTATCTATGCCTTTATCCAAGTCATTGTTAAAAATGTTAAACACCATAGTTTCAATCACAGACTTCTGGAGTATTCCACTGGAGACTTCCTGTGCCAAGTCTACATTAAATCATTAACAACTCCTCTTTGAGTCCAGCCATCCAATCAGCTAGGAGAGCATATTATTGTCTTAACCCATATCTCTTCATCTTCTCCACAAAACTGGTATGAGGTACTTATCAAAACCTTTGTTAAAATCTAGGTAAACTATATAGACAGCATTCCTCTCACCTTTTAGTTTAGTAATCATATCAAAAAAAGGAAATGAGGTTATTCTGGCTAGACCTGTTCTTGCTGAAGCCATACTGGCCCTTTTTAATCACCACTTCCCTTTCTAAATGTTTGACAACCATCTCTTTAATGATCCATTATAGAATTTTCCCAGAAATCAAAGCCAAGCTCACTGGCCCATAGTTTGAAGACTCTTTTCTCTTTCTCTCTCCCCTCCTTTCTTCAAAAAACTGGAGAGAGACCACGATATTGGAGAAGGGTAAATGTGGTCCTGATTTTCAAAATAGGAAAGAGAAAAGAGAGGAGAGGGAAAAGGAAAATGAGGAATGGGGGAGACAAAGGAAGACTCAATAGGGGAGGAGGGGAAAAGGGCTGAGGATGGTTTTTAGTCTCTTAGCAATTCCTTACTCCCCATCCTAGATTTCTCTCCTGCTAGACCATAGTTATTCCAAACACAAAATCTCCCAGCATATTTCTTGGGGCTGGCATCTTAGAGAAGTACAAAGTAAGAGAGAGCTCTTGTCTAATCTGGTTCTAATATACACTCTCTTACAACCCAGCATCATTCCAGCCAAAGCAATCTTCTCATCATCCTTGAGTAGGAGGAGTGAAGAAGTCAGACAGGGGGAGCAAAGAACTTCCTGCTATGCTCAGTGGAAAGCGTACCCTTTTGGCTTCTTTTCCAGCTACTCTTGGCAATCTTAGCAAGCCCCCTCTAGCTCCCAGTTTAGATCTTATTTAAGGCATATTTATTAGCTCTGAAGCAGGAAACACTGAAGGCAACCTCCATGATCTCTTAATGTTTACCTGAGCCTTTGGAATCCAGTGAAAAAACAATCTCTTGTTCAATAAATAAAAATAAACAAGGCTCAGGAGCTTTCTGGCTATTGTCGGTCTTCTGCGGTTGTTTGCTTCATTTGTTAGGAGGAGAAAAGGAAAGAAGATGAAAGAGAACATAACTTTTTGAAAGTCTGTTGCTTTTTCTATTTTTCTTTTTAAATGTATTTTTACCCTGTCAGGCTATCTTACCAGATATCACCAATTTCCTACGAATTTCTTCTCCATCTGCATTCAAATGTTATTCACAGCATAACGGTGCATCACATAGGAAAATGAGACTCCAGAGAATGAATCTCCCAGAGCCTCCCCTGGCAACAGGAGGCCCTGGAATGCCAGACAGTTTTTCTATTCACTGAATCCAAACTACTTAGTGATTCCAGCTGCTTCTCAAGGATTGAAACTTTGATATGAAAATAGAGAGCACCCAATCCCTTGCAGCTAAGATTCCCCCTAGAGAGCATGGAAGACGAAAGAGAAAGATACCAGATGCTCTCTATCTACACTGTGTTGGTGGACAAAGTATTACTGGCTTCTCTCTTCTCAAACACTAAAGGCATTGAGTTTAGACTTTCTCTGGAATCACATCCAACTGTTTGACGTTCACCTATTCAGGGGGAAAACACTTCTTTTCTTTGTAGGAATCAGGATAGAATTTTTTTCAGTCTTTTGTCTATTGTAGGTAATTTGGGTCGTTTTCCCCTGAGTCTTGAAATGAAACATAATTTCCCTCATGTATACACCCAGCTTTCTTGAATGAGAATCTGCTTGGACGACTCAGTAGTCATCCAAGCTATCTCACTGGGTCCCCCTTGTGACATGTATTCATGGTTACAAATGCAATTCATAACCACTAAGCAGTGAATCAACCAACCAACAAACAGTTATTTAGTACCCAGTATATGCCAGATACTGGGGGCATGAAGAAAAAAATGAAGTTTCTGCCCTCAAGGAGCTCACATTCTATCTGGGGAGTAAAAAACATATACTTACATACATATATATACATATGTATGTATGTATACACATAGGTGTGTATGTGGGAATATGTATGTATATATAATGCATCATGTATGTGTCCATATGTGTATGTGTAAATATACATACAAGCACACACATGTACAAGTGTGCACATATAGTTTGACTATATAGACATGTGGGTTCATATTAAAAATAATGATAATAGCTAGCATTTACATAGTACTTGCAGTTTTGCAAAGCACTTTACATTTTATCCTCTTGGAAGGTGATAGTATTATCCCCATTTTACAGATGAGGAAACTAAGGCAGACAGAAGTGACTTAATACATACAAAATAAATAGTGAATGTTTTTGGGCTGGAGTCTACTGATAGCTTGGAGGGGGAAGGGGTTTTACTGGTGGTTTTGGTAGGTTTAGAAGAGGAAGCAAATTGTTCCACAAGGGGATTTAATCTGTGACTTAAGTCAGCTTATTTTTGTGCACTAATAATAATAGTAATCTTTTGCTTACATAAAGTTTTTTAAGTCCTTAAAAGTTTACATATATATATATATATTCATATTTAGTGTTTCATTTGATCTTCATAAAAACCTATAAGGTAAGTGGGAACAGATGTTATTATCACAAGTAAGGAAAATGAATCCCAGAAAAGAGAAATGACTTGCCCAAGGTCACATAGTCAGTGAGTAACAGGAGAAACTTGGCTAGACAACTGTTCATGTAAAAGAGTTCCTAGAGCTTTGGTGGATTGCAAATTCAAAATAAATAAACTATCTGATATGGCAGGCATTTAAAAAGAAGGTAATACAGTCATAGGTTGCATTCATGGAAAGAGGCATCCAGAATGAGAGAGGAAAAATTTCCACTGTATTCTGTCATGGTCAGAGCACATCTGGCATATTATATTTACCTCTATGTGCCAAATTTTAAGAACTACATTTTCAAATTGCAGTACTACAACCAAAGGAGGAAAATCAGGATGGTAAGGGAGTTGGGTACCATTTTATCAAGGATAGATTGAAGGAGCTGGGGATACTTAACCTGAAGAGTATCCAATTTAGAAGGGACGTGGTACTTGTTTTCTGATATGTGAAGGACTGTCATATGAAAGAATGATTAGGCTTTTTCTGCTGGGGCTCAGAAGGAAGGACTAATAGCAATGGGTAAAAGTTGTAGAGGATTCGATTTTGGCTCAATGTAAGAAAAAATTCTCTAATAATTAGAGTTGTTCAAAGGTAGAACAGATTGTCCATCACTGAAGGTTTTCAAGTGGAAGTCAGGGGACCACTTGTCTAGGATATAGTGGATGGAATTCCAATTCAGTTATTGCACTTTATGACCTCTGAAGACCCTTCAAACTCTGAAATTCTACGATTTAGTGAACTTAGCACACTAAGAGTCACTAACTATAGCCCTCTCCTGTTCTGGAAAGCACCTTCCTGCTGAAGAAGAGGCTGGTATTGCTTTGTCCTAATAAAGAATTTATTTAGAACTTATTACCTGCTAGGAGTTGTGCTTATACTCCTTCCTGTCAGAAGCAGCCTCTTCCAGAAGCAGGGCCCAGAAAAGGTTTCAAAGAGCAAAGTAAAGAGATGGAAGAAGAGTTTGGAGAGTGAATGGTGCCATTGATTATTATTTTGGCATTATCCAAAATACAATGATAAAAAGGTAGGGAGGGCAGTGGTTTTGATGCTCCCTGAAGTGCAAGACAAAAGCTAACCAACTCCATTCAGCCACTTTCAGTCCTCTGAAGTGAAGCTCCCATAGTAATTTATATGAACCACCAGGAATGTAATGGACATAAAGGAGTTAAAATGTACATTTTCCCCATGTTGAAGGTCTCTTCATTAATTGTTTGGACCCCTTAGACTCTAGCTTTTTGCATTTTGGAATATCATATTCTAAGATTTTCTCTCCTTCGTAAATGTTGCTGCCAAATCTTGTGTGATCCTGACTGTAATCTTGGTATTATTATTTTTTCCCCTAGATGCTTGCAATATTTTATCTTTATCCTGGAAACTTTGTATTTTTGCAGAGGCGTTTCCTGGGAGTTTTTACTTTAGGATTTCTTTCAGTAGGTAGTCAGTGGATTCTATTTTCATTTTGCCCTTTGGATCTAGTAAATTTGTTTTCTAGAGTTTTAATTTATGATTTCTTAAAATATGGTTTCCAGGATTTTTTGGTCATGGTTTTCAGGGGGTCTAATGATTCTTAAATTATATCTTCTTGATCAGTTTTCCAGGTCAGTTGTTTCTGATAGTAGATACCTCACATTTTCTCCTTTTTTCATTCTTTTGAATTTTCTTTTGGTTTTGTTCTAATATATCTTGGAGTAATTAATATCTCTTTATTCTAATTTTCAGAGAGTAAGCTATTTGGGTAAAGGTTTCTACCTTCAGCTCTAAGTCATTTATTCTCCTTACAAATTTTTCCTATACAACTCTTTTAAAATTTTTATATCTCTTGTTTCATTTCTTCCAGGTACTCTTGCAGTCCTCATGGCCAAGTCATTTTATTTCTCAAGCTCTGCTTGCACTTGTTGGGGAATTATTGTCTTCTTTTTTTTTTTTTTTTTTTTTGGTGAGACAATCAGGGTTAAGTGACTTGCCTGGGGTCACACAGCTAGTAAGTGTCAAGTGTCTGAGGTTGAATTTGAGCTCAGGTCTTCCTGACTCCAAGGCTGGAGCTCTATCCACTGCACCACCTAGCTTCCCTGAATTATTGTCTTCCTTCAAGCTTACATCTTAAGCATTACTTGACCCATAATATTTTTTCATAGTGTTCAGTGTTTTCTGTTTACTCATATCTTTAGCCACATTCCTGTTTATGCCAGGGTCATATACCTCCCCATCTCCAAGTCTTATACAGAATAGTCAGACCCTGTTTGATTCTGACCTTAATTTCCTGTATTCCTACCATGCTAACAGTCTTAGGTTTTTTCCCCTAAGGGGGCAAAAAAGGGACAGTCAAAGGCCAAGTCATCTAAATAGTAGTATCAAGAAGTCATCCAAGTCTTTCCTGGCCTCAATTTCTCTTCACTTTCCTGAGTGCAACAGGTGGGTTTTCCTTACTTGTCTCTATCCAAAGTCAGATAAAGAGAACATCTCCTCTTCACACCCTGTGACTCCTCTTTGAGAAGACCATCCAAAGATGGCTCCCAGTCAGGCAAAATTCATCAGATAAGAGAACTATTCCTGCCACACACACCCATGTGTCACTGTGGGAATAGGCCTTTTCCTAATCATTTCCTGGAGCTGTCCTTCCTGGTAGTGCTGCTCACCTATTTCCTTTCAATCGAAGAGGACTTAGAAACCAGGACAGGGACTGACACCAAATTAGACCCTGGGGTGAAGTCACTCAGTGGCTCTTTTATACCCAACAGCTGGGCCAAGAGGCATGGAACTCTGCCAAAGGGAAGCTGATCCAAGAGGAATGGAAAGGGCTAGTTTCTTATTCAGATGAAAAGGGTATAAAGGGAATAAGACAGTCAAAGGTCAGGGACCATAGGAAGGCCAATAGGAGCTTGTTTCCTTCACCACTTAATTAGCAACAGGAAAGGGACTTCTGGAACCTGGTGTTTACAAAGCAATTGGATGTTCTTCCTTTAACCCAAGCCCATGAGGATATATCCCTTCCATGGACATGACCTAGAGGCAGAGCCAGTCCTTACAACAGGGGTTCTTAACCTGGAGTCCATGAACTTGTATTCATAACTATATTTCAACATAATTCGCTTTCTATGAAATCTTATGCAATTTTTAAAATGCATTTCTAAACATTCCAAGAAGGAATCCATAGGTTTTATCAAGTAACCAGGTGGGTCCATCATACACACACACACACACACACATTAAGTGGCTTAGAAGTAGTATAGTGCACAGAAAAAAACACTCCCCTTGGAGTTAGAAAAGCTGACTCTGCTACCTGTGTAATTTTGGACAAATCCAAGTCTCCTCCTCTTGTGCCTCTGTCTCCTCAATTGTAAAATAAGGAGATTAAGGAAGGGAATAAGCATTTATATAGTGCCTACTATGTTCAAGGCAGTATACGAAGAACTTTACAAATATTATCTCATTTGATCCTCACAGCAACATTGTAAGGTAGATACTATTTTTATCTCCATTTTATAGTAGAGGAAACAGATGCAGACAGAGGCTAAGTGACTTGCCCATGGTCACATAGCTAGTAAACATCTGAGGCTGGATTTGAACTCAGGTCTTCCTGACTCCAGGCCCTGTAGTCTGTTCCAAATGGAACTCTGAGATCTTTCCAGCTCTAAATCCATGATCTTATGACTACATGAACTCTAAGGTCTCCCACCTAAAGGTAGCTAAGTGCCACACTGGCTCTGCCAGTTGACCAGAAAGAATGTTGTTACCACCACTATCATCATCATCATACTCATCATCTTGGAAAAATATCTACATTATTTGCTGCTGAGATCTATACAAGAATCTTGAAGTTTCCTCATTTCTAAAATACATAGAAAACTGAGTCAAATGTATAAGAATACAAGTCATTCCTCCCATTGATAAATGATCAAAAGATGTGAACAGGCAATTTTCAGAGGAAGAAATTAAAGCTATCTATAGTATATGAAGAAATGCTCTAAATCACTATTGATTAGAGAAATGCAAATTAAAACAACTCTGAGGGACCACATCACACCTATCAGATTGGCTAACAGGACAAAACAGGAAAATGATAAATATTGGAGAAGATGTGGGAAAATTGCAACTCTAATGCATGGTTGGTGAAATTGTGAACTGATCCAATCATTCTGGAGAACAGTTTGGAACTATGCCAAAAGGGCCATAAAACTGTGTGTACCCTTTCATCTAGCAATACCACTACTAGATCTGTATCCCAAAGAGATCATAAAGAAGGGGAAGGGACCTAGTTGTACAAAAATATTTATAGCAGCTCCTTTTGTGGTGTCAAAGAATTGGAAATCGAGAGGATGCCCATCAGTTGAGGAATGGCTGAACAAGCTGTGGTCTATGAATGTAATGGAATACTATTGTGCTATAAGAAATGATGAGCAGGTGAATTTTAGAAAAACCTGGAAAGACTTACATGAACTGATGAGTGAAGTGAGCAGAACCAGGAGAACACTGTACACAGTGATAGCAACATTGTGCAATGATAAACTATGATAGACTTTGTTCTTCTCAATAATACAATGATCCAAGACATCTCCAAAAGACTCATGATGGAAAATACTATGCACATTCAGAGAAAGAACTATGGAGTCTGAATGCAGATTGAAGCAGACTATTTTCTTTTTTTTTCTTTCTTGTGGTTTTTCCCTTTTGTTCTGATTCTTCTTTAACAACATGCCTAATGTGGAAATATGCTTGATATGATTGTACATATATAGCCTATATCAGATTGTATGCTGTCATGGGGAGGGAGAAGGGAAGAGAGGGGGGAAAATTTAGAACTCAAAATCTTATAAAAGTGAATATTCAAAACTAAAAATTATTTAATTAATCAATTTTTAAAAAAGAAACCTTAAGTTTATTAAAGGGAGGTCAAGGATGTTTCAGGTACCAGGTTACCCTGGCTGTATGCAATAGCCATATTGAATGTAAACTGCATATGGTATAGAATAAATGTAAACTGCAAATAGTAATGTTTACAAAATAGTACTTTAAAGTTTATGATCACTATCTCATATGACCCTTATAACAACCCTATGTAGAAATTGAATTTTTTTCTCTCTTTAAAAA
>NW_020954610.1:50333333-50340085 GCF_900497805.2 Vombatus ursinus | reverse complement strand
ACCTCAAGCACTCATCTTAAATCTTTCCTTTCTTTCTTAGCCAAACTCCTACAAAAAGCTTCTACACCTATTACCTCTACTTTTTTTCTCACATAGTTCTCAATCTTTTGCACTCCATTTCTGACATCATTAGAGCGCTTGCCACATAGTAAGCACTTAAATAAATGCTCTTTCATTCATTCATACTCACAGAAACCATGCTCTCCAAATTTGTCAGTTAACTCTTAACTGCCAAATCCTATGGTCTTTCCTCAATTCCCATCCTCTTGGCCTTCCTTCAGCTTTTGGCTCTGTTGACCACCCTTTCTCCCTGAATACTCACTCTCTCTCCCTCACGGTTTTTGTTCCACTTTTCTCTCCTAGTTCTCCTCCCATCTATCTGACCACTCCCTCTCAGTCTTCATTGTTAGTTCATCATGCATCTCAAACCATAACTATGGTTTATGGCTATACCCAAATGTTCAGTCCAAGGTCCTCTATTCTTTCTCTCTACATGAATTCACTTGGTAACCTCATAAGCTCTCTCATGGATTGAATTATTTTCTCTATGAAGATGATTCCCAGACGTATATATCCAGCCTCAGTTTCTGTCTTGAGCAACACTACCACATCACCAAGAGCCCATTGTACCTTTCAAACTGTATTGTCCTGAACTATATCTTGCCATTGGACCCAGATGGCTCCAGTGGAGAAAGTGAGACTGGTGACTTTGCACAGCCCTCCCTCACTTAAATCCAATTCACTCGCAAGTTATGGTATCACCTTTCTGATGTCATGGTCCTTTTCAAGAATGAAGGACAAACAACAACAACCACCTATCCACATCACAAACCCAATATATCCAAAACAGAACTCATTAAGTTTCCCCCAGTTTGCCCCTCTTCTGAACTTCCCTATTTCTATCCAGGGTATCACAATCCTTCTAGTCTCCTGGATTCACAATCTTGAAGTCATCCTTGAGTCCTTACTTGCTCACATGAATATGGAGTTAGATGCTAAGTCTTGCTATTTCAGTCTCCACATCTCTTGCATTCATCCCCTTATCACTACTCAGAAAGGCACTGCCTTAGTTCAGGCCCCCATCACTTTTCACTGCACTATTCTTTTTTCTTTGCTTAGGCAGTTGGGGTTACGTGACTTGCCCAGGGTCACACAGCTAGTAAGTGTCAAGTGTTTGGTCTGAGGCCGGATTTGAACTCAGGTCCTCCTGAATCCAGGGCCGGTGCTCTATCCACTGCGCCACCTAGCTGCCCTTTCATTGCACTATTGCAGCAGCCTCCCTAATTGTTTCCCTCACTAAATTCTCTTTCCATTCCAACTCATCCTATACTTTCCTACCAAAACGATTTTTCTTAAATATAGGTCTGACCACATTACTCCCTTACTTACTAAATTTCAGTGGTTCCCTATTTCTTCCAGGATCAAATATAAATTCCTGTTGAGCTTTTAAAAGGTCTTTACCATCCAGTTTCAACATACCTTTCCAGTCTCATTCTATATTTCTTTCTATTCTACACTCTATAGTCTACAAACTGGCCTTGTTGCTATTTCTTTCACATTGCACATCATTTTTAATTCCCATGACTTCTCACTGGCTATACCTCATGAACTGAATGTTCTTTTTCTTCACTCCTGCCTTCTTACTTCATTCAAGACTTAGCCCAAGTACCACTTTCTACATGAAGCTTCTCTTAATACCCTCAACTGCTAGTGCCTCTCATCTATAACTACTTGTATTTATTCTCTGTGTGTATACATACATATGTATGTGTACAAATATACAGACATACATGTTTTCTCTCCAATAGAAGGTAAGTTTCTTGAAAGAAGGAACTATTTCCTTTTTGTCTTTTTATACCCATGTGCCTGGCACATAGTCAGTACCTGATAACTGCTTGTTGGTCCACTGATGGTGACTCAAATATTGAATGAGTTTTGCCTATGGTCACCTAGCTCATAAGGAACCCAGGGCTCCTGACTCCAAATCCAGAACTTTATCTCCCATCTTGTGCCTCCCATAACATTAGTTGGGATCATTTTTAGAGGGATGTACCCTCCATCCTTTTGTAAAGTGAAGAATCTTTGTGAAACATGAATAAATGATACTTCCGCTTATGGCACTTACTATTTTTTCAAGTTTTGGTTTTTGATTACATCTTCCTTAAAGCAGTCCCACGTTAAGGCCTAATCCTTGATATTAGAATAATTGAGGGAAGTTTCCAACTTTGTCTCAAAACTGTGCCTCTTTGACCCTTCCAAAAACCAAACATTGGACCTAATGGATCAATGGGTTAACTCATCATAGTGTTTCTTGTGTTCTGAGCATAATCACTAAAATAGATGAACACCTAGAGAATATATTAATAATTATATACAAAACTTGGAAGGAGATAAATAAATGAGATTAAATATTTATATTGCATTTAAGTGAAAAGTACAAAAGAAAATTTGGTAAATGAGAAACTACAGATACCATATAAAGGTAGCATAATAAAATAGTAGCACATTTTTCTAGAAGTAAAATATTTGTTCTAAAGTTTAAAGAAGACACAGAGAAATTGGAAAAGGCTCCAGTGACACATCTTTACATGTTTAGACAGTCAGGGAAAAAAAGAAATAAAAGAAGGAAGGGAGTGAGGGAAGGAGGGAGGGAGGGAGGAAGTAAGGAAGGGAGGATGGAAGAGAAGGAGAGAGGAAGGAAGGAAAGAAGGGAGGAAGGAAGGAAAGAAGGGAGGGAGGGAGGAAGGAAGAAAGGAAGGGAGGGAGGGAGATAGGAAGGAAAGAAGGGAGGAAGGGAGGAAGGAAGGAAGAGGGAGAGGAAAGGGGAAGAGAGGGAGGGGGGAGAGATAGAGAGAGAGAGAGAGAGAGAGAGCTACAGACATGAGAGATTAAAAAACACAAAGTAGGACATGTGAAACCAAATCATCAAAAGAAATGACAAGAACATTTTTAAAAATGGATGATGGAAGAATGTTTAAATTAACATATAAGCACAAGACAAAAAAAAGGGTTGGATGATGCCCCAGGGAGAAATCACATGATCTGAGCTATGTGAGTATAGTACATTATGTGCAGGACTATAAACCTCATCCTATAGGTTTGTGTGTATCTGTGTATGTGTGTGTGAGAGAAACAGAGACAGATATAACCAGAGAGATGGAGAGGACGAGGGGGAGCGAGAGAGGGAGATAAAAATGATGGAATGATTATAAGTAAAAAGTTGAGATTTTTATGGGGTAGTAAATTAATCAGCTTGAAGATGTCCAGTCTAGTGAGAGAGCAATGGTTCTCTCTTCTGCCTTGCTCAGGAAAACTTTTTAATTCTAGCATTTCTCCTAAACTGCTGAACCCACAGACTTATCCCATTCTCATAGTAGAAGAGTCCAAGCCCTGTCTTGATCACCTGTCCCAGGGTCTCCCAGCTCCCATTAACAGGAACATTTCTTCATCTTTCCATTTAATCCCTGTCAGTGAAGTTTATGTCACCCAACAAACATTGATTTATTAAGCACCTACAGTGTGCCTGATGTTGTGCTAAGTCCTGAATATATAAAGAAAGGCAAAAAACAAAAACAAAAACAAAAACAAAAAATATTTGCTTAAGGGGGCAGCTAGGTGGCTCAGTGGATACAGCACCAGCCCTGGAGTCAGGAGGACCCGAGTTCAAATCCAGCCTCAGACACTTGACTCTTACTAGCTGTGTGACCCTGGGCAAGTCACTTAACCCCATTGCCTAGCCCAAAAAAACAAAGAAAGGCAAAAACATGGTCTGTGCTCTCAAGAAGCTCATATTTTAATGGAGGAAAAACATGCAAATAACTGTGTATATAGGAAATAACTATGTATAAGATATAATAATAATAACTATAATTTATATAGTGCTTTACAAATATTATCTTATTTGATCCTCACAACAACCCTAGGAGGTCAGTGCTATTGTTTTCCCCATTTTACAGATGAGGAAACTGAGGCAGACAAAGAGTAAGTGCCTTGCCCAGGATTACACAGCTAGTAAGTGCCTGGGACTAAATTTGAATTCAGGTCTTTCTGACTTCAGGTTCAGTGCTCTATCCATGGTGCCACCTAGCTGGAAAGTAATTTTCGAAGGAAAGGACAGGGCTCAGGAAGTCCTCCTGAAGATGGTAAGATTTGAGCTGAATCTTGAAGGAAGCTAAATTAACTAGGAGGTAGAAGTGAGGAAGGAAAACATTCTAGTCACGGAATGCAGATAGAGAGTAGTGTGAGAGGAACAGAGGAGTCCAGTCTGGCTGGATCATAAAGTACAATGAAGAGGTACAAAATGTAAGAAGACTGGAAGAGTAGGAAGGAGCCAGCTTGTAAAGAGTTTTAAATGCCTAGAGGAGGATTTTATATTTGATTCTGAAGGAAATAGGCAGCTACTGTAGTTTACCGAGTATGTGGATAACAAAGAGAGACCTTATCTTTAGGAAAATCACTTTGGCAGCTAAGTGGATTGGAAGATGTATTCGAGCGAGAAAAGACTTGAAATTAGAACACCAATTAGAAGGCTATTGGAATAGTCCAAGTAAGAGGTGATGAGAGTTCCTTTGAGGGTGGTGGCTGTGTGAGGAGAGAATGGGACATGTGTGAGAGATACTGGGAACATGGAAATGCAAGGTTTGACAGTATTTGATGTGCAAGGAAAGTGAGGAAGGAAGATTACATCAAGGTTGAGAGACTCAGTGGCCAAGAAAATGGCAGTGCCATTGATGGTCACAGGATGGTTTGAAAGAGGATCATTTCCTCTTTGTAGAAGGAAAGTCCTGTTTGTCAATGTCCTTGTTACATCATGCACTTCCTCTCAGGGAAAAAGGGTCTCCACATGGAAAGGTGAAGCTTATGACCCTTGATGATCCCTTAAGAATTGTTTCTATTGTTGTGGAGTGGATTTAAACTGGGCCATCCACATCCTTCCACCTAGCAACCTTGAGTACCTTGTAAGATCAGGTAGGTAAGGGTTGCAGCCAGCAGGTGGAATGCTTCTTTTGAACAGGAATCAAGCCAATGAACTTGGCCTCATTTTTTTTGTTTTTTGTTTTTTTGTTTTTTTGGTGAGACAACTGGGGTTAAGTGACTTGCCCAGAGTCAAGCTTCATGTTTTAAGCAACTGAGGCAATTTGTTCTGAGAAGGAGAGAATGAATCACCAGAGAAAGGGAAACAGATTTGGACACTAACTCTTACTTACTCAGGAGCTGATCTGAGCATTTCTGAGAGAGAGCAAGAAGGGGAGAGAAGGGAGGGAGAGAAAGAAAGAGGGAAGAAGTGAGAGAGGGGAGGGGGGGGGAGGGAGAGAGAAAGAGAAAAGAGTGAAAGAAAGAAAGAGGAGGGAGAAAGGGGAAGAGAGGGAGAGGAAGGAATGGAGGAAGGAAAAAGAAGAGAGATGTGGTTCCTCCCATTGGTTCTAATTCTTCTTTACGACATGACTAATGTAAAAATATGTTTAATACAAATGCACATGTAGAGACTATATCAGATTGCACGCCATCTTGGAAAAGGGAGAGGGGAAGGGAGAAAATTTAGAACTCAAAAATCTTATGGAAGTGAATGTTGAAAACTAAAAATAAATACATTAACTTTTTTTTAAAAAAATTTTAAAAGATTTTCTGTAACAGTATAATTTTTAAAAGATGATTACATGAAACCGCAAATCTATTATGTACAACTTGCTATTCCTTTTAAATATATAATAAAGTTATCATGTTAAAAAAAGAAAAAGAAGAAAGAGGAGAGGCGAGAGAAAGAAGGAGGGGGAAAGAGAAAGAGGGGTGAAGGAAAGGGGAAAGAGGGAGGGCAAGAGAAAAGAGAGAGAGAGAGAGGGAGAAAAAGAAAAGGGAAGGAGGGGGAAGAAGAGAGAGAGAGGGTACGAGAGGGAGAGAGAGACTGACGCTTTAGCTTTCCCAAGGCCCTGAGTAAATTTATTGGAATTAAAATATTATCAAGCCTCCTGGAAATGATACAGAATACTGGGAAAACCAAGGAAACCAATGTACAACAAACCCCAGAAACTGTCCTTTATTCTCCATGGTGATAACTACCTTTGTGATGTTGCTAACAAGCAAGGCCAACAGGAGCAGGTCCACACAAAGGAATTTTGTACTAATGGGGTCCCAGAAACAGTTACAAGGCACATAAAAATGTAGGGGGAGGAGACCACATTTTCTCCTTTCTACCAACGCAATTGGCTGGCTCAGTTCTTTGTGTCAGCTAACTGTTGCCAGTCAGTGTCAGTTTTAATTGGTTGTTATACTGGTTCTGATTAGCATGACCCAAGATTGACTAATCAATCAACCAATGACAGAGAGCAGAGCAATACTAGCTGCGGCTGTACCTACCCTCTCTCCCCACTCACACCCCCCACCACTGACTGATGTAACACAAAGGCTCAAAGTCAGAAGATATGTCTGCTAACACTCCACAAACACCAAGACATCTTTAGATTGCTTCTTTAGTTCTCATAAGTAACTGGAGGCTTACTCATCACTACCCTCAGCCCCTCTGATTGGAGGGCAGAGTCATGAACTCCAAAACCTCCATTTAAGAAGAGGGTCCAGGGGCAGCTAGGTAGCACAGTGAATAGAGCCTCAGCCCTGGAGTCAGGAGGACCTGAGTTCAAATGTGACCTCAGACACTTGACACTTACTAGCTGTGTGACCTTAGACAAGTCACTTAACTACAACTGCCTTACACACACACACACACACACACACACACACACACACACACACACACA
>NW_020954610.1:50315886-50333323 GCF_900497805.2 Vombatus ursinus | reverse complement strand
ACACACACACACACACACACACACACACACACACACACACACACACAAAGGAAGAGGACCCAGAACAGTTAGTCCTCATTTCCCACATAGTTATACTAGTTTGGATTTTTCAGACTTCTCCACCATGCCCCACCCCTTCCCATCTATCCCCTTTTCAGCTCTCTTTTGTATATTGTCTCCCCATTAGATTCCAAGCTCCTTGAAGACAGGAACTATCTTTTTCATATTTGTAACCACAATGCCTGGCAAGTAGTATGCACTTAATGTTTACTGACTGACTGGGGGGTGGGAGTGGGAGAGGTAGACTTCTGGTTGTAGTCTAGACATCTCCAAAGGGACGTGGGAAAATGCCTCAGTGTATTTAATCTTGAGTAGTGCTGTCTCTAAGGCAAATGTTTAGGAGAAAGTCTTTGAATGGCAATCTTGAGGTATTCTTTAAGGCATCTCATGTTCTCCAGTATATCTCAAAAAATGCCTCGTGTATTATTATGAGGACTCAAACTTTGTCCTAGAGGCTCAGTGACTGAGATGGTAGAGGGCCTTGAATTTCTGCTGGACCTATTACACCTCCATTGAACGGAGAAAATTATCTGAAAGTTGATTACTGTTGTTATTCTCTTCACGACCCCATTTGGAGTTTTCTTGGCAAAGATACTGGAGTGGCTTGCCATTTCCTTCGCCAGTTCATTTTGCAGATGAGGTAACTGAGGCAAACAAGGTTAAATGACTTGCCCAGGGTCACATAACTAGAAAGTGTCTGAGGCCAGATTTGAAGTCAGGTCTTCCTGACCCCACGTCTAGTTCTCTATCCACCTAGCTGCAAAGACATCATTGCCTCTATATGTTTAAATACAGAATACAGTACCAACAAGGCCGAAATACATACATGCTTCCTTCCCAACCCCACAGCTTGGCTACGTTACTTTGCTAACAGTGGAAGAGAATGGATGCAACAGGTTCCTAAGATTCTCTATTTGGAATTATCCCAAGAGTCTTAAGTTTCCAGAAGCATCTGCTAAAGAAAAGGAGTTAGATGGAATGGGAGAAGGAACTGCCCCCCTGGACCAAGGTCCCCCCTGGACCAAGTTATCAAGGTAGAGTATCAGGGTAACAATAAATGCAGAATGAGAAAACCTGTGATCTAATCCCAACTCTGCTACTAACTGATGCTTAGTGGCACGTGATTTTGAGCAAGTCACTCAACCTTTTAGAATGCTGGACTTACAGAATGGAAGTCCTGAGTTTGAATCCCATTCCTGACACTTCTTGGTCATGCTCAGACCATGAGCAATCCACTTAACTCTATGAAGATTCATTTTCCTCACTTGTAAAACAGGAATAATACCTGTAGGACTTATTTCAAATGAGGTATGCATGTAAAGTGCTTTGCAAACCTTAAAATGATATATGAATCAGCTATCATTTTTATATCAATTTTCTGGTTTCCCTGAAATTATACCATATATGCTAGGAGCTCTGAATCTTTTCGATGTCATGGGGTCCCTTTGGCAGTCTGGTGAAGCTTTTACAGAGTATATGTTTTAAAATACATAGGATTACAAAAGGAAACTTACTTATATCAAAATAAAGATGAAATTATTTTCCTACCCAATTTTACAAACCCTCTGAAATGGGGATGATGGACCCTAAATGAAGAACTCCTGATACATTCATATTCCCCCATAAATAAGGCTGATCTTGGTATACCTCTCCCCTGGGGGGAAAAAAAAACCTTTGTAAAGTAGGGCTGCTAGCTGCTACCTCTGAAATAAACCAGTCTTCTTAGCAGTTTGGTCTAACTAAAAATGTGAATCTCTTTTTGGAACCTCTCTCCCCAGGAGAAGTGAGTTGCTTAGTACCGATGTGAGACATCTATATTTACAATGCCTACAGCAGCAGAAGTGGCAACAGCAAAACAATTGAATCGGTAATAAAGTCTGACCTAGAAACAATCGACCTCCTAATACCATCTCTGGGTGCCAGATGGAGATCTTTTTTCTGTTTTAGTTTCATGGGCACAAAAGAAATAGCAACTGACGCTAAGTGGCATTCTACCTCATTTCCTATCCCCCAGCTCCAGGCTCAGAACCCAGAGACAAGATGGACCCTAGAAAAAAATTAAAACTACAAGGTTTTACTGCAAGATACATAACATCTCATAATGGAATAAAAAAAAGGAGGTTTGAGCTCTGAGATTGTCCTAAGGCCCAGAGAATCTGACAAGGTGGAGACCAGTTAGAGAAAAGAGACTGCTGTTCAGATATGCCTGTGTTCACATTGCTTTAGGCGTAGCTCCCCTGCTGATCACTGACCTTGATGCCAAGATGGTAACAGATCATTCCAGGGGAAGGTTTGGCTGCCAGCCCTCTCTGGCCCTAGGAAGCTGGAGCTGTCACTCCCTCCCATGGCTTTGGCTGATGTTTTCCCTCTGCATCAGCCTAGATTGTCTGGGAGCTGCCTAGATATTGCATATCAAAATAAGTCTCATACAGGGCGACCTGGGAGGCTTCAGCAGTAGAGGACATTGGAAAGAAAGAGACAGAATTGACCTTACCCATGAGTGAAATCAACCCAGGCCTTATCAGAAGCTACAACAACAGAACTGTTCCATATAGAAAATGTCATCAGCCTCCACTCTCAGAAGCTCCATAGGATTAAGGACGCCTACATATTCTTCCAAGAACTTCCATAATGCTTATTTCAATCCTACCCCTTAGACATCAATTGGATACATTAAATCTCAGCTCTGCAAGAATGCTCTGAAAAGGGTAAGTAAACAAGGCCATTCTAGAAATGTTGCAAGTGACTGAAAATCTCCATGTTGACTGTGATGTGCTGCCTCAAATAATCCAGGTCTGAAACCTGAGGCTTCCCGCCTCTTTCACAATATCCTTAAGATCACCAGATCTGGGAAGTGCTATAGGTTTCAGTAATAACTCTACCAAATATGGGAACCTAACATCTCATTGGTTAGTTAAGCTTCTCATACTTACCATAGGATACTGCTGATTGGTGCTGAAAAGATAAATTGGCACCCTGGGAAAGTGAAACTGCTGTCAGGCATACATTTCATTATTTTTCGGTTTGGCTACTTACTTTATTTGACTTCCAGTTTAGCAGACCCATTGGTGGGTGAGACTCTCCCTCTGATCTCTAGGGACCAGGTTGAGAAGATCCCCAAAAAGCAAAATTAGGAGTCTAGAGAACTGGGACACATCCTGGCTCTGACATCACACCTAATTGTGTAGCTGTGAGAACATTGTTTAGCTTTTCTGAGCCATCTGGAAAATGAAGGAATTAGATCTCTCAGGTTCTCCTCAATTCTTGTAGCTTTCTGTAGTTCTCACCTGATCTTCTCTTACCTGGGGGGCAGTTAGGTGGCGCAGTGGATAGAGCACTGGCCCCGGAGTCAGGAGGACCTGAGTTCAAATCTGATCTCAGACACTTATCAGCTGCGTGACCTTGGGAAAGTCGCTTAACCCTAATTGACTTTAAAAAAAGGAAAAAAAAGATTGTTCTTTAAAGAGCACTGGCCCTGAAGTCAGGAGGACCTGAGTTCAAATCCGGCCTCAGACCAAACACTTGACACTTACTAGCTGTGTGACCCTGGGCAAGTCACTTAACCCCAATTGTCTAAAAATTAAAAAAAAAAAAGAAAACAATTCTTGACTATCATTTGGGGCAGCTAGGTGGTGCTGGATTCAGGAGGAGCTGAGTTCAAATCCAGCCTCAGACACATAACATTTACTAGCTGTGTGGCCCTGGGCAAGTCACTTAACCCCATTGCCTAGCCAAAAAAGATCTTCTCTTACCTGGACTATTGCAATAGGCTCCTACTTAGACTCTAGGTTTCCAGTGTCTCCCCATTTCTGTAAACACACACACACACACACACACAAAATCCATCCTCCAATATAGCTGCCATAGTAACATTGCTAAAGCACAAATCTGACCGAGTTACTCACCATGTTGAAGAAGCTTCAGGGAGGACCCCTAGGATAAAATGCAAATCCTTCAGCTTGGCACATTTAAAGCCCTTTAACATCTGGCTCAAAAAAGACTTGACAACTTCTCCTGGGATGGAGGAGGGATATCTAGATACACAGTATGATTTGAATATCTTCCATACCAAGCCTATGTAACACAGTGAGCTTTTACAAAGAATATTTTTACTTCAAAAGGTACAATCACAAATATATAAATTTACTCCCCCAGCATGTGGGAGGTGTAATCCTTCTCCTCCCGTCTTAGTACCATCTCATTCTCAAGGGAGGGGGAGAGGATTAGATTCATAGTTTAGCTTAGTTCTCATAGAGCACAGTCATAATCACACAAGTCCAAAAACCCTCTCAAGTCCCAAGCACTCTGGCTTCTTAGGGTTTCCATATCAGGTGAGCTGGCTGTACCACCATGATTTAAACCCTGCCTCCAAGGTCACCATAGCTTGAACTCCACACCTGGGAGGATCACATCAGATACCCGAAACTGAGAACAAACAACACAAAACAGAAACAAACACCTCTGGGCCCATTTCTTGGACCTAGGGGTAAAAGGAGGGCAGAGAAAAGGCAAGTCCCCACTCCATGCATCCTTGCTGGGGGCGGTACATAAGAATAGCCAAAAAGAGGCAAAAGGGGCATGCTCAGGGGTGGCCAGTTTCAAAGACCCAGGCAGCCACTCATAAGGAGGCTTTCCCATCCATTTGGTACAGGAAACATCGGGCTCCATGCTAGGCAAACTGAGCATGCTCAAACAGTTTCATGGGGTGTTGTGGCACCATCTCAAAGAATTCAGAGTCAGACCACCTCTAATCCAAGTACAGGCATTTATTGAGAATTGACAACCCTCAGAAGTGGCCTAGGTTCCGAGAGGAACCAGTAACTCAGTAAGACGACATAGGCAAATTTATAGCGTAATGATGCTGATTATACAACAGAAATTATGAATATTAAAAAGGCAGGAGGGGTTTGTTAAGGGATTGGGTAATAGGGGAGGGGTTCCCTTCTATGGTTCAGTGGTCACACATCCTGGTCGGACTACTTTCTGGTTGCCTAGTTATTGTGGTCCTGTCTGGTCAAGATGGATAGTTAGGTATTGTGGTCCTGTCTTGGGCTAAATGGATGATGTGATTGTGGCCAGTACAACAACACACCTGTTCAAATATGTGAATTGGATCTGGGGACAATGGCTAGCTAGGGGCAGTGACTATATTGAGTCTGGGGGCCTGAGTCAGACTATGTGGTTAAATCAGGACATGCTTGCTGTTCAGATGGGCCCATAATGAAGTTAGAAGGTTGGGGCTGGGGGCAGCTTTATTAGGATTCCATCAAAAAGGCTTCTTAGAGAAGCCCCATTACACCTATCTTTGTTATCTTAAATTCACTCTGTTCCTCCATTACTACCACGGACCCAGGAATCTTATTGTTGTTCCCCTAATTCCTAGAGATTCGCCTTTCCCCCCAGCTCCCACAAAAACCACAGACTAGGGCTCCTCAAGTATCACAGGACTTATACCTTCCCCTTACCAAAACCTTCTCTCCATGTCAAGGTGAGATGGATCTCAGCAAAATTAATACTAAGGTATAAGTAGCACATGCACCTTAGCTTTTTCTCCATTCACACAGCAACCACTCTAGTTCGAGACCTCTTTATTTTACCCAGTTGGCTCCTAGTTTGTCTCCTGGAATCCACTTTCCTCTCCCCTTCTCACCCTTCCGATCCATCCTCCCCACAGCAGCCAAATCAATAGTCCTAAAGCACAGGTCTGACCACATCACCACTTCCCTACTTAAGAAAAATAAAATACTAATCCTTCTGGCTGGCTTCCCAGCCTACTTTTTCAGGATTATTGCATATTACTCTTCATATACTCTAAATTCCAGCCAAATTAGCCTAATTGCTAATCACAACACTCCACATTTCATCCCCACTGGCCGGGCTTTTGCACAAACGATCTTCCAAGGCTTGCACATGCTCCTCCCCCACTTCTGCATCATGGAATCCCTTCCTTCAAGACTTATCCTAGGTGCCGTTTCCTAAATAGTCTTTCTGAATTCCCAGTTAGTTGCTAGTACCCTCCTTCCCACCAAAAAAAAAAAAAAATACTTTGCAGATACTTTGTACATCATATATAATTTTCTGTGTACCAGTTGCTTTCCTTTAATACAGGGGTTCTTAACTCCTTGGGAGTCATAGGCCTCTTGGACAGTCTGGTTGAAACCTATCGATCCCTTCTCAGAATAGTAGTTTTAAATGCATGAAATCATAGGATCCCAAAGGAAACCAATTATATTGAAATAGAGTTATGCATTTTTTTTATTCACAAGAAGGCAAGATAGGAACCTCTACCATAGAACACAAGCTCCCTGATATCAGGGACTCTTGTTGGCTTTGGCTTCGTTTTCTCCGTTGCACTGGCAAATACTTATTGGAAGAGCAAAGGAGTCATTTGGCAGTTTTCCTAAACAATTTGATAATAGAGGATGAAGGAGTTACCTAATCAACCTAATAACATAATGTAGACCATTGTTAGTGGATGGTTCAAATTAAAATTCCTCAATCAACCTGGTGAAATTACAGGGTGTGGGCCACTGGATGAAGGCCACTGGCAGGCTAGGGCACTTCTGGCAGCTAGCTGGCTGAAGGATCTAGGGGACCTTTAAAAAGTAAGAGTTAGCCCTAAGGAGGTTTGTTTTTTCCCTGTAGCTGCTGGAGACTACATTCCTTTGCTTCCTCCCTCCCCCCCCCCCTCCCCCACCCCACTTGTGGCTCACTCCCAACTGTTGTCTTCATCAAAAAGCTAAATACCCTGTAATTCCACCAGGCTGTTGGAGGAATTTATTGAATGTGATCAGTGAAGTCAACAAACATTTATTAAGCACTTACCACAAGCTAAGCTAGATGGTCCGGTGGATAGAGTGCCGGTCCTGGAGTTAGGAATATATCTTCCTGAATTAAAATCTGGCCTCAGACAGTTACTAGCTGTGTAACCCTGGCAAGTCACTCAACCTTGGTTGCCTCAGTTTCCTCATCTGTAAAATAAGGCGGAGAAGGAAATGGCAAACCACTCCAGGTATCTTTGCTAAGAAAACCCCAAACGAGATCACAAAAAGTCGAAGAGTGTGACAGGATTGAAAAATGACTGAACAACAAAAAAAATATGCTAAGCGCTGTGTTAAAGGCTGGGGATACAAAGAAAGATGAAAGATAGCCCACGCCCGGGCTCGCAAGGAGCCCATAACCTAACAAGGGAGGCAATGAGCAAACAACTATGTACAAAAGAGATACAGATAAGATAAAGTGGAGATAATCAAAGGAGGAAAGGATCTAGCATTAAGACAGACGAGGAAAGCCTTCTTGCAAAAGATGGGATTTTAACTGAGCCTTGAAGGAAAGCAGGGGAAGCCTGGAGGAGACTGGAGCAGGGAGTGAGAGCCTCCCTGGCATTGGCTCAAATATCCCTTAGGTTATCAGATTGATTGGGAAAATCCTTTCTTATTCAGTTGTTAGGTTGACAGCTCTGCGATAAATGAACAAATGAAAGCTGATAACAATCTAATTAATATATTGCTTGGGGATATTTGCATAGAGGAGCAGCTCGAAATCCAGGAATTCTGAATGGCAAGAAGATATTAAATACCTAAGTCTCTGAAGAATTAAAAATATGGAGCATTGGTTCTGGAGTCAGGGGACCCGAGTTTAGAACCTGGCCCTGTTACTTTAAAGCTTTGTGACCTTTGGGCAAGAGTCATTCCAGGCCTCAGTTTCCACATCTGTAAAATGAGGAGTTGGACTATATGATCCTTAAATCACTCCTCCTCCCATGTATTATTTTAACAGAAGACAAATTATGAATCAAGTAAGTGAATTTATTTTATTTTGAAATAAATTTTTATTGATATATTTTGGTTTTTTACATAGCTTAAATTTCCCCATGTAGCTGAGACTTATAGCCCTGTATCCCTCTTTTCCCTCCCAGTCACTCATGCATTAAGAAAATGAACATCTAATATCTTGTGTCATTTGCTCTCTGAACAAGTGACCTTTACACAGAAGTGATCCTGAGGGTAACTGGAAAGAACCCTGTCTTGAAAGTGAGCTCCTGCCAAGCTCCAAGGGACTGGACTGCCTAGCAGGAAGAGATAAGCCCTGCCTCTGAGAAAAGGATGCCAACTCTGTCCTGTTGTCACAAATGACAGATGATAAAATGTGGAGGTGTGTACTATATTTCAGAAAGATTTCCATCAAAAATTATAAATGTTGGAGAAGATGTGGAAAAATAGGGATGCTAATGCATTGTTGGTGGAGTTGTGAACCCACCCAACCATTCTGGAGAGCAATTTGGAACTAAGCCCAAAGGGCAACCAAACTGTGCCTACCCTTTCATCCAGCAATACCATTACTAGGTCTGTATCCCAAAGAGATCATAAAAATGGGAAAAGGACTCATATGTACAAAAATATTTACAGCAGCTCTTTTTACAGTGGCAAAGAATTGGAAATTGAGGGGATGCCCATCAGTTGCGGAATGGCTGAACAAGTTGTTGATATGTTAATGTAATGGAATACTGTTTGTGCTATGAGAAATGATGAACAGGCATATTTCAGAAAAATCTGGAAAGACTTACATAAACTGATGCTAAGTAAAGTGAGCAGAACCAGGAGATCATTGTACCTAGTAACAGCAACATTGTTCAAAGAACAGCTATGATTGACTTAGCTCTTCTCAGCAATTCAATGATCCAAGACAATTCCAAAAGACTCATGATAGAAAGTGGTATCCACATCCAGAGAAAGAACTGATGGAGTCTGAATGCAGATAGGAGCATACTATTTTTCACTTGGGGTGGAGGTGGGCAGGGATCCTTTTGTTCTATTTCTTCTTTCACAATATGACTAATGTGGAAGTGTTTTACATGATTGCACATGTATAACCTATATCAGATTGTTTGCCATCTTGGGGAAGGGGGAAGGGAAGGAGAAAGGAAAAGAGGGAGGAAAGAAAAATTTGGAATTCAAAAACTTTCCCAAAAAATGATGAAAATTGCCTTTACATGTAATTAGAAAAATTACTATTAAAGAAAGAAAGAAAGAAAGAAAGAAAGAAAGAAAGAAAGAAAGAAAGAAAGAAAGAAAGAAAGAAAGAAAGAAAGAAAGATTTCCATCAAAATTGAAACCTGTAGAGTTCAACTATCAGCATATATATACCTGGGACAGACAGTACAAATGGACAATGAATTGGGTCCTGAGTGAAATAGGAGGAAGATAGGGAGCTGGTTGATTGCTTTTGGAAACTGTAAACCTTCTTTAATGACTTGATGCTTCTTATGGAAACAAAAGGTTTGAACACTGGCATTCTTCTTGATAACAGGGAGATATAGAATACAACAGTCTCTAGGGGAAAAAAATTTTAAGGATCATACAGAGGGCAGTGGAGAATCAAATAATGAATGGGAGTAAACTGCAACAACCAATGAGGAGCCCTTGAAGAACAGAAGTAAAAGATGTCATCAGAGAAAAGAAGATGGGATGGTGAGACCAGGGATTCATCAGATAGTGAGAGTGCTCCACTGATGTTCAGAGAAAGTGAAGACCTCCAACCTGTTGAATGGGACTGACACTGGGGGCCGACAACAGGAGTCTCACAGGAAGGACAGAAGTGGATGGGTCATAGTTTGTACCATTGAAGGAAACATCCAGATTAATGAGATTACAGATCTACCTAGAGACTGCTAGATGGTTCAATGGATAGAGTGCTGGGCCAGGAGTCAGGAAGAAGTGAGTTCAAATACTTACTAGCTGTGTGACCCTGAGCAAGTGACTAATGTGCAAAATGAGAAATGCATCTTTGAAGTTGGCCAATGAGGGAATTTGTTTTGCTTGACAATGTTTATATGACAGGAGGATTCTGTGTTTCTTTTTCTTCCCCATCGTGGGAGGTGGGAGGGAGAAAAAAAGTAAATGCTTGGTAATTGAAAAATAAAAATTGATTTTAAAAAATGTAAACAATGTGGGAAAATTCACTTATATGGAACATCTCTTTCCTTCAGGGCTAAAGGAGGTATTACTATATCTGTGTAGGTGTATCTGTAATATCTGTCAGCTTAAGGTAAGCTTGGAAGTAAACAGGATACACCTCTCACCAGATGCATTAATTACGCAGTGTTTACCCATAAATTGTCAACTGAAAACATCTGTATGTTTCAATTGAGGTCACCTCAGTTTATTGATGCCATTATAGCTTGTCTGCCAGAGTTCCCTGTTTGAATTTCAAAAGCAGACAGAAATTACATGGTTTTGTAGAGACAGGAACTTACCTTCTGTTTTCATTTTCCTCAAATGACAGTTCTATAGGAGGGCCTCCCATAGCCAGTTTTTATATAGTCTTTCCTATTTACAAAACACAGTGCATCCTTGTCTCATTTAATACTCAGAACAAGATTGGGAAGCAGATTGTGTATTTATCATTATTATTCAAAGGCAGCATTGCATAGTGCATACAGTGTTGGACTTGGAATCAAGAAGATCTGAGTTCAAATCCTGCCTCTGACTCTTACTTGCTGGACCACGTCAGGCAGATTGCTTAGCCTTTCTAAACCTTAATTTTTTTCATCTGTAAAATGAGGGGGTTAGACTCAATGTTTTCCAGTTCCAAATCTATGATCCTGTAAATGAAGAAACTGAGGCTCAGAGAGTTCTGGCTCTAACCTTTTTTTTTTTTTTTAAATCTTGTTCAGTCCTTTCAGTCATGTCTAACTCCTCATGATCCCATTTGAGGTTTTCTTGGCAAAGATACTGGAGTGGTTGGCCATTTCTTTCTCCAGCTCATTTTACAGATGAGGAAACTGAGGCAAACAGTAAGTGACTTGCTCAGGGTCACCAACTAATAAGTGTCTGAGGCTAGATTTGAACTCAGGAAGACTCATCTTCCTGACTCCAGGCCCAGCACTCTATCCACTGAGCCACCCTCCCTTTTTAATGACAAAACTCAAATGAACAGAAGGGAATGACAGAGTAGTATAGTGAATAGACAAGTTTGAAGTCAGGAAGACTTGGGTTCAAATTCCACCTCACTAATTCTGGGAAATCACTAGGCTAGGAAACTCTCCAGAGCAAAGGACTTTTTCAGCATGATGTTGTTGATGATGATGATGTGATCTCAGGCAAGTGACCCCACCTATGTGGGCCTGAGTCTCCTCCTCTTCAAAAAAAAAAGGGGGGAGGAGCATAGGTTAGAGGAGCTCTCAAGACCCTGACAGCTCTATCTGCTAGGATTTTAAGGACACATATGGTTGACTAAAACCTGCAGGAAGATACTTCTTGCATTAGCAAAAAGGCTGCAGCCCCAATTAAGTTGTTTCTTCCTCTTTTGCCTTGGGCAGAGGTATAGGGTTCTCTCAAGCTGTCTGCTTTGTGCAAAGACAGAAAAAGATGAGGTATCCTATTTCCAACCCCTCAGTTTCACTGAAAATGTCCTTTCTAAATGATACAACTTGCCCCAAACAAAATTCAACCACTAGTGTGCCGGTTGTGCCGTGCACTCTCCTCCTATAAGGAGCAGGCTGCCAGGGTCATACTTACCAGTCTTCGGTGCCCACCCGGATAAACATAGAGACGAGCCGATCAGGAAGTGCAAACACTTGAGCTTTATTCAGAGGCCATCACAGCAAGGCCAAGCAGGAAAGCAAGAGCAAGAGAGCAGGAGCAAGAGAGAGCGAGCTCCGACCCCTACCGCCCCTATATACCTTCCTAGCCCCTCCTCCTCAGTCTCAGCCCACCTACTAGTCATTGATTGTAGGATCAGATACCGGAAGGGGATGTCTGGGGTTAGTGCTGCACCAAGGGAGAGGACATGATGCAGGAGGCTAGGCCTGGATACAGGAAGGAGACGTCTGGGGTTAGCGCTGCACCTAGGGAGAGGACGTGACAAAGGAAGCTCGTTCTCTGCCGTCCCACTCCCACGTGGCACAGCCCCCTGCCTCAGGAGCACATGCTCCGGCTACTTCCCCATATCCTGTTCCTATCCCAGTTCACCACAACTCCACATGGCACAGCCCCCTGCCTCGGGAGCGTGAGCTCCGGTTACTTCCTAATATCTTGTCCCTGCCCCATCTTGCCACAACCCGCACGTGGCACGTAGCCAACATCAGACAATCCCTCACACACTAGCAGCCAGTTTCCTCTTTTACGGGGACGTTTAGCCCAATTGACCCTGGGGTACTCTGCTGGTCAATCATAATAATTCTGATCTCCATTTCCCCTTACCATCATAGGCCAGGTAACCACTCATGCCTCCGTGAGCTTGATTTGGTATCAGGCCCCAGCAATGACCAACCCCATGACTAAGGGTCAGGAGAACAGAGGTCTGGTCCCACTCTGGCTCTGTCAAGTCCCGAAATAAATCAAAGCCATGAGTTGAGGAATAAAGCATCTTTAATTGAGATAACAAAGCAGCAAACCTGCCACCCTGGGGGATGTCCCACGAGTGCAGAGCACAATGGATTTCCCAACTCCAAGACCCATGCAAAAGTTTCTTATACCTTTAGGAAAAGAGGGGAGGAGGTAGTTAGGAGGTAGTAAGGCCTGGTCATGAGACCCCAGTGGTCCTAGGCAGTTCTGGTAAAGAAAACCACTTTCATTCTGGCTGTTTTGCCCTTCATGCCATGAATTCCAACAGAAAGAGGCAAGGACATTAGAACCAGAGATCCAGACTGATCTAGGTTCCTTTACAAGGTAAGATCTCTGGGTGGGGATACTTATAGTTCAGATCAACCTAATCAGAGAGTAAATATCTTAAGAATAGGAATGTAAAAACATTACTGAAATTCTAACAGTATTAGGATCATTAAGGGAGTGGCAGTCCGTACTACATTTCATATTAACAATTTTCTTCATCTCCTATATATCTTTCCCTCCTCCCCATGGCCAAATCTCTGGATATATGCTAAATAAACTGCCTACTTCACCTACCTCCTGAATCCTCACTTTGTGTGGCATGGTGGCCCCAGAGTCACCCCCTGAATAGTCATGGAGAATTTCCCTTGACGTGACTGACCTCTGGTACTAAGCTCAAAAAACCTTTCCTAAGACACGGGTCTAACCTCCCAGCAGCTACCCCTACCTCCCAAAATTAGTCTTAGCAATCCCAGAGAACAAGGAATGGGCAGATGAACTTTGTCCCAAAGAGAAGGACTCCTTGTTTCTCTAATGGACTGGGGGCTAGTGGCTTGCCCTGTTTGGAACTCATGACTTCTCTGAAGCCCATGTCCCTTGGTTGCTCCAACCCCCTCTTAAGCAGAACCAGGAGGAGGATAATCCTTTTATCTCTCATTTTGTCTCCTTATGTTTGTCTCCCTTTCCCTTCACCCCATTCACCCCCATTTCCTTCACATATTTCAATGACCTAGACTGTTCTTGAATTGTTGAGATAGCTAGCCTGTCTTTGCTCTTTTGAAAAAAAGCTGATATCCAAAGAAATACTGCCTGCCCTTCCCACCCCCTCCACACACACAAACACAAACTCATTCCTTATCTCTTTCTCTGAATAATTTCTTCCTCTAGTAGGGTTTGGCAGACCCTTCCCCACTGGCCTCTTCCACTAACTGCTAGCATGGGTGTCCTTCCTCTCCCTCAGGTTATTTCTCTTTTTTTTTTTGCCTATGTGTCTCCTTCCTTCTTAATCTTTATCTTCTGTGCTTGTTTATCTACATTTGTTACCCATTCTCTAATCTTTCCTGACTCTTGTGTTTTTGTTTTTGTCGTTTTTTCTTGAGACTGGGTCTCTATATGTTGCCCAGGCTAGGAGCAGCCATTCACAAATTCGGTCATATACAGATTAGCACAGGAGCTGACTTTGCTTAGTTTCCAATCTGGTTGATTAAGTTCACTCTTCCTTGGACAAGGAGCTGGACCCTTCTCCTGGAGGGCTTACTACATTGGGCCAGACTTAGTGCAGACACCCAATGGACTTTGGCCCTTCTGTAGCCCAGAACTTTGGGCAGGTAGGTGGCTTAGTAGATAGCATGAGGGGCCTGGAGTCAGAAGACTCATTTTTCTGAGTTCAAATCTGACTTCGGATATTTACTGTTTGTGTGACCCTGGACAAGTCATTGTTTGCCTCAGTTTCTTGATCTGTAAAGTGAGCTGTGGAAGGAAATGGCAAACCACTCCAGTATCTTTGCCAAGAAAACCCCAAATGAGGTCACAGAGAGTTAGACACAACTGAGAAACAACTGACTGAAGCTCAGGATCCTAGAGCTCAAGTGTAATTCATCAGCTTCAGCCTCATGAGCAGCAGGGATTGAGTTAGCTAGATAATACAGAGGGAAAGAGTCCAGGAATTAGAGTCAAGAAGATCTGAGTTTAAAGCCTGACTCAGATACTATTATTCTTAGCAGAGTTTTGGCTGTGATCTGGGGCTGAAGTGGAGGAAGAACTTTTTCTCCTCCAGCTAGAAGAGACAGCTTAGTGCACTGGATAGGATATAGGCAGCTAGGTGGTACAGTGGGTAGAATTCTGGGTCTGGAGTCAGGAAGATCGAAGGTTTAAATCCCAATGCAGATATTTACTAGCTGTGTGACCTTGGGCAAGTCACTCAACCTCACTCCACCTCAGTTCCTCATCTGTAAAATAGGATAATAGCACTTATTTCCCAGGGTTGTTGTAAGGATCAAATGAGATAATAACATGTATAGAGCTTTGTAAACCTTAAAGCACTATCTAAGTAATAATTATCATAATTACAGTTATGTGCCACCATATCCAGTCTCTTCTAATATTTTTTAAGGTCCACAGCAAAAAAAAAATGGAGCCATATAGGAGACACAGAATAATTAAGATAAAACTCTCACCTAAAAGAAACAAAGTCCAAATTCTAACCCCTTCTAACCTACAGATTAGAGTTTAGAGACATAGATCTGTAGAGACAAAAAAGTTTAAAAAAGAGGTGTCAAATGTGGGCCCCAGCACTCCTAAGTGCTCCTAACTAGATTAAAATGTAATTATGAAATATTTAGCAAAACAAATAAAAAATACAATAAAACATAGATAATGTTAACACGTAGTTTTCTAAATCAATATGCAGCTGCAAAGATCCTTAGGTACTGTTTAGTGGCCTCTGTGCTTATTTGAATTTGACATCATTGCAGTTCAGCCCTTCTTAAACTGTGGGTCACAAGCCCATGGGGTCATGAAAAATTTAACAATAGTAAAAGATTTCTGAACGCACAACCAAAAATTAATTAAAAATCAAACATGGAATGAATCCGAGGTGTTTCTGGCAACTCTTGCCAGAGATAGCTTGGTTCTGAACACAGAGCATGCACACTTTGCACTGTGCATGCCCTCAGGCCACACAATGCCAACAAATGCTGCAGAAACCTAAAGTTTAAGAAGCCCTGCAGCAGATAACTCTCTAAGATTTTAAGTGGCAGAAAAGGTACTAATCTGCATGTTGTCTCCTCTGTTAGATTGTAAGCTCCTTGGGGGCAGGGACTGTCTTTTGCCTCTTTTTGGCCACTGCTTAACACAGTGTCTGGCACATTGTAGGTGGTTAATAAATGCTGATTGATTGATTGGGAGAGGGAATTTCCTCACCTAGGAGTTCCTTATACTGATGAAATCACAGATCCAGTCACTATCCCTATTCTCGACATAATGGAGACAGCTATGGTCATGGGCAGCTAGGTGGCAAAGTAGATAGAGTTCAGGGCCTAGTCAGGAAGACCTGAATACAAATCCAACCTCAGATACTTCCTGGCTGTGTGACCCTGGACAAGTCACTTAACTCTGTTTTACTCCATTTCCTCACCTGTAAAATGAACCAGAGAAGGAAATGGAAAACCACTTCAGTATCCTTGCCAAGAAAACCCCACATGGAGTCACCAAGAATCAGACACGCCTGAAACGACTGAGCAACATCAAATGGTAGAAGAACACAGTTAAAAGGTCTGCTCCAGTCCCGGCTCCGTTCTCAGTATGGCCGTGGGCAAGTCACTTTCCCTCTCTGAGCTATAGGGTCCTCATTTGTAAAATCAAGAGGTTGGGCTAAGTGACTTTTATGGTTTCCTTTTAGGTCCGAACCTATGAGCTTAGACAGACACAGGTACAAAGAGACAGAAGGAGACATTTTATAGATTTGCAATACGATATGGATGGCGTAGAAGTCTCCTTTCACAGGACCTCTATTTCCACCAGTCTGGACTATCGAAACAGGCTCGGAAGGCACCTTTTCACCTTCCTTCTCCAATCCATTCTACCTCATCCTGCCATGAGACTATTCTGATTTACATCATTCCCTTGCTTCCCAGAAAGCTTCAGTGGCTCCCTATCAACCTAGGCAGTAAACAGGTTCAGTAAGTCCTCGCTCCTTTACTTACAATCATAGGATTTAAAGGGGGAAGGGAGCGGTCTTAGAGATCATCTAGTCCAACCCTCTCATTTTGCAAATGAGGAAATTAAGGTGCAGAAAGCTAGATTAAGTGATTTGCCAAAGGTCCCAGGTATAGCTAATAGCCTGTATTCAGATTTAGGCATCTCTTGATCCCACATTTAGTACTCTTGCTTCAAGAGTACAGCTGACTCAAGGCCTGGCTAGTGGCCACAGACCCTTTAATGGTCACTGATTTTCACAGGTCTGGAAAATGTGGCTCTACCTATTTCTTACACCCACATAAAAAAAAAAAAATTAAACATCTAGCTATCCAGAAATCTAAAAAGTAGCTGGACAATCTTGGCTGGAATTTTGGAAGACCAAACTGACTCTTGAGATGTCTAAATCTTCCCCCTTGTGAAGCCCAGAAACACAGCTGCTGGCCTACACTTCTTATAGCTAATTAATTGTTTCAATAATTGCAGGGCCTTCATTATTCTGTAAAGAGCTCAGTTGTGACAATCTCTCTTCATTCGACCTTCCTTGTCATTTCTCTTCGGTCCAGGCTCTTTTGCCTTCTTTCTTTGCTCTCTGGGACCCCCTGCAGGCTAACAGGAGAAGGGCATGTAGGGGAGTTCTTGATGGGAAGGCTTCTATATGCAACTCAACTTCACCTCACCTGACATTTATTATGGACCTATTGTTAGCAGAACATTGTGTTAGGCCCTGGAAGAGATACAAAGATTAGATACCTGCCTTCATGACACCTACAAACTAGTAGGGGGTTGGGCACTGACGATAAAGATAATACCTTTTTTTTTTTTTGGACATGACCTGTGTTTTTACTAGTATATGGAACTCTCAGGGTAGAAACTTCCTCTTCTAATGCAAATCAGCATCTGCTCTGCGATTTATGATCTTAGAGAGTTTGTGGGGTCACTGAAAGGTTGTGACTTGCAAGGGAAGGAAGGGAGGGAGGGAGAGAGAAAGAAAGAAAGAAAGAAAGAAAGAAAGAGAGAGAGAGAAAGAAAGAAAGAAAGAAAGAAAGAAAGAAAGAAAGAAAGAAAGA
>NW_020954610.1:50141576-50315876 GCF_900497805.2 Vombatus ursinus | reverse complement strand
AAGAAAGAAAGAAAGAAAGAAAGAAAGAAAGAAAGAAAGAAAGAAAGAAATAAGCCTAAAGGCCAGCTAAGGTTTAGGGGTGGGGAACCTGCAGCCTCTCAGCCACATGTGACTTTCTAGGTCCTTGGACGCAGCCTTCCAACTGAGTCCAAGTTTTACAGAACACATGCTTTTATTAAGGGGATTTGTTCTGTGAGGTTTGGATTCAGTCAAAGGGCCGCACTTGAGGACCTAGAGGGCCACATGTGGCCTTGAGGCCTGGCACTCTAAGCACATTAGTTAATTAAACATGCATTTTCTCACTCCACAGTCCCATCCCATATACCCAATCTTGCACTAGCACTTAAAATAGACAGAGGCTACCTTTTGCAAAACTGTCAAGTCAACAAACCTTATTGCTATTAGCCAATTTGGCCCATTGAACGTCCACAGACAATGCCAGATGAGATAGCAAGGTACAGGAGAAAGAACCCTTCTTCTGGAGCCAAGAGACTGGATTCCAGCCTACGGTGCAGTAGCATTCCCTTACATCTGTGTGCCACAATTTGTTTAGCCTCTCCCCATTCAGTGGACATCAATTTTGTTTCCAATTCTTTGCTACTACAAAAAGTGGCTGAAGTGATGTAATGTAACATATTGATATATTCAATTGGCACGTTTTTTGTACAGTGGATACTATTGGATTACTATGTTATCCCTTTCCCAGAAATATAACTATATCTTAATTGTGGCTCTTCCTAGGAACTACATTCAGATGGAAAAGATAAATTTGGGAGAAAGGGTGTCTTTAGTGTTCCTCCTAGGTAAGGGAAAATGGCAAACAATATAAGGGGATATAGAGAAAAATTGAAAATATAAGCTCTTGGGGAACTCTTGATCTAATTGGAGAAACAGAATTACACCAATAAAACAAAATGACAATACTTGTGTACCAAGATGCTGACAAATACTAGATTACTTGCCACAGAATCAGTTTCTTAATAATTAGATTTTTGTATAGAAGGTTTGCAAAATGTTTTATTTATATTATCTAATTTGGTCCTTACACAACCACGGAAGATAATAATAGCTATTATTTGTATCAAACTTTAAGGGTTTTAGATTGGGGTTTGATGACTCAGAGGCAGTGTAAATAGCAATTGTTTCTGTTCTGCTTAGAAACTCTCAGAGTCTTCACCTCTCAGATTGATTCTTTTAACGAAAGCGAACTAGACCATCTTTTGCCTCAATTCTTACATAATCTTTAATTACTGAATGTTTGTTGCCTCAGACAAACTGAGACCTGGGGAAAACCCAAGCTTAAAAAGGCCAAGGTCTCCCACTGCATCTGGGGCCATCGCCAGTTGTCTTGACCTACGTCTTGCCGCTGAACTCGGATGACTCTAGAGGACAGAGTGAGGCTAATGACTTTGCACAGCCCTGCCTTCCTCAAATCCAATTCACTTGCAAGTCAAGACATCACCCTCCTGATGTCATTGGTCCTCTTGGAGAATGAAGGAGGAACCAACAACAATAATGACAACAAGCGTTGCAAATCGCTTTACAAATATTATTTCATTTAATCCTCACAACAACCCCAAGAGGCAGGTGCTATTATTATCCCACTTTACAGATGAAGAAACTGAGACTTAAACGGGTTAAGTGACTTGCCCAGGGTCACACAGATAGTGAGTATCTGAAGCCAAGTGTTCCTATCTCCAAGAACTCTATCCACTGCGCTACCTAGTTACCTCATAAGAGCTTAGGAAATAACGTGGCAGGGACAAAGAGATAAGTAGAAGATGAGGTTAATTGCGGCAGGTTTCCTAGAGGACGTGACTTTTAATCTATTCATGCATTCATTCAGAAAATGTGTATTGAGGACCTGTTATGTGCAAAGCATATAGAAAGAAAGACACAGAGAAGAGTATGACAAAGACCTTTGCAGTCTGGTATTAAAGATATGACATGTATGCTAATAATTGTAACATGAGCTAATAAAAGGAGCAAAAAGTTATGAATTCCAACGAAGAAGAACTCACTTTTGTTTAAGGCCTTTTGAGGGCAGTAACATTCAAGGTGATCCTTGAATAATAGATATGAACTGGGTAAAGGGAACTGAAGAAAGGGACATTGCAGGAATAAGAAAGAGCATTAACGTAGGCACAGAGGTAGGAAACCTTACCTTAGGATAATTGTTTGTCTGGAATGTAGGATAATGGGGGAGAAGGTTTGAAAGGTAGACTGGGAAAAAATCATAGAAGGTCTTGAATGCCCAACTAAAGAATTTGGATCATATGGTCATCGATTTAGAGCTGGAAGGGACCTCAGAAGTTTATTCAGCAGGCAATGGGGGGCCATTTAAAGGTTTTAACCAAAGGAAGGAAGTAAACAAGCATTTATTAAGTGTGTACTATGCACCAGGCACTGTACTAAGTGCTTTATAAATACAGACTCATTTGATCCTCATGAAGTATGTACTATGTGCCAGGCACCTAAGTGCTTTATAAATACAGACTCATTTGATCCTCATAAAAACTCTGGGAGATAGATGCTACTATTATCCACATTTTATACAAAAAGAAATCGAGGCAGACAGGATTTTAAGTGACTTGCCCAGAGTCACATAATTAGTTAGTGTCTGAGGTCAGATTTGAACTCAAGTCTTTCTGACTCCAGGTCTAATATTATCCATTCTGTCAACTAATTGCAGACACGGAAGGGCATGTGATCTAGCAAGATCTGACAGGCTATTATGTGGTAGGATAGATTGTTAGAGAAGAGGCAGAGAACATTTAACAGTTTATCACAATTGTCCAGGTGAGAGGTCATGAGAGGCTGAACTAGGGTCATGTCAGTATGAATGAATCAATTCAAAAGAATATATTATATTCAGAGCACTGTAGTAGGCATAAGGGCAGATGAAAAGAAAATTTTCAAATGGTCTTGCATTTAGTAAGCTTAAAGTCTAGTAGGGTGGGGCAGCTAGGTGGTGTAGTGGATAGAGCATAAGCCCTGGAGTCAGGAGGACCTGAGTTCAAATTTGACCTCAGACACTTACTAGTTGTATGACTCTGAGCAAGTCACTTACCCTCAATTACCTAAAAGAAAGTCTAGGGGCAGCTAGATGGTGCAGTGGATAGAGCACCGGCCCTGGATTCAGGAGGACATGAGTTCAAATTCAGCCTCAGACACATAACACTTACTAACTACGTGACCCTGGGCAAGTCACTTAAACCCATTGCCTAGCCACCTCCCCCTCCCCCAAAAAAAGAAAGTCTAGTAGGGAGAGGTAAGACAGAAACACAAACTAGAGGAATAAAAACTACAAGGTCAGGTGAGGGAGAAATCAATTCCAACTAAAGAAATCAGGGAGGGTTCATGGACATGGCATTTTAGATGGCCTTTGATGAAAGAATAGGATGCCACAGAAGCTCAGAGCTAGAAGAGACCTCAGACACCTACTAGTCTATGTCTGAATAGTAATCTCTCTATTAATAATAATAATAACAGCTACCAGTTGTATAGCACATTAAGGTTTGCAGAGCACTTTACATGTTATGTTAAATCATTTGATCCTCACAACAACCCTTGTGAAACAGGTATTATCATCCTCATTTTACAGATAAGGAAATTGAAGCTAAGAGAAGTTAAATGACTTGCCCAGGGTCACACAGCTAGCAAGTGTCCAAAGGCAGGATTTGAACTCAAGTCTTCCTGGGTTCTTTATAATATCCCTGTCAACTAATCACCCAACTTTTGCTTGAAGAAGAACCCACTGTGCCCCAAAGCAGTCAATTTTGCTTTTGGACAGCTCTGATTATTAGGAGATTTTTTTCTCCCTAACACTGAACCTAAATCTGGCTCTGCAGTTTGTACTATTTGCTTCTAGTCCTCCCTTCTTCGGCCAAACAGAATGTCTCTAATCCTTCTTCCACGAGACATACTGCAAATACTTAAAGATAGCTATCATGTTCCTCACCAAAGCAGTCTTCTCTCCAGACTAGAGATCGCTAGTCCCTTCAGCTGATCTTCATTTGGCATGATTTCCAGGTCCCTCACCTACTAGTCACTCTTCTCAACAACTTTCTAAAATGTAATGTCCAGTTCTGAACACAGTACTCTAGATGTGATGGAACCAGGCAAGAGTATGTAGCAGCAATATTACCTCTCTTGTTATGGACACTATTATTTTTCTTAACGTAGTCTATAATCACATCAGATTTTTTACTCTTATGGAGTGCTGTTAACCCACATTAAATTTGCATGCCATTAAAACTTTTATATTTTTTCACACAAACTTTCACACATCTAGCCACATTCTACAGAGCCTTGTATTTATACATCTTGTGTCTATAAAGTTGATTTTTTAAAACTCTAAGTATAGAACTTTACACTTACCTCAATTAAATGTGTTTACATTCAAACTATCATTTTACCCTGTCAAAATCTTCTTGGATCCTGGGGTGGGGGGGGGGAGAAAAAAAAAGAAAGAAAAGAAATTTACATGATAATTTTGTTGTATATTTGAAAGGAATAGGAAGTTTTGCATCGCAGATTTGCTGTTTCACATGCAATCATCTTTTTATTGTACAATGTTATGGAAATGCTTGTTTTATTCCATAAATTAAAAATAAAATTTGATAACGAAAAAATCCTGCCTCTACCATCCACTATGTTAGCTGTCCTTTGCAATTTCATTTCATGTGAAAATTAGACAAGCATGCATTTTAGACATTCAACCAAGTCACAAGTAAAAGTGTTAAACGGAGAGATCCCTAATGTACTCTACTAGGTACCTCTCACCAAGTTGATATCAATCAGTTGGTTAATAACTATTCTTGGGTTCAGTCATCCAACCAACTACAGAGCCACCACACTGTACTGTTTGTTATTAAATAAAGGTTGGATGACTGTTTATGCAGATGTTGTAGAAGGGTGGATTGGATTAAGTGGCTTCTGAAATCCCTTTCAGCTCAGAGATTCCGCGACATCCTACCTTTCCTTTAAGGCCAACCTCAATGCCACCTCCTCCATGAATGCTCCCTGACTCCTTCAGCTAGAAGTGATTTACTCATTATCTGTCTCCTGTATATGTCATATTCTGATTTGTATTATGCTTCTAGCTTGTTCACAAGGACAGCATGAGACTTTGTCACATGCTTTGTTGAAATATATATGTTATATATACATATACACACACACACTATATATATATAGAGAGAGAGAGAGAGTCTTTGGAACTGCTCTAATCTACTGATATAGAAACCTTATCATGAAAGAAAATTAGGTTAGTCTGACATGACCCATTTTGATGAAGCCATGCTGGCTTGGTGATCACCATTTATTTCCCTTTCTAAATGATCAATCCCTTTAATAATATAAAATATCAGCTTCAAAAGCCCCTCCCACAGAGACTATGGGGTCCTGATTTGACCATGCAACATTTTAGCTGTCTCTTTAAGAAACAGAATAAAATTTCAGAAGTATAATTTAACTGTCATCCAGAGAGAGTTAACTGTCATGGCTGGAGAGGAGACTAGATGAGGAAAAGAGAAAGAACTGAGCAAACCTCTCTCCTGAGAGACCAAATAAGCTAACTGTCAAGGAGACATAATCTGAAGAGACAGTGGGAGACAACTGCATTTAATTCATTTTCTGGGGAGATATCATGAGATAAGAAACCTGAATAATTTTTCTGAGAGAACTATATTTCTAGGTTCTGTGGTAAAAATAAGTATTTGCAGATAATGGTTAGAAGAAGGGACTCTGTAATCTTTCTCATAGCTAATCACTGTTGAAATATTTAAATGTCTCTCTATTGTTTGTTACACTGATAATAAATTGTATAGCCAATAACGCTGATGTTATTTAAACTTATGCCTGGAATGTTCTTCCTTCTTATCTCCACCTCCTAGCTTCCTGGGCTTCCTTCAGCCTGATATGATTATAGACTGAATTACCTTCTGCAAGAAGGCTTTCCCAACCCTCCTTACTTATCCTGAATATATCTTGTTTGTACATAGTTGTTTGCAGGCTATCTCCCCCATAAGATTGTAAACTCCTTGAGAGTAGGTACTGTTTTCTTTTTGTTTTTGCTTTGTAGTGCTTAGCACAGTGCCTGGTACATAACCAGCACTTAATAAATACTAGTTGACTGCCTAACTGACCAATGAAATGGGAAGCTTAAGAGAGTACAGTGAAAGTCTTTAGGGAAAGAGCTTTCTTTAGTTTATGTGTAGATAAGGGTTAGGGCTCAGAGCTGGTTGGTTGTTGTCCTTTGCTTTCTTGAAGAGGACCAAAATGACATCATTACGTTAGAGTCCAGTTATCATTGTAACTGTCTTGACTATGGCTCTGATTGAACCAATACTGGCTTGGAATGCTCTACCACAAGTCAGACACTAGTAGTCCATATAAACATTTGGGGTGGATTGCCTAAATTTGTGCATACACAATCAAGCAACAAATTCTCATATTGGCCATGTCCCAAAATGGGTATCTCACTCTGTATATTTAGTTCATTACCTTTCTGTAAAGCTGTGTGGTAGCGTTCTTCAGAATCAGTCTTCTGTAATCATGGTTGAACTGGTGAGAGTTCATAATAAAGTTTTTTTCTAAATGGTTTTTACAACATTTTTGTTATATTACAAATTGTTTTCCTGGTTCTACTCATTTCACTGTGCAACAGTTCCAATAAATCTTCCCAGGTTTCTCGGAAGCAATCCCTTTTTTCACTTCTTACAACACAATAGTATTCCATTACATTTCTATACCATAATTCATCTAACCATTTCCCAATTAATGGTAACCCCCCCCCTTAATTTCTAGTTCTATGTACCACAAAACAACTGCTAAACATATTTTTGAACACATAGAATTTTTTCCTCTTTCTTTGATTTTTGAGCCACATTTTGAAGGAGGGAATGATTGGCAGAGAAAGAAATAGGACCACTTAAAATGAGTCATGGTCCTTGTGAAAAGGTTTGGAAGGTGAGAATAAGTAATTCACGTGTGAAGGATAGAGAGCAGCTTATTTTAGCAGAGACAAAGAGTCTGTGTAGGGGGATAATAAGAGATAGGTTGGAGAAAATGAGTGAATCATCAAGGGAGACTTGTGTTCAAACCCCGATTCAGGCACTTAGTAGCTGTGTGACCCTAAGAAATCACTTAACCTCTGTCTGCCTCAGTTTCCTCAACTGTAAAATGGATAATAATAGCATCTACCTCCCAGAGTTGTGTTGTTATTCTTCGGTTGTGGAAAACTCTTTATGACTATGTGGACCAAAGAAGGCCAATAATGTCCATGGGGTTTCCTTAGCAAAGGTACTGGAGAAGTTTACCATTTCCTTCTCCAGTGGAGAGGTTAAGTGACTTGTCCAGGGTCACATAGTTAGTAAGTGTCTGTGGCTGGATTTGAGCTCAGGTCTTCCTGACTCCAGGTTCGGCCCTCTATCCCCTGAGCCATCTAGCTGCCTCTCCCAGAGTTATAGTGAGGATTAAATGAGATGATATTAGTAAGGCAACTTGCCACAGTGCTTGGCATATAGTAAGTGCTTAATTATTGCTTATTCCCTCCCATAGCCTCTCAGAGCAAACCACTTCCCTATTTTGAATCTGGTCGCTGTCTCTTCCTATTGCTTCTTTGACCCATGGAAGAGGGAGCCAGACATATTACTCACAAACAGATATTGCTGGTTGACATTCTTCCACTGGTATGCTTTCTGCCCTGTCTCATGCAGCTGCCTGGGTACGGAGGGTACATACACAGTCAGGCCCGGCACTGGCTCCCAAATCATCCTCTGTCTCCACAGCAAAGGGAAAGAGTGGGGCGTGAAGGTGAATTGGAGCCAACAATTCTTCATATGCTCATGGGTCAGCTCTTGCTGGAGCTCTTGGTGTGCACTGAGGAGATCTGAATGAAAAATGCAATGCACTAAAGCCAGCAGCATGGATGGGAACTTAGCTGAAGGAAAGGAAAGCTACTTTTCGCAGACACTGGCATGGTCTGTCTAGCCCATAGCTGAAAGGAAACCCTCCCAGAAGGGAAACCCAATGTCACATCTCCTTGCAGCAGGGCCCTTGCAGCATCTGCTACTCAGCCTACGTGCTATTCCTGGACGGGATTAGGCACAGTGACTATAATCATCTTCATTTAGCTTCTTCCCAGCTTACTTTTCAAAAAATCCTGCCCTCAGAGAAATTACCTGTGCTAAGCCTCATACTCAGGATTTGTGTGTTGTGACTGTCAGGACCATCTCTCAATCAGCAAAGTCTCTTGGACTCCCAAAGATTCTATGCTATCCAGATACACCCCCTTACAAATGCTATTTAGTAGTGGGGGAGTGGGGAGAGGGAGAAGGGAGAGAGAGACACAGAAAGACAAAGACAGAGACAGATAGACAGATTTGCTGCATTGGAGGCAATCAGAAAAGGCCTCTTGGAACTTTTGAAATCCAAAAGCAACCCTGTTTTGTTTTGTTTTGTTTTTTTCCTATGGTTCTCATTCTAGGAATGCAAATGCCAATTCTGTTAAAGAGATGGAAATTATTAGGCAAGCAGGCACATCTTCATTAACCACCTACATCAATTCCAGACCCTTGATGGGAATTTATGAGACAATTACTCCATCAATTACTGCTAAGTAGTATGGATAAGCAGAACTACACCAGTGGGAGGAGGGAGAGCACCAGGAATGCAACAAATTTCAGAGCTTGGAGGAACCTTAGACATCATCTAATTCGACATTGTCATTTTTGCCAAAGAAGCTCTGCCCCTAAGAGATGAAGTGACCTAGGCAAAGCCACAATAGGGGTTAATAACAGAACTGTGACTGGAGCCCAAGTTTCTGTATTCCCAGCCCAGTGGTTTTTGTCTCTATTTCCCCCCTCCCCAACTAATTTACTGTCATCCATGGCCAACTTTTGATACCCCTCTACCCCCACCCCTGCCCCCAGCCCGACTTGGCTCACACAGATTGGATTTCATCCCAGCTCTCTGACTGTCAAGAGAGTCAGTTTCCTTGTTTGGTTTCAGCCCCTACCCTGGAGCTTCTCTCTAGGGAAATCTCCCAAACAAAGCTTAGGTATGACATATCTGGATTCCCCCAAATATGGGTAACAAGGTTCCCAATTCCCACATAGGCACTCAATATATTAATATTGTACATATGGCTGCCATTATTACACCATCCATAGAAAATGCATAAGACACAACGTACCCCCAGGAAAAATATAGAAACAGAAAGCACTCAAATAGCCTGTTAAACTCTCCAAGAAGGTAAACACACTTTGGGAGACAGGGAAGAGGGTTACTGAACAATCAATTCACCTTCACATCTGACTTCCATTTTTTGAAAAACTCAGGGCAAAAGTGGGATTGACAAACCCCAGGGCTCTTAACCCATCAAGGCAGGTTTCCACCCTTCTGAGTGATCCTGTCAGAAATTTTCTACCTTTTCCAAGAAGCATGCTGCTAAATAAATTTCGCCCTAGGAGGTCAGTGCCTGAATGATAAAAATCAGAAACTCTGGATCTCTTGGGAACACCTACAACTGGGATTACCCAGCCCAAGAATGGGAAAGACCATCTTCATTAGCCTATCTTTTAGGTCTTATGCAAGCACGTCTACAAATGCAGTATGTCACTGCAGTAATTCCATCATTACCCTGACCATTGCAATCTCTCCAGCATGTGGAAAGTGCATTCTTGAGACTTCTTTCCAGTCTGACCTGTGATCAAAGAAGGGAATGGAAAGGCAAGAGCCTTTGGTTAGGGAACACAGGGAGGAGAAATCCTCTCTCATCCCTTGGAGCAATCTGATCTCATAGTCCTAGCAAGTGAAAGCATGCAAGGGCCTAAGATCTTTCACAGTTCGATTTTGTAGGGGGAGGGGCAGCTATTTCTAAATGAACCCATTGGCCCAGACCATAACTGAAGCCTCAGTCTCTGGGAACCAGTCAGAGAACTTCCCTGTGTCCTTTCAATAAGATGCCAGGGCATATGTCTACTTCCATGAGGGGTGACTTTCATACAAGTTTTCATGCCTTATTATCTCATCAAACTGAGTAGGTAACTTATCAAATTGATCAGGGGCTGCCCTAATCAATCTCATTTATATCACATTAAGCAATTACCAGTCATTAACAACCTAGCAGGAATTAGTCCATTAGATCAGCCCATTCCCAAGTAAGACCCTAACAGAATGAAATATTGAGCAAGAGAGTGTAAATGTTAAGTATGCCAAGTATGGGTGATATAGGCAGGAGTATGCTAGAAAATGTTTAGCAACTGGCTCTCTGGGAAAGGAAAAATAAAAACGCGTACCTGAGAGACACTTTTAAGTTTAAGCTGCATTATTAACATTTTCTTCTTGCTTTCCTGAGTCTAAACAATCAACAAAACAATAAATCAAGCCATAATTGGGAGGCAGCTAGGTGGCACAGTGGATAAAGCTCCAGCATTGGAGTCAAGAGGACCTGAGTTCAAATGTGACCTTAGATACACGACATTTACTAGCTGTGTGACCCTGGGCAAGTCACTTAACCCCAACTGCCTCATCAAAAAGCAAAAAAAAAAAAAAAAAAAATCAAGCCCTAATTTGTAGTTTGTCAGATTTCCCTAGGTGTAAATGATCATACTGAAAATTTAACCATCAACTGGAAGCGGGTTAGAACTGACTCTAGCACATCCGCACATGTGTGAGTGGGATAGAAGGAAGCAGTGAGAGGATGTATACTGGGGAAGAGAAAAACTATTCATGGTGCTGAAAAGGAGAAGGTAGAAGGGTACTGAAAGGGATATGAAGAGTCCTTTAAAAACTTACTTATTTCACCATTTCCCCTAGGATTCCAGGTTAATGGAAAATGAAGGAAGTGGGGGTTTCCATTCTGCTCTCCAAAATACATTTCTTTTTTAAAAAGAATTTTTATATTCAAAACTTAAGCACCAACATTTCCATATATACAGCCAAATTAAAAAATAAGATTGTACATGAAATCATGAATCTATTTCATATTTACTTTTCCTAAAGTATATAATAAATTCCACATGTTATTTTCAACATTGTCCTGTTTGTGCTTCCTTCTAAACTGTGTTCTGTTCTCTTCTGTCTCTCTCTGTCTCTCTCTGTGTGTCTCTCTCTGCCTCTGTCTCTCTCTTTTTCTGTCCTCTCTTTCTGTTTCTGTCTGTGTGTGTCTCTCTCTCATCTCTTTTCCTCCCCAATTAAAAAGAGAGAAAGGGGGAAAAATACCTTCGAACAAATAATTCTAATCAAGCAAAACTAATCCAAATAGTGGCCGTGTCAAAAAAAAAAAAAAAAGAAAGGAAGTATGATTTTCTGCACCCTGAGTCCATCACTTCTCTATCAGAAAGTGGGCAACATGGTTCACCTTGGGTCCTCTGCAGACTTGGTTCATCATTGCATTGATCAAAATTAAATCTTTTAAGTCTCTAACATACATTTCCAGTTGGGCCTAGCACCTTAGGAGGAAACCTAGCCCCATTAGGACTGTGTATGGGGGAAATCAGGAACATACAGTCACACTTATATGTCTTAACTTGTTCTACCTAACTGAACATTGGTCTGAGTTCATGATCTTCTGAAACATTTGCTAAGTAAATAAGAAGAGGTCTCTGAGTTAGCTCCTTGGCTCAAAGCTGGTCCCCTAAAGTCAGAGCCAGAGATAGAACTGGGGGGTAGGCAAGCTAGGCTGCCACATAGGACACAACACGCAAAGGAAGTATAACAAAAGATGTTTTAAAGTATCAATTTTAATAAGTGCATGTTTTATCATATATTTTATTTTGACACAACAATCATTCCTCAACAATCTTCCCCATCACCACTTAATACAGTCTCAACTGTGCTGGACAGCACCTGGAACTTTCAACTCTTACAGTTTACCATTCCTTAAGACAACAGAAAGAAGAATATTTTAATCTTATGCATCTGGAAGCAGTATTGAATGCACACAGTTGGGATGGAAGAAAATTCTATTCTCTATGGTATGTATGTATTTATTTTGTAATAAGTAACATTGCACATGTTACAGTGAAGACCCTTGTCATTTGGTGGATGGTAAGTAACATAGTTGTGATTTTCCAGTTCAGGGGCATGTCCTTTTTAAATACAATATATAAAATTACCTGTCCATTACTCTTCCTGAAGCCAAGGTCCCCTTCCCTAATCCACACCTATGAAACCAACAGCTGGATCCTACCAAAGTTCATTTCTTAAACTTTTTGCCAATGCCTTAGCATCCCCCAATGCCTACCACCCCATGCTACCACCAATCACCAGTCTTAATGAGAGATAAGTTTTGGGGAATGGAACCTGCTAAGTACAGCCAAGATTCAATTCTCCCCCCTATCCTTCCTCCTACCCTGGGGAACACTAAGCCCTCTCTCCCATAGCACTCCCTAACATTCCCCTCCAAATCAATTACAGTTGTAATAGCCCAACTGTCCTTTCTCCCTGGGAAGGCCGAGAATAGATAGGCATCTGTCCAAGCCTGGTCCTTGGCTATTGATTTTCCAGGCTACTCAGCAGCCTTTTAAAATCTGATACAACATATTCCAGCCAGCAGTCCCCTTGCAGCAGCCTTTTCCCACCCCTACTACTCCCCACCTCAAGCCCATCCATCAGCATGATTCTGCTGGAGGATCAATTTCCTCTCTCATCCCATGCCATCCATCAACAAGTTGCCCAAGTGAAATCCATCCTCCTGGCCCAACCAGCACTGACAATCAACCTCTCTCTCTCTCCCCCACTGGGCCCATCTGCCTCCTAGTTTCATATGTTCCCTCCCCGCCCCCATCCAGCCCAGGACCGCTCCCTCTCCTTTAAAAAAAAAAAAGCTATCCAAACTGGGCAATGATCTTCCCCCTCTCTCAACCACCTCCTCCCCCAGACCCTGCAGCTGTGGGGAGGGAACCCCAGGGGAGCCAGTAGGTTGCAAAAATACATCATCACAGCTCTTCCCCAATTCCCCTCCATTTCTCTTCTCCCTCCTTCTCACTTCCCCTTCCCTCACCAAGCAGATCAAGAGACAGAAATATGCGATTTACTGGTGAAGAAGGCAGTCCAATACAAGAGACCAACCCCTAGCCAGAATGATGCATGGATCTAGGTTGGGAATCAGGAAATCAAGGTTTGAGCTCCAGATATATGACACATTCATTGCAATGACCCTTGGTAAGCAATCTCACTTTTCTGCTCCTCAGTTTCCTCACCTAAGGTGTAGGACTAGGGTGTAGGATTATATGATTCCTAATGTCTCTCATTTCTACAATTTGTCTGCAAGGCTAAATTTTTTCTGAGGCAATCAGGGTTAAGTGACTTGCCCAGGGTCATATAGCTAGTAAGTGTCTGAGGACAGATTTGAAATCAGACTCCTGACTCCAGAACCCATGCTGTATCCACTGCACCACCTAGCTGACCCTGCAAGGCTAAAGTCTAAAGCTAATTTTGAAATTCATTCATTTACTAAATATTTACTGAGCATGTCGGCACTATTGGGAATACAAAGACTTCTAGTGCTGATTCTGAATTCTAAGGTCCTCTCTACTAAAGGTACGCTGAGTTCTAGCAAGAAAGACTGATTCCCCTTACTGGTCTATCCCAGCTACCCATCACCAGTAAATCGCAACCCAATTTAAACTGATATGGATTCTTTTCCTTTCACAGTCCTAGCAGCTGGGAGCTATGGATCTTCCAAGGAAACCGAACCTTGCAGGACATCATCTTATCTCTTGTATCTCAACAACGTCCTTCGGGTTTTTCTCCAATCTTTTCCTTCTGTTTGCTTATCTTCTGATACTGGTATCCTGGAAACCTTTTGCCCTTAGCTTTCTTTCCAAAAGGGGGCAGCATTGCAAAGAAGTCTAAGAAAGCCTGGTGCTAGTCCAACCTGGGGACCAGGGTTCATGAATGCCAAGAATTTGGGCTAGCCTAGGACAGGCTGTCCAACAAATCCTCATCCTGAGAGAGATCAGATCAAACTACAAAGAAGTCAGACTGTGATAAGAATGAATGCTAATAAAAATGGAAACTATGACACTAAGTCCTATTCTCAGCCCCAGCACCAGACCATTAGCTGAGTAGTGTCTTTACTGAGACATTGGTTAGAATTCAGTTTGGGCTAAGAAAACCAGGCAAAGACATAGCTCATTCAGGCCAATGGAGATAGGTTGTGGACTTGTCAGCCTTGTAATCTTTGTCCAGATGTTTTAAATTAAAGTCAGAATCAGAAATTTGCACTCTGTAAACATATTCCTTTCTATGCCTTTTGTTTTACCTCCTGTAGTTTCCTAATGTAGCATCCCACTCTGAGTGTTCCCCTAATTCTTATGGACAGGCCAGGTCCCCAAAGGGCAGTGGACTACTTTTCCCATCGAGCTTCTAGCATTAAGTAATACTGAGGGGCTGCAGTTTCTAACCTATTGCTCCAGAGCCTCCATCCACTGTGTTCTCCCAGATTTCAATCAATCAATTGACATCAATTACTTTTACAAAAAAAGCATTTACTAGAAGATATGTGAAAACTGGAATGCTAATGCATTGTTGGTGGAGTTGTGAACTGATCCAACCATTCTGGAGAGCAATTTGGAACTATGCCCAAAGGGCTATAAAAATGTGCACACCCCTTGGATCCAGCAATGCCACTACTAGATCTATATCCCAAAGAGATCATAAAAAAGGGGAAAGGACACACATGTACAAAAATATTTTAGTAGCTCTTTTTGTGGCGATGAAGAATTGAAAATTGAGGGGATGCCCATCCATTGGGGAATGGCTGAACAAATTCTGCTATATGATTGTGATGGAATACCATTGTGCTGTAAGAAATAATGAGTAGGCAGATTTCAGAAAAACCGGAAAAAACTTATATGAACTGGTGCAAAGCAAAGTGAGCAGAACTAGGAGAACAATGTACAAAGTAACAGTAATAATGTACAATGCTCAACTGTGAATGACTTAGCTCTTCTTAGCAATACAGTAATCTAAGACAATTCCAAAAGACTCATGATGGAAAATGCTATTCACATCCAGAGAAAGAACTATGGAGTCTGAATGTAGATTGAAGCATACTATTTCTTTTGTTTGTTTTTTCTTTCTCATGGTTTTCCCCTTTTGTTCTGATTCTTCTTTCACCACATGACTAATGTGGAAATATGTTTAATATGAATGTACATGTATAGCCTATATCAGATTGCTTGCTGTCTTGGGGAGAGAGGAGAGGGAGGGAGAAAAAAAAATTGGAACTCAAAATCTTATAAAAGCAAATGTTGAAAACTATCTTTACATGTTATTGAAAAAAAATAAAATACTATTATGTGGGAAAATAAAATAAAAGAGAAGAAAGAAAAAAAAACAAAAAGGTATTTACTGATAGAAAGAACAATGAACTCCCCCATGGGGTCTAGGAACTTTCTCCCTGTCTCTGTCTCTGTCTCTGTCTGTCTGTCTATCTCTCTCTCTCTCTCATACACACACACACACACACACACACACACACACACAAACACACACACCTGCAAAAACTAACTTGAGATACAAAGATAATAAGGCTCACATAGTAAACACTCATGGCTAAGCGATGCCTCACAAATCCTGACCCTGGGAGTCCTTTTCTCTCTGCAGTCCTAACCAAGTTCATTCCAAAGACAGGCATCAGGAATCAATAAGCTGCTCTTAGCTGAACTGGCTCCTTCCACAATGCAGTGTTTTGGTTGACACTGGCTGGGTCAAGCAGGTCGTTCGTATTCTGCACTGGTCCTCTCCCTGGACTTGGTTGCTGCCACCCACAGCTCCAGGACTCCTCTTATTTGATGGCTTTTCCAAGTCTCACCAGTTACCTCAATGCTCCCATCTTAGGATATTCATTCACCCAAAATAAGAAAAGAATAAACACAAAAGAAATAGCCACCATTCTTTCATGTGTATATGGCAGCCCAGAGGTGGGAAATGCAGCTTGCCACTACCTATCTTCCATGCAGCAGCTCGGGTGAGAATGAGATCATCTGTTAGAAACTTTTGTATTTTCAGCCAATCCTACATTATCAATCCTTCTGGATCCTCAATCAAGATGATTCTTCTTCAAGGCACAGCAGTGGCCTTTCCATCACTTATCATTGGTGGTATAGAGCAGGGTGGTTCCTTAAATCTTCTTATGTTGAATTGAAAATAGACAGAATGTATTGTGAATGATCTGAAATGGAGGGGGGGTGGGAAAGAAGGGTTTCTTCATAATGCATGCCCAGAAACAAGCCCACTATAAGCTTCCATGCCTTTGCCTAGAATGCTGGCTAAGTATACCACAAAGTGTTCAAGGGGAGATGGGGGCAAGTAAAATGGTGGTGTGGCACCTTACCTGGCCTCATCTGAACAAAGAAGAAAAGGTTGACAGCCCCACTACCACCACCACCAGAGGCTAACTGAGGTGGTGACCCCTGCCTTTCCAAACCAGTTAGGGAGGGAGAAAGTGGAAAGTTGGAATAGAGAAAGAGTGGGAACTCAAGAGAATAAGACTGAGACAGCTATAGATCCCCCTCATTGATGCCTTCTCACCTGGATCATCCTCTCAGAGTGTTCCCTTTAAATTTAAACCTAATAAGCCCCAGTGGATTGCCTGGTGGTATGACTGAAGGGGTGGAGTAGACACAACTCAGAAGGGCAGCAAAAAATCAGCTTCCTGTCTCAGAAACCCACCCTCACCCACAGGGAGTGAGGAGTAGATTTTCATATGTCCTGAGGAATGGGAAGTATTTAGAATTTGTCTCACAACCCCAATTAACATCGCTTCCTCTTCCCTGCCCCGACCTTTGCCTTTGTCCAGGGATCTAGATTGCTGCAGAGATATCGGGATTAGGCATTGGGGGAAAAGGACAGGAAGGAAAAACCTGAAGTCATATTCCTGGCAGGAAATAAGTGAATTTCATGACTCTTGAGTCATTCCACTTACAAAATGATACTCCCCACCTGCAAATTTATCACTTGTAGGCAACAAATGTTACTGTGAATCATGAGGCTCAAAACGTCACTATCTGTCAGGAGGATGTCAAGAGGTAGATTTCACCTAAGAGTAAGTGATTCAGGGGACCATTGTTTTAACTACTGGCAGCATTGTTCCCTATCCATGTATTGGTCTAGGGTCCTTCAGAAGGTTGGCCTTACTGTTAGAAAAAAGAAGGCAGTTCAATTCAATAAACATTTATTAAATGCCTATTATGAGGCAGCTGCTGGGCTAGGAGCTGGTAATATAAAGAAAACAAGATAAATCCTTGTACTTTGAGAGCTTGCCTTCTATTGGGCAAAAATATGTATACAAATAAGTATATCTGAAATAAATACAAAGTAATTAGGGAAAGGTGGGGAACAGTAAGAACTAAGTCAATGAATGATTTTCTAGAGCTGGTACTTGAGAATCTTGAAGGGAACTAGGAATTACAACATGTGAAAGTAAAGAGGGATGCTTAGGCATGGAGGAAAGTCTTGGGTGTCAGAGATGAAATGCCTATAACCTTGTGATTTACTGTCCCCCAACTTAGCACTCAGATTTGCAGGTTGAATCCCTAAGGGAGTCACAACTTCAGGTTCTAGGAGGTACCCTGAGGGCACTAACACTATAGCTCATGAGCCCCCATTAGTGTATTTCCCATTAACAGACTCAAAGCAAAGGCAGCTATGAAGAAGGCATAGTGAAAAATAATAGCTATAAAACATCCCCTCATAAACCTGAGGTGTACTTTTTCATTAATATATACAGAATATGTCATAAGTGTGGGCCCAAAGAGTATAATGGTAGTGAAGTAAACATGTAGGCAACACATATAACCAAGACAACTCACAACTCCAAATCGTAGGACCTCGATACTTTTTCTTTCTGTACAATTCTCTCTGCACCTTAAAGATTATTAGAGATAGCTCATGAGTTCATAGTTTTTGTTTTCAGAGGTTCTGCTCCTTGAAGCTGTTCCAGGTTTCTAGTGAGTTCCTTTTTGTATCCCTGTCAATTTGTATTGGGGGTGGGGGAGGGAAGAGTAGATGTGTGAGATCTCAAGCACTCATAGTATAGATCAACTGTGTCAATTGTGAAGATCTGGGACTCATTTTGTACAAATTAAGAAACTTTTTATTATCTTCGTATTGAGAAATACTTCTGTACTCCTTGCACTAAAAATATCCTTTGTATTTATTGTTAATAAAGTCTCTACCATATATAAGTTCTTGCTATTACTTCCTCCTTATTAGAGACTTAGTACCTCTGCATGCAATTTTTTTGGGTAAACTTGAGAATTTTATAAATTCTATTTCCTTTAAATTAATTTCTTAACTTAAAGCAGTTTGTTTATAAAGAAAATCTTGGGCTTTTTGTTGTTTGTTTCCTTCTGCAACCTCTTTTTTTAAGTTACTATTTTGGATAGTGGTCATTAAAATATCATGTTCTCCATTTTCTTTCAGGAAACAATTTGTTCTGAAGTAATTGTGCCAGTACATCCAATTATATAAAGTCCTCCAACAGGTCATTGTAATGTGGTGGTAACCCTGATCTGGAAAGATATGACAGCCGAGCTCAAATCCCAGTTGCTCCAATAAGAACTGCACCAGCCTGGGTCCAGGGAGGGACCGGTCTCTTAATTGTCCAGCCTCACTGAGCTCAGAGAGGCTCATTCCCAGAAGGCAGGCCACCAGGTGACAGCTTTATCTTTGTGATGAGTGTTTCTGGCCACAGCGACTCATGAAGATGCATCTATCAAGGTGTAATCTGTGCCTGTGGAGGGAGGATTTGTTCTGTTGAAATCAGGGATCTATTAAGTACTGCTCTAGAAATCACAAAAGGATGCATTTAATGAATCAGAAGCTAATAAACTGCTCTACAAATTTATAGGCTTGATATTTTAAATGAAGGCTGTGTCCAGAAGGACACAAGCCCTACACATCACTCCATCCAATATGCTCATCCAGTTTGGTTTGCTTTTGCTAGTGTCTACTTGGAAATGAATCTTCTAAATAGTTAATTACAAGAGAGATGATATTTTTAAAAACTGGGTATGTACTCTGGATCTGCAGGTAGAAAATCTGGACATATGAATTGCTAATTAACTTACGAAGTTATGAAATGGGGCAGGCACACACACTGGGAAAAACCACAGTGGCAGCAGGAAGTGAGGCTGCAATCACACATGGATGAGGCACAGAGAGTATAGGCACAAACAGCTCAGAAAACACAGAGACAAGCCACAAAGGGGGTGCAGAGGCAGAGTGTGTGGGAACAGGCAGCAATAAGGAAAGGGATGGGGAGGGAGAGAGGCATAGATAATCACTTATATAGTCATGAATTAGAGTTGGGAGCCCTCAGCGGCATGGACCCAGAAGGAGATGGAAGAATGCTGGAAAGGGTGGTGGGGGGCTGTAGTTTGAGGTCTCATTTTTATAGGATTTTGGGGCAAACCGACTATCTCTTATTCATGCTTCCTTGGAGTTAGTCCAGTAACATGTCCAAATCAACTCAAAGTTGTTGGTAAAACTTTTAAAGTTAACCTATCCACGTCATTTCAAAGTTATCAGTAATGTTTGGCATTTTACTTGTCTTACTGTAGATGTCTGGAACTTAGCTGAGATTTACATATAGTATAACCAAAAGGCTCTGACAGCAAATCCTAGATGGCTTTCCCTGATTCAGCACATATTACCAGGACATGATTTTTGGTTAATAAATGATACAATTTGTAAATTATGCTACTTTGATCTTTGCGATGGTTTGTACGTGACTGCTAGGTTTCCCTTTGTGATCTTACTTCCTGCTACTGCTACTTAATGCTGGTTACTTATAAACTTCATTACTATACAGACTAGGAGCAGGGTGGGGTGGTCAGGGGGGGCGAGAACAAGATACAATTTTAATACAACATGCAAGCCAACCATTTTTTCCCTAACCCTAATCATCAATCAATACCTTTGATTAGAGATCCAGTAAAAGCAGCATAGTGTAGTGGAAAGACTTGTTCAGTCATGTCTGGCTCTTTGTGACTCCATTTTGGATTTTCTTGGCAAAGATACTGGAGTGGTTTGCCATTTCCTTCTCTAGCTTATTTTACAGATGAAGAAACTGTGGCGGACAAGGTTAAGTGACTTGCCCAGGGTCACGTAGCTAGTAAGGATCTGAGTCTAGATTTGAACTCAGGTGTTCCTGACTCCAGGGCTGGTGCAATATCCAGGATATGCCCAGTAGAGATATTTACTGGATTTGAAGTCAGAGGACCTGGGGTTTTATTCCAGCTCTTCCACTCATTAGCTGTGTGACCTGGGGACAGGCACTGGGCCTCACTCTGTAAATGAGATATCTTGTGCTTCTCTGTACAGATGAACAAAGGTATATAAAATGGAAAGTTAGACTATAATTATAAGCTCTCTGCGATCTCATGAAATAAGTAAAAATAATGCACATTTTTCTTGTAAAAAAAAAAAAAAAAAAACTCAACTGTGCCTCAAACTCTTTCCAACTGACTTTCCAGCTGGTGAATAGGGTACCTGGATTTTATGATTAAATGTCATGATTCATGGGTAGGCGCAAGGAGGGTAGCCCAGTGAGGAAGGAAAACATTATCCTCTTCCCCTAAGAGATGAAAAGCTGAATTCTTTGCCCAACTCTCAAGCTGCTGGTGGCCTTCAGGGGTTAGTTATGTGTAGCACACACACACACACACACACACACACACACACACACACCCCTATTTTTGTAAAGCGCTTAGCACGATGCTGGTAGGCAGTTAATAAATGCTTTTATCCTTCCTTCCCTAGGAGCCTGACTCATTTTTAGCCCAATCAATCTCCATTGACCCTGGAAAAGAATCACCAGGTATCCACACATTTTTAATCATCTGCAATCAGATGACCCAGGAAGTAGGAAGGGGTGAAGAATTAAAACCTCCCCTTCCCATGCAGTGCAAATTTTCCCACCAACTACAAATATGTTTTTTAAAACCACAAAAAAAGGTTTTTAAGGACAATTGTATGGGGCTAGTAAATAGATCACTAGACTTGGAGTCAGAAACACCTGTGTCTTAATCCTGTATCAGATGCTTACTATAGGGGCAGCTAGGTGGTGCAGTGGATAGAGCATGGACCCAAAAGTCAGGAGGACCCGAGTTCAAATCCGACCTCAGACCACACACTTGTCACTTACTAGCTGTGTGACCCTGGGCAAGTCACTTAATCTCAATTGCCTAAAAAAAAAAAAGTGTTTCTTAGATGCTTACTATCTGTGTGACCCTAGGCAAGTCACAAAAACCTCTCTCAACCTCAGTTTCCTCATCTGTAAAACAGAGATAATAATATCACCTATGCCACAGGGTTGTTGTGAGGATCAAATGAGATAATATATGTAAAGCATTTTTAAACATTAAAGAGCTATAGATAGATAGATGGATAGATAGATAGGCAGGTATAGATATCATTACTATTATTAAGGGTATTGGAGAAGTTCCCTTGTCCCTATCCCATCCCTACATTTATCTTATGAGACCTGCTAATGTTAAAAACTCTCTAATTAAACATGTATTCCTTTTGCTTCATGCTTTTTCTTCTGTTAAAAATTCAAGAGCTGACAAATTAAGCCTTAATAGTCATTCCTATTTCAGTGTGACTGTCAAATCTGTCCTAGAAATTCAGGTTTTCATAGTGAAGAGAGTAGGGACAGCATGAAAACATTTTCTACCCCCAGCTGAGCAGGGGAGAGGCGAAAAAAAAAGGTAGAGATGGGCAAAGAATACAGAGGGCTGTGGGGCCCTGGAAGACAAATTTTGCTGACATCATAGTTTTCCATAGGGTCCAATTAGTCTCCTTTCCTATTCCTAGCAATATCAATTCCTTGGAAGACCTCAAAGATGCATGCACATAGCACAAGGGGCTAGGAACCAGAGGAGCTGAAAACTAGAAGTCTATCTCACTCCTTTATACAGGGTGAAAATAAAATTTTTCCTGATAGGAAAAATATATAGCTACTCTAAGATTCTGGATGTTGTAGATTATCTAGACAGACTCCTTGCTGAAGCAGGAAGTCCTTTATCCAATTCCTCTTTAGATAGATAGATAGATAGATAGATAGATAGATAGATAGATAGATAGATAGATAGATAGATAGATAGATGGATGGATGGAAGGACAGAGATAGAGATAGATATTGATGAATCATTATAGAAACAGATATTATTCCTCTACATTCTTGTTTCCTCCATCCTAAAGCATCCCAGTTCCTTCAGCCTCTTCTTATAAACCAGATTCCCAAAATAGTCCTGAAGCTGTTTTTTTTTTTTTTTTTTTCCTGTGGGATTGGGATGGCTTTCAAGGAAAGGGGCTGCTTCTGTGCCTCTCTTCTTAGCTTGTTAGCTATACTCTTGACAGCTTCCTCATCCACCCAAGCCTAGTTTGGTCAATAATCAGCTTTTGTAGTTTTCTAGAGAGGGTAGAACTGAGGCCCAGAGAAGTGATTCAACTTGACCATGGTCACATAGAGAGTTACTTGCTTTGCCAATGCTGTTTCAGACTGCAGCTTGTCCAACCCCAACAGAGAATTCTATTCACAAATGGCACTTCTTTTCCTCTCTTCCCCAAATCTGTAAGGCATGACTGTTTGGGATCATCATTCAGAATCAAGAGATCCTGACTCATTTGTCCCTTCAGAGCTGTAAGATCCTAAAATAGACCCAATTAGGGAGGTTCATGAGGAAGACTGAAGCGGTATAAGAGGGGAAAGATGATCACAATTTATCCCTTGTGTGTCTAGACTCATTTGTGAAAGAAATACAAGATAAGGAGTCAGAGGACCTGGATCAGAATTGTGGCTTTACTACTTACTGTGCAACCCTGGGTAAATTGCATCAGCTATCCAAGCCTCATCTGTAAAATGAGGGGTTTGGACTAAATGACCTCTAAGATAACTTCGAGCTCTAAATCTAATTCTTTGATCCTTGAACCACAACTGGGCCAGGATCTTTGTTTCCAAAGGCCAGGCTCTATGATAGCATTCCTCTAAGATGGGAAATCCAGGGGGGTGAATTCTGCACCTAAGGGTGAATCAATGAACTTGCTCTGTTTGCCACTGGACCGAGTGACAGGAGAGGGCAGTGACCTAAGCCCCTCTTGACTCTGCCCAGTGACTCAGTGTTCTGGAGATGGGCCTGAAATAAGAAAGAAGAGGGTGGGCAGAAAACACCAGAAGGGAAACCAGAGGCCAATGTGGTGATATTAACATCCTCTCAATCTCAGATCTACTATCAGCCAAACCCAGACAGACCCTTACATTGTCCCAAGCAGCCTAAAAGTATTACCATTTGGGGTGGGGGTAGGTGGGTGGGGTGTTGAATTCAGCACAAATAAACAAAAAGTCTCACTCCTAAGGTGGCCAGCTCATGACTTTAGTCTAGGAGCTCTTAATCTGGGTACATAGAACTTGTTTGTTTGGGTTCTTTTTTTAATATATTTAGTTATCTGTACTTTAGTATAATCAATTTCCTTTGTAATCCTATGGATTTTACTTTCTTCATTTAAAATCATTTTTCTGTCAAGGAGCTCATATGCTCCACCATACTGCCAAAAGGGTCCATGACACAAACAAGGTTAAGAAACCCTGATGGCCTGATTTATTTGGCTCCTTGTCCCTTCAGTTCCAGGTTGAAAGTAAGGTGTTTACAACTGCTCTGTCATTTTGTGCTTGTAGTCTCTTGGTTGTTGGTAACCAAAGATGTATGTCTGAGAGCAAGGTACCACTGGGGCAGTTAGGTGGCTCATACGATAGCGTGCAGGGTCTGGAATCAGGGAATTTGGCCTCATAATGACTCTGGGCAAGTCACTTAATCCTGCAAACTTAAACTCAGTAAGTAAACTTAAACTCAGTTTCCTCATCTGTAAAATGAGTTGGAGAAGGAAATAGCTAAACCACTCCAGTATCTTTGCCAAGAAAACCCCAAAGGGGGTCATGAAGAGTTGGATATAACTGAACAACACCAACCCAGGGAGGCTTCAGTTTGCAGGTTGCCCTGATCCTTGCATATATATACATATATATGTATATATATATGAATATGTGTGTGTATACATATATACATGTATGTGTATTTCCTTGTGTATTTGTATAAGTCTGGAATGCAACCCAAATGAAGAGTAGAGGCTAGGGAGAGAGGTGGCTCTTTGAGGAAGGTTTCTTCAGCATCAGGCTGTCTTTGTGACTTTTCTAAAGGGAATTAGTTACTCTCCATTTTCCAAAAGCAGCTTTGCTTGGTTTCTAGTCTAGAGAACATCATGCCCCCATGCCATACCATGCCATGGTATCTCCATCCCCCCATATGGTTCGCCCCTCTGCCTTCCTCCATTAGACTGCAAGCTTCTTCAGGGTAAGGACTATCATTTTCTTACTTGTATCCCCAGTGCTCAGCACAGTGTCTGGCACATAGCCATTTTTTTTTCAGTTGTGTCCCCATTTGGGGTTTTCTTGGCAAAGATACTGGATTAGTTTGCCATTTCCTTCTCCAGCTCATTTTACAGATGAGAAAACTAAGCCCAATGGGGTTAAGTGACTTGCCCAGGGTCACACAATTAGTAAGTGGCATATAGTAGGCTCTTGATAAATGCTTAATACATTGAATTATAGGAGAAAGGCAGAGCACATATCCAGAGTCCTTGGTTTTCTTCGGGAAGAAAGAAATGGGAGAGTACAAAACCACTTCACAACCATCCCTGATGATATGGCACCATTAGAAGGAAAAGGTGGCCATAACTTGCTAAATTAAACAGATGTGCTTAAGACTTTGCTTAAGACTGCAGACATGAGAAAGAAAAAAACAGCGGGTGTTTTCATTTAAGGATACTATAAGGGCTGGGAAAGCTCTTATAAATCCCCAGGAGCATTTGGGGGGGGGATCAAAGTTTAGACCTAATGGGACAGCTAGGTGGTACAGTGGATAGAGCACCAGCCCTGGAGTTAGGAGGACCTGAGTTCAAACCCAGCCTCACACCAAACACTTGAAGCTTACTAGCTGTGTGACCCTGGACAAGTCACTTAACCCCAATTGCCTAAAAAAAAAAAAACTTTAGACATACAAAAAAATTTTCATTTCATTTCAGTGACCCCAAAATGAAAGCTGAAGATAAAGCTGGGACTTCTGGATGGTAATGTGGATAGAATGGTGGGCCTGGAGTTAGAAAGACCTAAGTTAAATTTTGACCTCATGTCCTTACCAGTTGTGTAATCCTGGGCAAGTCACTTAACCTCTGTTTGTCTCAGTTTTCTTATCTATAAAATAGGGAAAATACTAGCACCTACAGTTTTCTTATCTATAAAATGTAGGGAAAATAGCACCTACCTTAGGGGTTTGTTGTGAGATAACACAGGTAAAGTACTTTATCCAAATCTTAAGTACTCTATTATATAAATGCTACTAAATATTATATATATATACATATATATCTAATTACTATCTATGATGTTTATGGTAATGTGATTTTGTTATGCTTAAACGGTTTTGCTAAAGGAAGGGATACAAACTATATTCCAGGCCCACTCCTATCTGCACAGTCTCCTTCTGTTTATGGGAGACAGCTGGGTAAGAGGCAAGAAGCATGTCCTTGCCTGACTTCTAGGAATGGCAGTCCTTTCGAAGATTTCCAGAGAAGGAAAGTATAATCAAGCACCCAGATCAGGCCTATGAATCAGGGCTAGGTACTGCTACCACCCCCTCTCTCCCTCCCACAGCTCCCTAATGAGTGAGTTCTACTAAAGAATCTTTAGCACTTTGAGGGAGCTAGAGATGGGAGGTGGAAAGGGGATTCTCAGAAGCTGGTAGCACCTAGACTGGGACTTTCCAAATGGCATCTGCTTGGAGGGAACATCTACATATATTAGCAAAATAGAGCAGGGCACACTACTGAATCTCTACAGGGGGAGAAATGCAGGGAAGAGTACCTGGTTTCACATAGACTGTGTCTTAAAGAAGGGGGTTTTCCAAAGGGTCTCACTGGAGATGGTTTTCTGAGGATTCTATCAACCTTCTACTTTTGCTTTGTAACTAGGAAGAGGGTACTGAAGACCATACAGTCTGTTTCCCTTCCTTTGTCAGTCCAAGTCCGCTTCTGAAAAAGTCCCAAGGCTGGCTAGACCATTCGTTGCATGTATGACTTTGAGCAAATGGTCATACTTCTCTGGGCCTCATCTTTATACAGAGACTCAAAGCCTGAGAAGCTTGTTACTGGCCACTTATATATAATAAAGACAGGAATGAGACCTGGTTAGTTCAGAGCCACGATTTCACCCACTTTCATTTACCTTTAACCCTGTCTTAAATTCCATGCCAAACTGGAGAGGATCTTGGGGGATTGAGAGGGTGAGATAATCAGCAGCCCTTACTAGTTGGTTGAAATGGTGGCCCCTAGAAAAATTATTCATATTGAAAATAAAGGAACTAAGCCAAAATTAAAAGGACTTTCTTACCCTAACTCAGAGGCTTGGGGCAGAGATGCTGCTCATGGTAAACCGAAGATTTAAATACAAATTCAGTATTTGGAGGTCCTGCTTAATTAGCTCTTCTGTGTTTCAGAACTTCACCCCTAGAGGTGAAGAGTCTCTTTCTGGAGGGAAAAATCTAATCACACCTATGGCTCTGGGAAATGAGCAGTTTTCCTTTCTTTATCAGGAAGAAAAGTGCCTGAAGGTTGTTCCTTAATATGACAGCAGATATATGAAGAGTCTGCCTCTCTAAAAGAACTTAAGCCTCTGGATTCTACAGTAAAAGACAGGTGATAGAAGCCATTCTTTCTCTTATTGGGAATAGGTAGCATCTCAGCTAAAGTCAGAAGCTAGAAGGAGAGAGAACCTTTACCAATACATGCCCATCAGAGTCACAGCTGGAAGCAACCCCAAGATGAGTAGAACATCTCACATAACAGAGAACAGAGCATCACCTGGCAGGGCTACCTGCCAAATGAGATCAGTGGGAATCAGACCCAGCCATACCAATAGGATGACCTCACTAGACAACATGGCAGCCCTGAATTGCTGGAAGTGCAATTTCTCTCTATACACATGCACGCTGACCACCTGTGCTCCCTACATCTGTGCTCCTTTATGAGTATTCCTTAAGCATATCAAATCTTTCCATTGATGGTATATTTCCATTGATAGTCCTATGGCATAGCATATCCCAGGTTTATAGAGGAAATGTTCTATTGCCCCTTTTCCTATGCTATTTTATTAAATGTCTTTTCTAGGAATAAATTATGTTCTCTGATTGAGTAGTAAAAATAAATACATTGGTGGGGATTTCAGAACTATAGTTTTGAGTGGATGTGGACCCATAAGGTACCTTGTATCTGAGATACCTTTTCTGAAAGACATGAATACGAGAGTGGGATGCTCCAGGTTTGGCATCTGCACAATAAAGGGGTTGACCTAGATTCTCTCTAAGGTTTAGCACTCTATGATTGTTGTGAGTCAGTGTGTATGTGGGTCTGTGTTTACATACCTGTGAGTGTTCCCCCATCAGCCTATGGTTGCCTTGTTCTGTGTGGGTGGGGGATGGTGAAGCAGAAATAGCAAGGGAGAAAAGAGGTTAGCAAAATCACTTCTATAAATAAGAACCCAACTGTCTTGACAGCTGGAACCCATGTATCATTTGCTGGTGTTCCTTCTCATTTTCTTTGTGTGGGTACAAGCCTGGGAGTAAGCACTGGAACTGAGAACCTGCTTCCAGAGAAATAATGTGAGCAATGCTCCGGGCAGGCAAGAGCAGAAAGTGAAACAGGAAAGAGAAGAAAGGATAAAAGTGCGTGGAGATGTGGAGCCACACACCAAGAATCTCAGGGTTTAAGCTAGCCCATCACCATACACTCAATAAATGGCCTTTCAGCCTTTGCTTGAAGGGCTCTGTGATGGTGAACCCACTGCCTTCAAAGATAACTGATACCACTTTGTTGCTGAATCACTTCAGTCATGTCTAACTCTTTGTGACCCCATTTTGAGTTTTCTTGGCAGAGATACTGGAGTGGTTTTCCATTTCCTTGTTCAGTTCATTTTAGAGATGAGGAAACTGAGACAAACAGGGTTAAGTGATTTGCCCAAGGTCACACAGCTAGTGTCTGAGGCCAGTTTTGAACTTAGGAAGAGGAGTCTTCCATCTTCCAGACCTGGCACTCTATTCCCGTGCCCTCTAGCTGCCCCGTTCCACTGTAGGACACTTTTATTTGTTGGAAGTTCTTCCTAACATCTGCCTCTGGGCAACTTCCTCCTATCGCTCCAACATCTGCCCTAGAAAGGGGCCAAGCAGAGCAAAGCTAATCCCTCTTCCCTGTGACGGCCCTGCCAACACTTGAAGACACCTGTCATGTCTTAGCTAAGTCTTCTTTTCTCTGGGTTAATCAATCTCAGTTCCTCATACGGCATAACCTAATGGTCTTCACCGTCCTGGTTGCTTTACTCTGGATACTCTTTGATGGATGAATGGCCTTCCTTAAATACAGTTCTGAAGTACTGAGTACAATGCTCCAAGATTCGATCTGGCCCGGGCAGAGGACAGCAGGGCTGTGACACCCTTGGCCAGGGCCAGAGTCCCATAAGGAGAAGAGTCTCTTGGCTTCACACCAATCATACTCTCCCACACACCCTGTCATCTGGGACCAAGTCACTGCTCTGGCCTGAGAATGTGTGGTTGGGGCTGCTGACCACCTCAAGAGATGGTTCAGTCTCAAGTAGTATGGCTTAGCTTCTTCAGGTTGTCTGAATCAGCTGGAATCCAGATGCCTGGCTTGAGAGGGAATCACATTCCACCTGTCAGAGGAGTGAATGCAGAATAAAATGACATGTTTCCCTGGGGAGGGGCCAGGACCAGCTGGCTGCTGTGTTTCCATTATTAAAGTGGCCTCTCTTTTCTTCCCACCTCCCACCTCCAACCTCTAGCAGCTGAGAGAAGAAAGTGTCTCCAGCAGGCAAGTGACATTCCAGAGCATTCAGAGGCCAAAGAAGTTTGGAAACCCACTTCCTATCAGCCTTATCAAGCCTGTAGGGTGATTTTAAAACAGAATAAAAAACACTGCATATTAAGAAGGCATACTTGTGTAGACAATAAAATTCCTTAGCTTTCAAACAATGGAAGGGATGAAATATGCTCATTATAGGCTAATGAACTTGAGTTGATTTCACAACAACAATAATAATTACTAACATTTATGCAGTGCTTACTCTGTACCAGGCACTGTGCTAAGCACGTTATAATTACTATCTCATTTGATCCTCACAACAACTTTGGGAGGCAAGGTGCTATGATTGTCCCCATTTGACAGATGAGGAAAGTGAGGCAGACAGAAATTCAGTGACTTACCCAGGGTTACATAGCTAGTAAGTATCTCAAGTCAAATTTGAACTTGTCTTTCTGACTCTAGGCCTGGCATTCTATCCACTGCGCTATCCAGCTGCCCCAGCTATTTCCTGGTGAATTCTTGAAGATATTATTAAAGGGATTGTTTATGAGCATGGGTAAGTCATTTAACTTCTCTCAGACTCAGTTTTCTCATGTATAAAATGAGTGTAACCATAGAACTAAGGCAGCTAGGTGGCACAGTGGATAGAGTGCTGGGCTTGAAGTCGGAAAGTTTCATCTCCCTGAGCTCAAATCTGGCCTCAGACACTTACTAGTTGTGTGACCTTGGGCAAGTCACTTAACCCTGTTGGCCTCAGTTTCCTCATCTGTAAAATGAGCTGGAGAAGGAAATAGCAAAACCACTCCAGTATCTTTGCCAAGAAAACCCCAAATGGGGTCATGAAGAGTCAGACATGACTGCACAACACCACCGACAAATAATAGCACTTATCTCATGGGATTGTGAGGATCCAATGGGGTAATACATGTAAAGCACTTTATAGACCATAACGCACTACATTAAATGCTAGCTGTTAGTATTATTATTTTAAAAGGACTGTGGTGATTACTGAGAAGTGATCACATAATAGTAACTTAATTTCCTTCTTTGACAAGGTAAACTATACTGGAATATTATACCATATTTTTTTTTTAGGTAATTGGGGTTAAGTGACTTGCCCAGGGTCACACGGCTAGTAAGTGTCAAGCGTTTGGTCTGAGGCCAGATTTGGACTCAGGTCCTCCTGACTTCAGGGCCAGTGCTCTATCCACTGCACCACTTAGCTGCCCCTTTATTATACCATATTATTATGGGAATCTTGAAGTCTCACAGTGAAATGTTCTGGGATCTGTTCTTAACATTTTTAGCGGTGACTTGGATGAGGTCATAGATAGAAAGTTTATCAGACTTGCAGATGAACTGAAACTACACAGGAAAGCTAATCGGGATCATAGAACCATAGACGCAGGGCTAAAACAGACCTTAAGGGTCATCAAGTCCAACCACCTCATTTTATAGATGAGGAAATTGAGGCCTAAAAAGGTTAAGTGACTTACCCAGGTCATACAGTTAGTAAGTGTCAAGGGTGAGATTTACACCCAAGTCCTCTGCCTCAAAGTGCAATGTTTTCAGTGTTGTTGGATGAAAGAGTCAGGATCCCATTCAGGCTAGGACCGAATCTAATAAGACAAAATTTAAAAGGGGTACTTGTAATGACCTACCCTTGGGTAAAAAAAACTTAGTTTCATAAGTGACCTATGAGGGTACAGCATGAGTAGGCAACAATTCATGTGAAAAAGACCTGAGGATTTTAATGGTCTTCAAGCTCAAAATAAGTCAAAAGTATGACAGAAAAGATAGGTGGTACAGTGGATAGAGCACCAGGTCTGGAGTCAGGAAGTTCTGAGTTCAAATCCAGCCTTAGACACTTAGACACTTATCAGCTACATGACCCTGGGCATGACCAATTTTACCCCTATTTCCCTCAGTTCCTCATCTTTAAAATGGGCACACACTGGAGAAGGAGCTGGTAAATGAATCCAGTATCTGTACCAAGAAAACCTCAAATTGGGGGTAGGGGTCAGACTCAACTGAACAACAACATGACAGAAAAGCTAATGTTGTCTTAACCAGCATTCAGAGAGCAATAGCATCCGAATGAAGGAAGTGATCCTCTCACGAGACTCTGCCATGTCAGGCCACATCTAGAATACTATATTGATTTCTGGCACCATATTATAGGAGCAACATAGCTAAGTTGAACCATATCCACTTGTATCCATCCAAGATGTAATAGAGCTGGAGCTCGGTTAAAGGACCTGAGGATTTTTAGCCCAGATAAGATTTAATGAGGCATGATAGTCATCTTTCAAGGAGCTGTCATGTCAAAGAGGGATTGGACTTCTTCAAGATCAGAAGTAGGAACTGGGATGGAAGTTGAGTACTAGGGAGACGGCATGGTGAAGTGTAGAGCACTGGCTTTGAATCCCATCTCTGTTCATTTCTACCTGTGTGACCCTGTGTGGAGGAAGGAAGGAAGGGAGGAAGGAAAAAAGCATTTATTAAGTGTCTACTATGTGTCAGGCATTGTGTTAAGCACTTTATAAGTACTATCTCATTTGGTCCTCACAACGACCTTGGAAGGTAGGTGCTATTATGATCTCCATTTTATAGTTGGGGAAACTGAGGCAGGCAGAGGTTAAATGACTTGCCCAGAGTCATACAGTTAGTACGTGTCTGAGACTGGATTTGAACTCAGGTCTTCCTGACCCTACGCCCAATGCTCCACCCATCGAGCCACCTAGTTGGCTCTCATTCACAAATGGGTATAATTTCCTGAACTTTCAAAGGTGGTAAATATGGAAGAAACCTACCAAGGAAACTTACAAGGGGATGTGAAAACTATTAATCATTTTATCAGTGGCAGGGATGGGGAAATTGTCAGTCATTTGCCTCCTCCTCTTATCACGCTCTCAGTGGCTGACATGGATAACTCCTGTAGTCCTCGGGCTGGATTTACTTCTATTCCAACTCTGGGCTGCCAGTCTCTCCATGTGGAGCATCTCATGTGATCTGGTCATCTGAATGTGGCTGCAGCTCTGGCTTCTCCAGCACAATAGGTCATGGTCCATGAGATCAGGCTGCTCCAGTCTGATGCTCTGTCCCTGGTTGCTCAGAAACATCTCCATACTCCCATTTCTTTGTGACCGCCTGTTTCCTTCTTTCCAAAATCACCCTCACCAATCTTCTTTCTTTTCTCAGTTCATGAAGAAATACCTATTCTCTAAAAGTGTTGCTTTTGTTAATGCAGAAATCTCCCAGCAAGTGGAAGCTAGAGGTTTCAGTATACCAAGAGTCCCTTGTTGACTCAGGAGAGTAGCCCTTGGCCAATATAAGGACCCTAGGTGATGGAGCTGTTTGTGAATTTAACTGATGATCAGTCCAGGATTCCTGAAGTGTCATACTAAGGAATGGGCAGAAAGAGGGTCAAGGTTAGTCAGGGGGCAGGGTACCAACATAAAACTGTGCACAGATCCATTTGTAGATCTGGCAGGCATATAAAAGATTAAGCATACTAGCTGTGTGACCCTGGGCAAGTCACTTAACCCCAATTGCCTCACCGAAAAGAAAAAAACAAAAACAAAAAAATAAAGGATTAAGTAGTCCAGGATTAAAGGTTTCAGAAACGAATGGGTCTGGGATCCATAAGGGCACAGTAGTCACAAGAAGGGACAACCAAGTCTCGGGGGGCAAGATAGGCCAGAGTCCAGATGCCCAACAGAACAGAATAGTTATAGGACTTTATAGTTAACAAAGTGTGTTATGCTTCTATCTCATTTGATGTCACCAGTAGTAAAAAAATGCACAAATGAGACAGATTCTGGGGCAGAATTTACTCACTAAGGTAATTTCAATAAACTTCCTGCCTAGGAAGGAAGTGGTATCTCAGTGGGTATGTGAACCTGGATCTGAGCCAACAAGAGTGTGAGAATAATAGCTACAATTATCTAAGAGAAGGAAGAGGGGAGTAGCAGTTACCATTGGTCTTTATACAACACCTCATTCTCATCTGTCCTTTAAAAGTTTTCAAAATCCACTGTGACCCTGAGGTCTTTTTCAAACTAACTGCTGTTGAGTAGTTCATATAAGAAAATAAAATAAATAATAAACCTTTAAAGAATGGATAGGTAGGCAGTGTAATACAGAAGAATGAGCACTATATTTGGATTAAGAGAACGTGAGTTTGAATCCCAGCTCTGTCATTTGCTTACCCTCTCTGGTTTCTTCATCTGTAAAATGAAGGGGATTGGAGTAGATGACCTCAGGGATTCTTTCTGGCTAAATCTATGATCCTATGATCTGGACAACATACTAAAAAGCAGAGATATCACCTTGCCAACTGTATAGTCAAAGCTACGGTTTTTCCAGTAGCAATGTATGGTTGTGAGAGTTGGACTCTAAGGAAAGCTGAACATTGCAGCATCAATGCTTTTGAATCATGGTGCTAGAGAAGACTTTTGAGAGCCCCTTGGACAGCAAGGAGATCAAATCAGTCAATACTTAAAGAAATTAACTCAGACTTCACTGGAAGGTCAAATACTGAAGCTGAAGCTTAAATAATTTGGCCACATAATGAGAACACAGGACTCTTTGGAAACAACCTCAGTGGTGGGAAAGATTGAAGGCAAAAGGAAAAGGGGGTGGCAGAGGATGAGTTGGATCGATAGCGTCATATGGGAGCAACAAACATGAGCTTGGACAGACTTCAAGAGATAGTGGCGGATAGAATGACTGAACAACAAAAATAATGATAGGAAAGAGTTTTATCTTCTTCTCGACTATATTCCAAAGGTTGAAGAATAAATGACTACTGAAAAAGAGAAATGTTATTGTACAAAAGTCTTCCTGCTCCCAGTATTGCATGATAATAATAGGATAGGATAGGATTCTGGAAAGCAATTTGGAACTATGCCCAAAGCACTATAAAACTGTTCATACCCTTTGCTCCAGCAATGCCACTGCTAGGTCTATATCCCAAAGACAAAAAAAAAGGGGGGGCGGGGGAGGACCTATTTGTACAAAATATTTATAGCAGCTCTTTTTGTAGTGGCTAAAAATTGGAAATTGAGAGGATGCTCATAAATTGGGGAAATGGCTAAAGAAGCTGTGGCATATGATTGTAATGGAACATTATCATGCTATAAAAAATGACAAGCAGGATGATTTCAGAAAAACCTGGAAAGACTTACATGAACTGATACAAAATGAAGTGAGCAGAACCAGAACACCGTACACAATAATAGCAATATTATACAATGAAGAACTGTGAATGACTATTCTCAACAACACTACAATCCAAGACAATTTCAAAGGACTCATGATGAAGCATGCTATCCATCTCCAGAGAAAGAACTGAAACTGTCTGAATGCAGACTAACGCATGCTATTTCTTACTTCTTTCTTTCCTTCCCTCCCTCCCTCCTTTCTTTCTCTCTTTCTTTCTTTCCTTCTTTTCTAGTCTTCTTATACAAAATGACTAATATGGAAATGTTTTACATGCCTGTACCTGTATAACCTATATAGGATTGCTTACCATCTCAAGGAGGGGGGAGAGGAAGGATGGAGGGATAGAATTTGGAACTCAAAATCTTTTTTAAATGTTTTAAAAATTGTTGTAACATATAATTGGGAGAAATAAAATATTATTTTTAAAAACAGGATAGGATGGGGACTGGACCTGTGATTTCCTTACTATAAGGAACTCCCAGGTCAAGAAGCTTCCTCTGTCATTGCAGGTCAACACCTTTCCTGAAATTTATAGTCTTAACAAAGAGCTGTCTAGAGGACTGGGAAGTTAGGTGACTTATCTAACATCACACACCCTTTTTATGTCTGAGGCAGGACTTGAACCCAGGTCTTCCTGGTTTTGAGGCTAACTCTTTAGCCACTAGGTCAAGCTGCCTCTCAAGGAATAATATGATTTAAAAAAAAATAATATGTTACCACTGGCAAGTTTATCATAATTAGATTCTATAAAACATATATAATTTTTCAGTCTAATAAAATTTTAGTTTTTTTCCTTCACTGTCTCATATTTGCTCTCATGCACATTCAAAAACACAGGCACAGGGCAGTTAGGTGGCACAGTGGATAGAGCACCGGCCCTGGATTCAGGAGGACCTGAGTTCAAATCTGACCTCAAACACATAACACTTACTAACTGTGTGACCCTGCGCAAGTCATTTAACCCCACTGCCTAGACAAACACACACACACACACACACACACACACATGCACACGCAAGCTCCTCTACACATGCACAAAGCACATACAATCCTTTGACCCAATAATACCACCACTAGGCCTATATTCCAAAGAGACCAAAGAAAAAGGAAAAGGAATCATGTGTACCAAAATATTTATAGCAGCTCTTCTTGTGGTGGCAAAGAATTGGACATTGAAGGGATGCCCATAAATTGGGGAATGACTAAACAAGTTGTAGTAAATGATTGTGATGGAGTACCTATCGTGCTATAAGAAATGATGAGTAGGATGGTTTCAGAAAAATCTAGGAAGACCTATATGAATTGATGTAGAGTGAAGTGGGCAGAACCAAGAGAACGTTGTACACAGTAAGAGCAACATTGTAATAATGATCAGCTGTGAAAGACTCAGCTACTCCAATCAAGACAATGGCCAAAGATAATGCCAAAGGACTCCCAGTGAAAAATGCTATCCACTTTCAGAGAGAAAACTGATGAACTCTGAGTGCAATTTGAAGTATAATTTTTTCACTTTCTTTATTTTTCTTTCTTTTTTTGGCAACATGGCTAATATGGAAATGTCTTGCATGATTTCAACATGTATACCTGATATCATATTGCTTGTCTTCTCAATGGGGAGGGGAGGACAGGAGAGGAGAGGAGAGAATTTGCAAATCAATTTTTTTTAATTCCAAAATTTTTTAAAAGAATGTTAAAATAAATAAATAATAATTTTTAAAAAATTGAATCTGATAATAAAAAAGCATTTGCAGATACCTGTAGAAACATAAATACACAAACACACAGGCACAGATACAAACATAAGTACAAACATCAACACATACATGAACAGAAAAAAAAAACCATAAATGCATTAGATACAAGTAAATCTTTGATAGGTTTTGCTGGAATAAGCAACCTAGAGTTTTCCCAATGGAAGACCAAAACCCAAGATGAATAACTCCCAAGAGATTGGGGAAACAAATACTTTGAAATTCACTACTTTCCTTGCAGTCTCCCATCTTTGCCTGTCACTTTCTAATACTCTGCTGACCATTTGCATTTGGAATCACTGAACCCTGGTTCCATCCCTTCAGGGAGAGTTCTGAACAGCTTCTGTGGAATTCTGCCTTCCTGGGTAGTGGTATGTTTCTTCTGTAGCACCAGACTCAATCCTGCCACCTGCCTCCGTAGCTGCGCCTGCTGGACGTCCTCCCCCACACCCTTCCTTTTTCTCTAAGATCACAGTTGTCTCTCCTTTTTGAGTGACATAATTACCCCCTTTCAGCCATTCCCAATCAGTTTTCCTCTCATTTTTTTCAACATCACTCATTATCTTCCCTGTACTCCCCAGCACCGACTAGGATGCAGTCATAGCTGCTGAGACTGAGAGAAGGAAAAGAGAAATAACTCCCAGACATCTCAGCTGTCAAGAGAGCCTACGGGGGAAGGGGAGGGGGTGCTTATTTACTGAGTCCTCACTGACTAATGCCAGCTTCAGCTTAAAGACCAGGAGAGGCAAGGAAAGGCAGTAAATTACCAGAATTGCCTCACTTAAGGATTTAGGAAGAAATAGTTTGGCTGACTGTCACATGAACTCCAATCAGACACATCTGGATAAGTTGAAAACATGTTGTTGTTTTTTTCTGTTTTGATTTGAGGGGGGCCATTGCTTTTTCTTGGACTTTGCCCCAGGAAGTAGTTGGGATTCTCTGACTTCTCCCCCAGAGCTGTAACTAGGGTGGGGTAACTAGGCTTTGTTCTAGGGCTCTGGATTTGGAAGCATTAATAATACTAGGGGTTCCTTAGCAATGTAGAAATGTTAGAGCTAAGTACCTAGCTAGCAAGAACTGGTTAATATAGGAAGCTCAAGAGTCACAGATTTCAATCTGAAAGGGATCTTAGAAGCCATCTATTCTAAACCTCTTATTGTATAGGCTAATCTGAGGCCTAGAGAGGTTAGTCACTTGTCGGGAGATCAGAAGTAGCAGAGTGAGGATTTGAACTCAGGTTTGCTTACTTCAAATCTAGCACTAGCTACTAAATGTTGAGCTGGAACAAGTTCTTTCTCTGCCTCCATCCTGACCTCCCCCACCCCCACCCCCATCACCACACAGAGCTACAACCCTCCTCCCTCTTCTGGGGAGTGTACTTTTGCCAGTGGAAGAGAGTATCTCTCTCCCCTCCCCAAACCAAGTCTGGCTTTGTGCCATTTGCCTAAGGCACAGTTTGTGGTACTTGTATGAGGGGAAAAAAAAAACCTCACAGTTATAGCAGGGTCCTCACTTCCTCTTCATTTAATCTACGACCGAATAACACGCAGATCCCCAAAGCTGTCTGAGGCCCCACAGCAAACAGATGCAAATAACACTAGAGCAAAAATCAATGTAGAGCAAACCAGCTCAGATGGGGGAGAAGGTGGCAACCAGGAAGCATTAGCTGGCTTGGCAGCTAAAGAATCTGGTGGCCTGGAAAACTCATACGGGGAAAATGGACTTCCAAAGAGGCTTGTGTGACAGCCAGCTAGGAGCTAGCAAAAGTTGGGAAGGCAGTATAAAAGGCATTTACAGGGAAAAGCCCCAGATTTGGAGTCAGAGGCCCTCAGTTTGAATTTTACCCTTGTCACCTTGAGCAATCATTTGCTCTCTTGAGGCCTGTTTCCTCTTCAGTAATACGAGAAAGATGGATCACCCCTAGGATCCCTTCCTGCTCGAAGTCCTATGATTCTATGATATTATAACATCCACCTGGCCAAAGCAGATACTAATAACCCAACATTGCTTGCTGGTGACTCTCCCAACTGCAAAGGGGACAAAGAGAAGCTTACATGGAACCTTTCTATACAATTTTATACAACTCTCCTTCACGTACTCTCTGTTCCAGCCAAACTGGCCCATTAACTGCTCCCTACATATGAAATTGCTCTCCCAACTGCATGCTTGTGCAAATGTGATTCACCCCAATCCTGGCCAGAATGCACTCTTTCCTTGACTCTATCTCAGAGAATCCTTACCTTCCTTCAAAGGATAGGTCAGTGCCACCTCCTTCATAAAGCCTTTTCTGATGGCCTCAGGAATTAGTGCTCTATACTCCTTGGAATTACAGGCCGTATATCCCTGCCCCCAAGTAGAATGTAAGCTTCTTGAGTGCAGGGATCAATTTAAATTTTTTTTATTTTTATTTTTGAGGTCGTAACCCCAGCATTTAGTGTCTTGCCCATACTGGACAGTTTATAAATGTTGGTTAAATTGAACTGAATTGAACTGAACAGAACTGAACAAGTCCAACTCTAGCATGACCAAGATGGCCCCAGTAAGCCTTGAGCCCCTCCATATCCAGACTTCCCCTTTCTTTTCTGTTTCTATTTTCAAAGATTAAAATGTATTATCCCCTGCTCATCCCTCTCCCCTCTTCCCTTCCCTATCACAATAATGTCTCCTTAACAGCAGGGAACATATTCACATTTCCACTATGCATGTAGACACCCATACAATGTTCTCTCAGCACAGTGGGTAGGATGAACTGATAATATAGCTCAAAACTCTTTGTAAAAGACAGCACGGTATGATAAGAAGAATGTTGAACAGGGAGCTCTGACTCTGCCACTAACTAGTTGGGTGACCATGAACAAGTCACATCTTGCCCCCTACAGCTAAGTATCACAGTGAATAGGGCACTGGGCCTAGAGTCAGAAAGACTCAAGTTCAAATCTGGCCTCAGACACTTTCTACCTGTTTGAACCTGGATAAGTCACTTAACCTGTCTGCCTTAGTTTCCTCAATTGTAAAATGGGGAATATGATAATAAAACCTACCTACACAGTTCCCCATGAAGTAATATTTTAAAGTGCCTGGCACATAGTAGATACATAATAAATACTTCTTTCCTTCCTCCCTTATCTGGCCCTTGCTTTTCTCTGTACAATTAGCAAGTTTGTCTAGATGGCTATTGAGGTCCTCTCTGGCTCCAGACCTGTAATTCTCTAATTTTGCTCTCCAGAGACTGTCCCAACTCCTTTGTTATAATGGAATTTATTTATTAGATCAAATGTTACATAAAACAAATGGGTCAGAGTTGGCTCTATATATAGATGAAATAGGGGAGTGCCTCTCTGTTCCAATTTTAGAAGTTCACAAAGGCCCCCCGACATCCGCCTGCCAAGGTGCCTGAAATTCCCAACATTCTTTTAGGTTAAGGTCCTCAGTCTCCAGAAGGCCTCTGCTAAAACACAAGTGTCATCTGGGAGAGATAACGTGTTAAAAGCCCAGATTAGTTTAAACAAGGTTCTTAACTTTTTTTTTAAATCATGGATCCCCTCCATTGGTTCCGGATTCATTGGATCACAGACTTAAAACTAGAAACAATTTCAGAAGCCATTTAGTCAAATTCCCTCTTTTACTGACGCCCAGGTAGATTAAGTGAATTGCCTGATGTCACATAGGTTACGGAGGCCACTCTTGAGCTCATCTCTAACGCCAGAGGAAGTACTCTTCTAACTTTGAGGAACCTCTCTGTTGGGCAAATAGAAGCTGGGGTACTATACCCACTTCCTGTTCTGTACATAACATGTGGCTTGGACCAAGCTCAGTCCTGGGAACTTGCCTCAAATACAGCAGTTCTTATCCTTAAATGGACACATTTAGCCATCTGGTGAAGCCTATAGACCCTTTCTCAGAATAATGTTGTTAAATTCATGAAATACAATATATAAGATTTTACAAAAGATGGCAAAACACCATTATCAAAATAATTTTTTTAAAAGTTCACAGATTTCAAAATAAGAATGCCTTGGATAAAGTTAGCTAGTTTGACCCTGAGCAATGGGACATAATACTATTTCATTTTAATGGAGATTAGCCAGGACAGATTCGGGCTAGCCCTTTAATGGGCAGGGTACAGTAGAGCACTAATAAGAGGGAAGGGAGCATGGAAGACAAACTATGCTAACAATAGTCAACCATTGATGTGGGCTTAAAAATCTTTCCCTTTGAGGGACTTTTAATGTAGCTGACAAACAATAATTTGTGAGTAGTAGTAGCTGCCCCACTGGGCACCCAACTAGCCAGTTCCAGTTGGGCAATGCTCCTTCCTTCTTTTCTTCCTTTTTTTTTTTTTTTTTTGCAATTGGGGTTAAGTGACTTGCCCAGGGTCACACAGTTAGTAAGTGTCAAGTGTTTGGTCTAAGGCCATATATGAACTCAGGTCCTCCTGAGTTCACCTGAGCTTTTCTTCCTTTTTTTCTCCCTTCCTTCCTTTCCCCCTCCTCTCTCTCTGTCCACATGGGGAATCATACCCTTACATGTGGGGGCTCTGCCCAAAGGAACATAAATTTTGATCAATGAAACCTCACAAGATATCCTGGGATTTGGGGGCTGGAATTTTTTTTCTCTTCCCTACTTATTCATTCTAACATTTCATTTTTAAAATGTTACAATGAACTCTTTTGTCCCATGTGGTTTCATTTATAATTTCTTGAAATAGAGTTCTGAAAAATCAGGCTATGATAAAGCTCATTGGGATTCAAATGGAGTTATTTGACCATGCCTTAAACCCAAATCACTCTGGCTCTCACTGACTAGCCAATAACTGACCAGCCCAAGCCTTACTTGGTCATTGTTTGGGTTGTGATGGCTCAGAGTGAGTGTAAAAAACAATTCTTTCTCTTCTGGCCAGAAACCCTGAGGGTCTTCTCTTCTCAGTTTTGTTTTTTGAGTAGGCACACTAGGTCATCTTTTGCCTCATTTCTTACCTAGCCTTAAATCACTGAATGGGTGTTGCCTCAGACAAAATGAGACCTGGGAAAGATCTTAGCTTAAAATGACCAAGGTCTCCCACTGCATCTGGGGTCATCTCCAGTCATCCTGACCTATGTCTTGCCACTAGACTCAGATGACCCTGGAGGAAAGAGTGAGGCTGATGACTTTGCACAGCCCTGACTCACTTAAATCCAATTTACTTGCAAGCCAAGACATCACCCTTCTGATGTCATTGGTCCTCTTTGAAAATGAAGAACAAACAACAATGTAACTGGATAAATACAGCCAATAAATAGCATAGCTGCTTAGGACTGACATGAGGCAGTGAGGGCCCAATTGAAGTCAGATAACATAAATGTATGTTGACCAGTCGGCATGATTGTGTGACTTTCTCCAGTAGTAATCACCAGCAAGGAAGTAAGCAAGAACAGATAAGGCACATGGTAGGGCGCAGCCAGGTGGTGAAGTGGATAGAGCACCAGGGCCTAGAATCAAAAAGACCTGAGTTCAAATCTGACCTCAGATACTTACTAGCTGTGTGACCTTGGGTAAGTCACTTAACCCTGTGAGTTTCAGTTTCCTCATCTGTAAAATAAGCCAAAGAAGAAAATGGCAAACCACCCCAGTATCTTTGCCAAGAAAACCCCAAATGGGGTCACAAAGAGTCACACATGACTGAAATAACTGAACAACACCAACAAAAAGGTGGTAAACAGAAAGCTTAGTAAAGTTTAGAGGCAACTGGACAAAAGTCAAGGGATTCAAGGGTAGAAGAGAAGGCAGAGTTGAGTTGACCAACCCTAGAATCAAGGCTGTGAGGGGGAGAAAGCAAGGCAAGAGTGAGGTGATAGAATAGGAAAATGAGGGGAGGGAAGATGATGGAAGGATTGAAAGTCAGAATGAAGACAGAATCAGTTTAGGATGAATGTGGCAGAGGCAGATCCTGAAAAAAGAGAAAGTTATGATTAGAGAGGAAATTTTCAGACTTTAAGGTCATGGAGATAGCATGGTTTTTGGTGATGGTGAGAACCAAGATGGTGATCGATCTTGGATACTAGCTGGGGTATTGTTAAAGTTTAAGTCATCAGAGTTGAGCAGGTGATGAACCCAAAGAGAGCTGAGGAGACATCAATGCGCATGTACAAGTTTTTGGTCTGAGTCTAATGATTGGGACAAAAAAGAAGACCAATTGTTAACCAGGTACTAAAATCCCTGAGAAAGGAAGGAGAATAAATGACCTGAAGACCAATAGGTGTTCACAACAGTGATATAGAGGGATAAAGCGAACTCCAAAGGAGAGGTCACACAGTGCTGGTGCCCAAGGGAAGGTCTAGAACTGGTAGTGAGGAATAAACAGAGGTGTAATTAGAATAGGGAAACCAGAAGATGACAAAATTTAGAAGATACTAACAGCATCATTTGAGGTTTTTTCAAAGTGCCACACACTCACAGGGGTTGTGCCCCTAAGTCTTCTACTGAATCAATCAACAAGCATTTATTAAACACCTACTATGTACCAGGCACTATGCTGAGCTCTTGCAAATGTGTCTTTAAAATGTTTAATGATAACAAAGGTATAGTCCTACACTTGGAATGATAATAATAATAATAATAATAATAAACTGCATAAGTATAGGTAGAGGCAACACAGCTGAATAATGTTTACATGAAAAAGACCTCAGTGTTTGAGGGGACTGCAAGCTCAGTATGAGTCAGCAATGTGTAATAGCCAAAAAAGCCCACATGATCTCAGGCTACATTAACAATCAATCCATCAGCACCCCGCCTCCCCACCAGTCTTTCAGTAGCATAGAATTCTCAGGGTGCTGAGATGTGTCTCCTCCCCCAGCAGCTGTTTCCCCCAGCCCCCCCACACCACTGCCTCCCCGACAATGGCCAGTCCTTCCGGAGCATGGAAAGCTCCTGATGCCTCAGGGTATGCCTCCTTCCCTTGGCCGCTGCAACCATGTGAGCAGCTGCCCCCTTCCCCCCCCCCCATACTGAAATTCTTCATTAACAGCTCTGATATCAAAGAATAAGCCAATTCTTTCTCCAGTCCTTGTGTGTCTGGGGGCATGGCAGAAGGAACACCCAGTCCTGCACAGAGTGTAGTCAGGGACACAGTATCTTTCCAAAGGAGCCAGATTTCAGTGAGGGCCAGGAGAGAGAAAGAGTATGGGATGACAAGATCTAGGAAGAAAAGGAATTTGAGAATAAGGGCTTCCATGGGGCACAAAGGCATGAAAGGACAGAAGAGGGTATAAACTAAGAAAAGGGAAAGCTAAGGTGATAGGGATGAAAATATTGGGAAAGGTAGCAGGGACGCGGATTTCTCTGTAGACAGTGACTGAATCACAGGCAAAAGTAGAGCAGAAAGTAGACGTCTGAGAGCCACATTATGGGGAAAGAACCGGTTTGTCAGGAACCCTACCATCCAGGGGCCCCAGATGACTGAGCATGATGGTTGGGTGGGGACAGTGGCAACTACTTCCATAGGCTGTCATTGTAAATATTCAGGAACTAGGGATGTACTAATCTAGTAAAAGCAGTTCTCTCCAGACATCCAGGTCAATAAATAACTGGTGTTCAGGTACTCAAGTCTGTACTGATCTCACACTTATTACCAGCCTCATGGCCTCATCCTAAGATGTTGGAGGATAAGGTATACCCAGAAGATAATCTGTACATGGAGCAAATAATCGGACCCTGGTCATCAAGTCCTGTGAATGTAAGCTGTCTAGTGCTTTGGGTACCTAGAGGGCTTGGGGACTCTACTGAATGTGTTTAGAACTCCATTGTCAGTTAGGGGAAGGGATATTCAGAATGCATGCCATCTTGGGGTGGGGGAAGGTATAAGATGGGGAGAAAATTTGTAACTCAAAATCTGGTGGAAGTGAGTATTGAAAACTAAAAATAAATTAATTTATTTATTTACACCATTGTCAGTGTAACGCCTGGCCCAAAGCCTATTGTCATGGGACTCTCTCCTCACTGATGGAGATAAACGTCCTTCCCTAAGTGATGGGCAGGTGGAGCCATGGAGAGATCAGGAGAGCTCCAGTCTTCTTCAGTCCCCTTTGGGGACTCATTAAGCTTTGTCTCTTTTTCAAGACTTCAAGCATCGAGTTACTTCAGGCATTTATGGCTTCTAGCTTCAAGACAGAAGATGGAAGAGACCAACACCACTTCAGGTTACTGAAGGAAGACTCTGGGAAGACATGAGTGTTTCTGGAAATCTCCATCATGTCTCTACTACCAGTACTACTTCAAGGAGACTTCAGGGAGTTTCCCCTTGTGTGAGATCCAGGACACTCTCTCTTGGTTGAGCTAAGTTATCTTGATCCCAATGGGAGAGTTCCTTCATTCTGTATTGTCTGGTATATTTTCTTCTACGTATACCTTCCCTGATTTATGTTTTGCCAAGATTTGGACAAATGGGTTTCTTTGTTATTCACTGTGTGTATTCATTGTGGAACTGGTATTTGGTAAGAAATGGGGTCAAGCCTTTGACACAGAGCTTGGAATGTTCCTTCCCCCCAAAATGAAAAAGTGGTCAGAAGTTAGATGGAACCCAATCATATCCCATAGATGAACAATATTTAAGGGAACAAATAGATATACTTCAAGCTTGGTACCCTCTCTCTGCCTGAGTAGGGTAGAGGAGCCACCCTTCTTGGCCAAAAAAATTAATAAAAAGTATCCCTTGGAGCAGAATGAGGGTAGAAGAAGCTAGAGATATCTATCCAGTCTCCCTTCAAGCCACACAATGACAGTTTTCTCCTTGCCACTGGTGGGCTCCTTTCTATACTTTGGGTCTTTTGCTATATCTGTTTATCCCTTTCATCCAGGTCTTTCAATGTCTCTTCATCCTGAGCCACAAAGCTCAAGATGATGTATGGTTCTTAGATGTCAGTCATAGCAGATAACAATTTTTCATGTTTCCTGCTACCCCTCTATACTTGCCCTCTGTTCAAGCAAAGTTAATTAACTCATCACCTCCCAATCATGCTTTGCACATTCTCACCCCTCCTGGGGCAGCTAGGTGGCACAGTGGATAGGTCCTGGAGTCAGGAGGATCTGAGTTCAAATCCTGCCTCAGACACTTGACACTTATTAGCTGTGTGACCCTGGGCAAGTCACTTAACCACATTGCCAAACAAAATAACAAAAACATTCTCACCTCCCTGATTTTGCATACATCATTTGTCCTGCTGGAATGTTCTCCTCATTCTACTTTTCCTACCCAAATCAACTCTTCAGTCAAAGCCCAGTTTTGGTCATATCCTAGTAAATCTCCTCTGAACCCAAACACCTCAAACTACTGTGAGTTTTTCCTTCCTTCTATGCAACTATTCATAATGACCATCATTTCATGTATATAAAACTTAGCATTCAACTACCTTTCATGCTCATGAAAGAAAGGTGCAGTCTCTCAGGCCTCTTCGTATATATACCTTTGGCGCCTCACCCAAGGCATTACAAAGAGTAGAGACATTGAAGTTTGTCCTGAAATTAAATTATAATGTGGTCTCATTTAAAGTGAGATGTGTTCTTCTATTAGGATAATAGTAGTAAATCAGAACTTGATGCAAAATACATTTGATATCTGTCATTACAGAGATGTTCTTGGAAACAGCATTGATCAGATAAATCTGAGTTCACATCCAGTTTCAGATGCTTAGTAGCTACGTGATCCCAGCAAGTCACTTCACGATTGTTTGCCTCAGTTTTCTCATCTGTAAAATGGGATAAGAATGGCATCTACCTCCCAGGGTTGCTGTATCAAATGACATAGTAATTGTAAAACACTTAGCACAGTGCTAGGCACATAGTAAGCACTATATAAATGTTAGCTATTATTATTATCTTGTCCAAATGCTCTCATTTGATATGGAGGGAGAAGAGTGATTTGGGATCAACTACATGAGTGCAGGAAAGAATAACCAGTACCACCCTCACCCCTGTAGTTTAGCAGGGCAATCTGTATGGCCCCCAGAGGCAAGTTAGGAACTGAAAGGAATTTTCCCACTTTAATCCAAATAGTAAGTAGGCCTGATTGCTAAGGCAGAAACAAAACTGTTATTTAAAAAATTAAAAAAAAAAAACAATAGACAATCTAAGAGTTTTTTTTGAATGGTTAAGAATATAAATCTGCAAAGGCAGCAAAGTAGCAGAGTAGAGAGGACACTGGGCCTTGACCTGAGTTCAAATCTAGCCTCACTAGCTGTGCAATCCTGAGAGAATTACTTATCCTCTGTTTGACTCAGTTTCCTCCCATGTAAAATGGGGATAATGATACCTCTCAGAGTTGTTGTGAAGGTCAAATGAGATCATGTTTAAAAGTGCTCAGCACTGTGCCTGACATATAGGATGCACATGCTTATTTCCTTCTCCTTCTCACAAAAGAACTGAGATAGCCCTGGGCTATTTCACAAAAGAAGTATGACCACTCCCTCGTGGAGCAATGACCAAAGACTAGCTTCAATTCAGTAGAGAACCAACATATGGCAGCAGAGCAGAGAAGATGGCCCAGCAGATGGACAGCAGCAGATGCAGCTCAGTGGAGAAAGCAGTTTACAGATTAGTGGAGAAATTAGACCAGAAAATTACATCACCAAACTAACAGGTAATATTAGATGCTCTTTGGAGAAAAAGCAAGTGTCAGATTCAGAGGCAAAAAAGTATTGCATCTATACTACACCATCTAGGAGCATGAGTTGTACAGGTCAACTGAGTTTCCTGGCTACCTATGTGTCCCAAATGTGTGTTTCCATTCCTACCTGTGGAACTTGTGAAAGAGTATTCCCCTGTGTGAATAGAGGATGGATGGTGTTTCCCTGTTATATAACTTGCTATTGTATTTTAATTTAATGTTTTTTGCATTGAATTAATGTGTTCCTTGCTTTAGTCTGGTAAGAGAAAAACTTCAATGGGGGCTCATCAGCTGTAGTTTTGAGTCATGATAATCCAAAGCCTTACAGATTTCAGGGGACAAAATTCGAAGTGGCCATGGACAACATGCAAATGAAGAAACTGAGGCCCAGAGAGGCAAAGATTTGCTCAGGGTCACAAACTGGTTATTGGCAGAGCCAAGGTTAACCAGCCTCCGGGTTTTCAGCTCAATTCTCTTTCCACTGTACCACACCATCATACCCCATAGTCCTCCAATATGCTGGATTCAAAAGATTAAGGAGTTTCCTTTTTCTCTCTAGCTTGGGTTTGAAATTATTTTCCTCCTAAGGCATTTCCTCCGAATTAATAATAGTCTTGTTTATGCTTGAATTTTCCTGTCCATGGAAAGGATAAATCCTGGATACCAACAGTTATTTCCTGATGGTTTAGAGAGTATGTTGTGGGAATAATAGCCCAATCCCCCCACCCTCAGGCAAGTTGGGCTAGTTTTTCCTTAAGAGATATTGAAACCATCCTCAGGACTTGATGGGTTCAGATAACTAAAGGCTCAAACAGCCATGAGCAGTTCTGGACTCTCCCTGATGCTTGGCTGAGAAGGTAGCCTTCTCAACTGAGTCAACTCTAGTATCTTCAATGCATATTCTCCTTCTATGGCAAAATCAATCCCTTTGTTAACTCCTGAATGACATATGAGTATCTCATCTTGTTCTAATTACAAACATAAACTACCAGAGGACTGGCCTAACTCAAGCCAAGCCCAGAACAAAACCCGTGGTTGTAGTTTCAGAAACAGAATTGACTGTGCAGTGGATGGGCAGATTATGTCCCTTGGAAATGGATATAGACCCTGTCGGAGGACAGCTTATCCCTCTGAATATCTGGAGGTAAACCACAAATTCCCTTTCATTTTAATCTGCTTGGCATTATTCCCTTCTTTCTTTATGAGTGAACCAAGCTACAGGATTTCCTGAAGATTTTGCATCCATTCTCCCAGACCATGCTTTTCCGGGCACCATTATCATCTCTCTCTTCATTATTGATCCTGCTTCTCCCCTATCCCTTGTTGCCCTGGTTACTAACTGCAAAAAGAATAAAATAAGTCAATAAACAATTTGCATTTGTAGAAGTGAAGAGACATAGAAGTCTGCTGCTGCAGAATCAGGGTTGAGGGTAGATTTGGGGACTGTCTTGTTCAGAGGAACAATAACTATGAACCATGGCAGGATAAAGACTCTTGGGAAACTCTGGTGGTTACTGAGCATCAGAACAATCCACATTCACAGTAAAATAGGAAGTTTATATGGTGATAGAGAGAAGGGGAGCTGAATATGACAGCTCTAACAGAACAGAACCTGGGATAGGGACTGGAAAAGACAGAGATGAGACCCAGAGACTCCGGTGTTAGAATATGAACAGGGATTCTCTAGGGGACTAAAGAGACTGGCAACGTTGACAGGACAAGGGAAAGGGTCATGATGGTCATTTATTAAATACTACATACTAGGCAGTATGTAGGCTCCAAGAGACATAAAGACAAAAATAATGAAAACAACCATCACCACAATCCTTGCCCTCAAGGAGCTTATATTCTGGGGGGTGGAGAGGTGTATGTCAGGGGAATTGTATACAAAATTGATATAAAAGAAATAAAAAGAGATTTTAGGGGAAGGGGAAGCAATAAGCAACTGGATAGATTTAGAGAGGTTTCCTGCTGGAAGTAATATGAACTGAGTTTTGAATGAAGCTAGGAGGAGCAGTGGATAGAGCACCAACCCTTGGATCAGGAGGACCTGATTTCAAACCCAGCCTCAGACACTTACTAGCTGTGTGACCCTGGGTAAGTCACTTAATCCTATTGGCCTCAGTTTCCTCATCTGTAAAATGAGCTGGAGAAAGAAATGGCAAACCACTCCAGTATCTTTGCCAAGAAAACCCTAAATGGGGTAATGAAAAGTGACATTTAAAAGACAAAGACTTAAAGGACAAAGAATCAACAAAGTTTAGGGCACAGGCCCAAAGGTCTGGTATTGGCTCTACTTGATGAGGATTTTATTACAGAAGCCAGATGTATTCTCAATGATTGGTGTGGCTGATTTTTTTTTTTAATTTTAGTTTGGCCAACTACACAAGTAGCATCGAATCTAGGAAAGACTGAGTAGAACCATAAGATTGTATCGATCTAGATCACAGAATTACAGACCTAGAGCTGGAAAGAAATCCAAAGGCTGTCTATTCCAGTCTCCTAATTTGACAAATGAGTTCACTGAGGCCCAGAATAGCTAAGTTACTTGTCCAAGGTCACACAGCTAATAAATATCAGAAGCGTGATTGAACCCAAATCAGTGCTCTACCAGACCAGGTTGCCTTATACAGTAAGACACCGGCTCTGATTACCATCCAGGGCAAGAAGCAGGATGCCCAGTATCACCTAAACCAGACTCTAAAAGCTAAAGATGGGTTCAAGAGACAGAGCTGCATTCTAACCAGTTAAAGGAAGCAGTGAATTTTTCTACAGAAGCAGGGCCTCTGGGAGGACGGCGCTTAGGCTCCCAGAGGAGCTGTTGTTTCCATACATCTCCCTGCTTCCCAACCCATTTTCTTCTCCTGGGCCCACCCCTCTGAGGGGTCTCAACTGTGGGATCCTGGCACTCTGCAGAGGAGTGAGTCACACTCATATGCAGAAGTTGGTACAGAGAGCGTCATCCTGCAGCCCGGAGAGGAACAGGGAGGGAGGTAGAAGGGTTTGGGGTGGGGAGGTGGGGGAAGCTTACAGTAAAGCAGCATCCTCTGTGACTCAGAGAACCTTGTTATTTACCATCAGGGAAATAACCCAATAAAACCCTCCCAGTTTTAAATCTTCCTGGTTCCTACAATTTCATGAAGTTAAACTTATTTTTTTTATAAAACATGAAAAACATGGGCAGTGGCACTAGAACCCAGCAAAAGAGGGGTTAGTGGACCAAACGCCTACAAATGTTTAGCTTGACTCCTCTCTCCAAGTCCTGCCCTGGGATATGCTCTACATTAAGCCAAACTGACCTATCTACTGCTCCCGAAACACAGCACTCCATCTCCAAGTCTGCACAGATTGTCCGTTACGTCTGGAAGGAACTCCTTCTTCATCTCCATCTTTTAGAATCTCTACCTCCCTTCAGGGTTGAGCTCAAATGTTATCTACCACACAAGGCCTTTCCTGATCCTCCCAACTGTTAGTACCCTCTTAGCCCAACTTACTATGTATCTATATTGTAGTGACTTATCGGTGTGTATTGTTTCACCCTAGTAGTATAAAAAGTCCTTAGGTCAGAAAAAGAATACAAGAACACTCTCAAGATCTCTCTGAAGAACTTTGGAATCAATAGTGAGACACGGGAGACCCTGGCACAGGAACTCCCAGCATGGCATGTACTCTTCAAAGAAGTTGCTGTGCTTTATGAGAGAAGCAGAATTGCAGTAGCTCATGAGAAATGTGTGAGATGTGCAGATTTAGAGACATCTCCACTCCAAATGTTCACATGGACTATCGGTGCACAACCCGTGGTAGGGCCTTCCAAGCTCATATGGGTCTGATCAACCACAGTCGGACACACTGTACCTTGACCCCAACATACTAATGTCATTTTAGTCCTCTTGACAACAGCCAATATAAACTCCTTAAGGGTAATATTGTTTCTTTTTTTGTCTTTGTATGCCCCATGACAAGAAGCGTCTGGGACATAGATGGCATTTAACAAATGGTTGTTGAATGGGGCAGCTAGGTGGCGCAGTGGATAGAGCACCGGCCCTAAAGTCAGGAAAACTTGTTCGAGTCTGGCCTCAGACGCTTGACACTAGCTGTGTGACCCTGGGCAAGTCACTTAACCCCAATTGCCTCATCAAAAAAAAAAAAAAAAGAAAAGAAATTTGGCATTTGAGAATACTATGGCAAACCCTGACTGATCTCTTTTCCCCCTCTCTCATAGAGGGACAGAGTCCCTTGAGAACTTAGGGGAACTGGGTGTAGCACCAGTTAAAAGAGAATCTCCTCTATTCAACATTCCACGTGGTATCATATAACTCCTATACTGAGAGGAGAGGGGTGGGGAAAGTCTGGCCCTCTCCACTCCAGCACCATGGCAACCTCTCCTAGGTGTCAGCTAGAGCAGGGGGGACTCAGTTAGATGTGCTTTGGTCTGAGCCCTTGACCATCTTTTTCTGTTTTTGCATTTGTTTTTTCCTGATCTTAGATAGCCTGAGATTGATGTGTCCATGCTTAAAGGAGGTGACTTTGTAAGTTCCAGAGGTCAGGAGTATCTGGATCCTGTCGGGTCAGAGCTGAATGGTAGCAGGGGAGGAGTCCATGGCAAGTACTCCAGGCGTCTTGTAGAAGACTACTACAGAAAAGAGGATTGGCCCAAGCCTGGCCATTATACCAGCAAACACATACCAGGGATTGTTTAGACAGTGCAGAGCTGATGTGAAATGTACAATGCCTAATCAGCAATCTCACAAATGGATTTATATTCTGGTGTGCTTTAAGGATCAGCCTCCTAGGAGCCTATAATAGTAAGCTAAGTTGTTATGTCTTTTCAGCTGTTTCTGACTCTCTGTGACCCCATTTGGGGTTTTCTTGGCAAAGATACTATATTTCCTTCTCCAGCTCATTTTATAGATGAGGAAATTAAAGCAAACTAGGGTCACATAGCTAGTAAGTGTCTGAGCCAGATTTGAATTCAGGTCTTCCTGGCTCCAGGCTTGGCACTCTATCCACTGTGCCACCTAGCTGCCCAGTAAGCTAAGTTATTGAATCCCATTTTGCTGTCCAATAATGTTCATTGTGAATCTTTAGATTTAGAATTTCTTTTTTATATAAAAATAAATTACCCATCCCATATCTGATTCATATTGTACATTAAGTAGCTTTTTACTTCCTCCTTTTTGAGGAAACACCAGACTGAGACATAATCACAAGTAAATTTATGTTGGGTGAGGGTTTAAGAGTCATTGAGTGGAAGAAAGGGGAGCTCAACCCCTTGAATTAATTAGATCAAGGGTTCATATCTTGAGATTCATGACCTCTTTAAGAAACTATTTTGATAATTATATTTCAAAATAATTGGTTTCCTTTATACTCCTATTTTTATAAATTTGAAAACTTTATTCTGAGGAATCCGTAGGCTTTATTAGATGCAAAGAAGATCTATGACATACAAAGGTTAAGAACCACTGTATTAGAGGCAGACTCCCCAAGATTTAACCTAGTATAAGTCACATACATGCCTACACAAGGACCAGGGAGCAGGCATATTATCTTAGCCCTTGTGTATCCAGCAGAAGTGTTTAAAGCTTAGAAGAGTACTAGCTTGAGTTCAAATCTAGACTCTTTACTCATTACCTATGTGACACTGAGCAAGTTACTTAATGTCCCTGGACCTCAGTTTTCTCATCTGTAAAATGAGAGAATTGGATGAGATGGCCTCTCAGGTCCCTTCCAGCCTTAAAACCATAATCCTGTGAATCAAGGGACCTGTCACCAAAACATTCTCCCTACCCCCCACTCCATCCCCCCATCTTCTTTCTAAGATTCCCATCTAAGAGTAAAGGCCAGAACAAAGTACTAAATGGGATTAGTATGGAGGAAGATATGTCTTAGTCACCTACTACACTGGCCTATAGATATTAACATCTATTCAGAACTGACCCCAGCCAAGAAGGGGGTTGATTGGCCCTCAGTAGCCTGACCCTTTGGCCACAGTGATCAACACTGTCAGATACTCTCTCTCTCTCTCTCTCTCACACACACACACACACACACACACACACACACACACACACAGCCCACCACTCCTAAATCTCCATAGTTGAGTCAGAGATCAGCATCTGTCAAACCATAGAAATGAAAGGGCATCAAGTGAATCAGAGCATGCCAACAAAGGAACTTTCAAGCCAGGAGGCAAGTTGGAGCAGTCTCTTGGGGACTCCAGACCAAAGCTGTCAGGTTAAAGATGACACTGGGAGGAATGGAGGGAATTTGTCAAAGAATGGTAGTCATCAGGGACACCGGACCAGCCATATTTTTTTTTCTCTAGCTTGGAGCCAAAGAAACATACTCTAAGCTGTTGCTTCTTGGCAACTTCTATGTTGCCGAACAACCAAGCCACTGTTTTCCAGTGCAGCCAACACAAATTCAGTTCACTCCTGGTATAGACCTGACTCTGAGCTAGGGCTGCCCCTGGTTCATCTCAGATGAGTCCTAATTAATAGGAACTCCTCCTTTGGTAGCCCAAAGTTGCTGATGGGAGCAATCTGCCATCCAGTTAGCAAGTAACTACTGGAGCCAAGCCCTAATTGAGTACAGAGGAGAGAAGGGAGGGCCCAGAGTTTCAGCCAGCCCTGGACTGCAATCTCTACCAACTATGGAATGTGAAGGGAGGTCTGGTAACCTCTAGCCCAGACCACTGACCAGATATCTAGTGTAAAGAGGCAGCAGGGGTGGGGTGGGGGGACCTGCCTCACATCTACAAGAAGGATCTTGTTGGCTTGATTTAGCTATCTAGATGATGGAGTTGGGCAGAGACCTCCTATCTGAGGCGCTGCTATAGTGGGGCTTAGGACTAGCCAGATTTCGACACAGTCCACAAAGCTTTCCTTTGATGTCAGTTTTTGCCTGAGCTGACTACTGCTGTTGTTTTGCATTAGCTCAACCAGCTGTAAGTGCTATACATAGCTTTTGGGACTACCCCTCCCAGTAGGGTGCTTACTTTGTGCAAATTCCCACCACATATCTTGAAACGGAGGTTGGATTCCCAGCTCTCTGGGAAGATTTAGGTACAAACCTGCCCTGAGACAGGATGCCACTGCATAAATCTTTCAAAGCTCCTCCCTGTCTGTGGAATGTATAAGCTTGAGGAAACCAGAATACACTCTTGGGGTTGCATGTAGATCAATGAAATCTCAGCTGATGAAGGCTTCTCCCTCCTTCCTCCAAGACATCTTTTCCCCATTATTGCTGAAGCACCTCAGCATATGTAACCTACATGGTACAAAAAAAGCATATTGGCAGGAGATAAAAGGTTATCCAATCCACCCATGGGCCCCACATTCCCAGCTGCAATGGAGAGTTCTGCTGGATTTCAGCCCAGTGCAAGGGGCCCCAGTATCCTATGGAAGGCAGCCCCAGGACCACATGGCTGATATATGTCCTTGTGTAGCAGGGCATCAGGAGAAATGAACAAAGAGAAGCAAGATTATGGTAGGGATAGTACCAAGTTCTTAATCTCTAGTGTCACAACTATGGTTTAATACCATTTATGTCAATTAGGGTAAATCCTTCCCCCAATCTCTCTCCAGGACCACATCCACATGTAACAGCTCCAAAGGAAAGGGGATGGAACTCTGTAGAGACAAGTATGCTTGGAATAAACTAGTTCCCAGCTTTTCCATCTATACATGGAAGCTAGGGGAACCAGTTTAGGGTACAAGTTCATTTATATAATATTACAGAGGACAATGGTAAAAGACAGAGCTGTAACTAGGAATTCTAGTAAATTCAGTGGAGCAAGGAGGCATTGTCTAAGGCAGGGGTGGGAAACATGTGGCCTCAAGGCTACATGTGGCACTCCAGGTCCTCAAGTGAGATCCTTCGACTGAATCCAAACTTCACCGAACAAATCCCCTTGACAAAACGATTTGTTCTATAAAACTTGGACTCAATCAAAAGGCTGCACCCAAGGACCTAGAAGGCCACATGTGGCCTCAAGGCTACAGGTTCCCTACTCCAGTCTAAGAGGTGTGGTAGAGGTAGATTAGAGGCAAAGGTTGAGGTTGAGGACCTGGGAGGCTCCAGGTATTAGAAAGAGGACAAAGGTTGAGATAGAAAGGAGATGGTAAGCTAGGTGCTGAGTTTATTGGGGAAGAGGGAAAATGACCTGGAAGTTCATAAGGATCCAGCCAGGACAGAATGAAGAAGCAAAAGATAGTGCTTGTTGATTGACTATTATAGAGGGAGGGTCTGAAAGTATAAGAAAGGAGTAAATCAACTCTGCCTCCTGGCCTTGTGCATCAGGGGATTTGAATGAAGGAACAGCTAGGCTTAAAGCTAAGAGATCTGATGTCATCATGAAAAAACTAGTTTTCAATGAATATCAGAATATGGAAAGAACGTGAAAGGAAGAGATCTAGGTTAAAGGGTAGTCAGTTAACGGTAGAGGAAATTCCAGAGAGTACAGTGGAAAGTAAAGATTAAAGTGAGATGGAAGCTGAGGACAGTTAGGGTAGAGCAGGTTAGGGATGACATTGGAGGGAGAGATAGCAGGGGTAAAGGGTTTCCATCTAAGCTCAAGATGATTGCAAACCACAGGAATGAGAGGAGCAGGAGGTAGGGATTTGCTAGATGTGATGCATGAGCAATAAATAGAGAAGATGAATCAGTCACAAGGTTCTAATTAGAATGGTATGCTAATAGCTCTGAAGATCCTGATTCTGAGATGGAGCTCCCTCAGATGATTATGGGGTATGTAGAGGGAGAGGGGAGAGTATTTGTTTGATATAAAACAATATAAAATGTTAACATCCTAATCGACAAACATTATCGAGTTCTTATTCTGCGCAGAGTGCTGTATTCCATCCTAAGGGAGAGCCAGTAAGAGATGGGAATCCCTGTCAGTCCCTGGACTCAGAGAGTTAACAAAGGTGCAGAGCAGAAGGTAACTGGCATGTGCTGCCTTCACCATCAATCTCATGCTGATCCTAGGTATTCAGGGGGTATGAGTCCTCAGACCAGTCAGTGAGATGAGTCAGTCTGCCCTGGTGGAAAGGTGACCCTGGGAGAAACCATTGCTAAGGAATTTCAAGTACCACCAGTTCCTTCTTAATTTGGTACCCTGGAAAAAAAGACCTAATCACCCTCACATTAGTTATAGCTCTAGGTGAGGAGACATCTAAGAAATACAAATACTTCTCAGGGCAGCAGCCCAGGGAAGGGTGAAGCATGAGGTAACTTGCAGTCTACGAGGATAGGGAGAGCTCACCTCACCCACCAGATGTCACCTGCTGGGGTTCACCTCTGTTAGTTTATTTTTATTTTTTTCTGGTTTTTTTTGGAGGCAATCAGATTTAACTGACTTGCCCAGGGTCAAATAGCTAGTAAGTATGTGAGGCTGGATTTGAAATCAGGTCATCCTCACTCCAGGGCCAGTGCTCTATCTACTTCAGCACCTAGCTGCCCCCACCTCTGCTAGTTTAGCTCTGGGCAGCAGATATAAACAATAATGCCCCCCAAAAGAGCAAAAAAGATGAAGGTGAAAACAAGTCTGAAGATTATACAACAGAAAACTAGAAGGAAACTTAAATATTATCTATTTGACAGACATGGGAAGCCAAATGTAAAGGTAAAGGGAGGTAAAGGGAATTTGCCCAGTTCACACAGTATTAAGTGAGATCCTGGATCTGGCTAAACATATCAGGGTCCAGGTACTTCACTGGATAGCAGAAACCCTGGAACATACCCATAGACTCCTTCTGTTACTCTACACCTGGGAAAGCTGTATCTGTGCCATCAAAGAATGAACCTCATCAACTTTATTTACTACCACATTCTCTAGTCTAGAGCCAATTACTAGAGATTTCCAGTTGTCACAATGACAGATTCAGGTTTTGCTGTTGTTACAATTGAAAACGAACAAGTACATATGAGTTTGGCAAAGGGTGTTTAATTCTAGACTTCCCTTTAAAAGTTATCAGTATTATTTGTAATAATAGGTAAATTTGAACTTACATAGGTTATTTTGAAAAGGAGCACATTGTGCAAAAACTTCTAAGTCCTGATTCTGTTTCTGTTCATCTTTATTAAATGCCCTCAGCACTAGGGATACAAAGAAAAATAAGGAAATGGCCCCTGCCTTCAGGGAGTTTAACATGTATGCATATTAGTATATGCAAAGTAAGTAGAAGGTAATTTTGGGAAGTGAAAAGGCACTAGCTACTGAGGTCATCAAGAAAGGCCTCATGTAGGAGATGATTCTTGATCTGAGTTTTGAAGGAAATCAGGGATTCTAAGAGATGGAAGTAAGGAACAGATGCATTGCAGAGTAGGAGGACATCTGTCCCCAGGAGTCAAGAAGACTCATCTTCTTAAGTTCAAATCTGGCCTCAGACACTTACTAGCTGTGTGACTTGAAGCAAGTCACTTAACCCTGTTTGCCTCAGTTTCTTCATCTGTAAAAGGAGCCGGAGAAAGAAATGGCAAACCACTTCAGGTTCTTTGCCAAGAAAACCCTAAATGGAGTCATGAAGAGTAGGACACAACTGAAATGACTGAACAACACAGAACGTCATGTGTGAGGAACATGGAGAAGGCCAATTTGACTAGACCACAAAGCATATGAAGGGGAAAAGTATTCATATGATAAGGCTAGAAAGTTGTAGCCAGGTTAGGAGTGGCTTTAAGTGTCCAAAAGAGTTTGTATTTGTTCCCAGAGGTAAGATGGAGTCACTGCAACTTAGTGATCAGAGAAGTTTAATGATTACATGTGTGCTTTAGGGCTATCACTTTGGCAGATGTGTGAGTGAATGAATGAATGAATGTGAGTGAAAATACATGTATTAAGGGCTTACTATGCTTAGTGCTAGGGATATAAAAAAAAACAGTCCCTGTCCTCAAGGAGCTTCTGTTCTAATAAGAGAATATGAATAAATAAGGGAGTGATAGCCAGGAAGTGGTGTTTTGGACTGGGAAGTCACAGGGATGGTAAAGAGAGTCATAGAGCAATTGATTGACATTTTCTTTCTAGGAAAAGCTATGTTGGTCTGATTACTGTTCCCAGAACCAGAACTAGGAGTAGGAGAGAGAGGCTTGGAGGGGAGGGGTCGTCATCATGATAAGAACATGGCCAGAGAGCAGCGAGAGTCTGGGGCCTACTAGATATGGTGAACTTCACATAGTTAGTATGTGGAATATGGGTCAGAGAGGCATGGAACCAATTAGGGGACTATTATAATAATTTATGTGAAAGAAGATGGGGGTCTGAACTAGGGTGATGGTAGTGTCGGTGGGACAGCTAGATGGTACAGTGGATAGAGCACCAGGGCCTGGAATCAGGAAGACCTAAGCTCAAAGGCAGCTTCAGACAGTTACTATATGGCCCTGGGCAAGTCAATTCTCCCTATATGCCCCAGTTTCCTCATCTGTAAAATGAACTGAAGAAGGAAATGGAAAACCACTCTATATCTTTGCCAAGAAAACACCAAAATGGGGTCATGAAGGGTTGGACATGACTGAAAATACTAAACAACAACAAAAAAAAGTGTCAGTGAATACAGAGAAGGGGATGGATGCAACAGATGTGGCAGTAGAGTTCACATAGAAAGATCTGTCGCAGAGAAGATAGACCAGACGGGGGCAGAATATGGTAACATATCACTATGTGAGGCTACTGGGATGGGGGCAAGTGAGGTTGGTGAAGGAGATCAGAAGACAAAAGCCAGATTGCTTGAAACATCACAGATGCTTTTTTGATTTGGGCATCTTATGCTGCTTTGGCTTAATCTCAGTGTCTGATTCCTCATCTGTAAAATGGAGCACTGGACAATGAGCTACCTCCCCAGTGGGAGTGGCTTGGGAAATTAATGATTGTTGAGTCCTCTGAGAACAACGGACATACTGGTAAGGCTCATTATTCAGCTAAAACAAAGACCAAAGATCAAAGTAAAATGAGATCATGAAGCTTGGATAGCAGCATTGTGCCTCAGAAGATGGAAAGAAAACTTCCAGACTGATGGACAGGTTGAGTTAGAACATCTTGGTCCTTCATCAGGACAGGGAACTTAGATCAGAAGCCATCCACTATAACAAGCGACATATGACCCTAAACAACTTGTACCTCCTTGATCTCCCATCTCCCATGGGAGATCTTACTGTCTAGCTCCCAGCCTTCCTTGCCTTCGAATGTGCTAACATCTGGAAAAGGCTCTGTGTTTCCATGTTCAGCAGAGAGGGAGGAATTTTTGTAACTTTGAAATTACTGTGTCATTTGCTGACACATAGCTTCCTGGGTCTTGATGGGAAGAAGAGGGAACTGAGACACTCCTCATGTTATAAACTCCCAGGGGCCTTATTAGAAATGAAAATGAGGGGTATTTCTAACTCTGATCCAAGAAGGAAAGTCCCAAGAGGGCCAGGAGAAGGAGTGGGGATTTCTACAATGTCTGTCCCAAGTGATCAAAGCCAGACCAAACTGTCTGGTCTGAGGAATTTGATTATAGGAGTTTTAACCTGGGGTCTGTGAGCTTGTTTCAAAAAATATTTTTGATAACCATATTTCAATATAATTGTTTTCCCAAAGTAGCACTTTCTCTTGATGTTTGGGTTCTTTTGTTAGGAAGAGTTTGGTAGCTCTGAGACTGAAGCTAACAAGAATACACAAGGATGAGATTAGCTACATAAAACATTTGCTTATTTATTCATTTAATAAGTATTTACTGCATATCTACTTTGTGGAGGGCATTGTGCCAAATGCTAAAGTGATTAAAAAACAGAGTCTTTGCCTTTAAGAAAGTAATAATGCAGGCTGGGCACGGTGAGACACACCTGTTATTCCTGCTACCAGGAAGGCTGAGGCTGGCAGATATTAAGCTCAGAGATCTAGACTTCACTAGGTCTAAATTAATCAGGTGTATGCACTAAGTTCAGCACTAATATGGCAAACTCCTAGGAGCAGAGAGGAAGGGATCCACTAGGTTGTCTAAGGAGGGGCAAACCAGTCCAGGTTAGAAATGGAGGTCATCAGGAGGACCTGAGTTCAAATCTGGCCTCAGACCAAACACTTGACACTTACTAGCTGTGTAACCCTGGGCAAGTCACTTAATCCCAATTGCCTAAAAAAAAAAAAAAATGGAGGTCAAAGCTTCTTTGTTGATCAGGGTGGGATTAGGTCAGTAGATAGCTCCTGCGCTTGTAGCTTGGCCAAGATAAAGAGTCCCAGGCTGGTGCTCTCTCTCTCTCTCTCTCTCTTTCTCTCTCCCTATATATATAATACATGTATGTAATATAGTACATATATTTAATATATAGTACATACATAATATATGTAATATATACTACACACATGATACATATTATATGTATATGACATTTTAAGGAGCTTATAATTTAGTAGGGAGGAATCAGACAAGTAAAAATTCTTGTAATACAAAGCAGGATGTGATAAATATCATAAGAGAAGTATTAACAAAAGACTATGAGAGTTCAGAGGAAAGAGAGGTTAGTACTAATATAAGATAAGGAAAAGCTTTTGGAAAATTTCTTACCTCTGACAAGTATGATATACAAAATATATAGGAGATTGATATAAATAGGCAAGACCAAGGTCTACTCCCCATTAGGTAAGAGGCAAAAAGATGTAAATTAACAATTTTCAAAAGAGTAAATGCAAACTGTCAGCAAATTGGAAAAAATGTCCCAATCATTAACAATGAAAACAGCAAATTTAAATAATTCTAGGGTTTCAACTTACAACTATCAAACTGGCAAAGATGATAAAAGAGGGAAATTGTTAATGATAGATGGACTATGGGAAAGCAGGTATACTAATACACTGTTGATGGAGCTATTAATTGGTCCAATTGTTCTAGAAAATAATTTAGAAGTGACTAAACTGATAGAAACTATAACAGGAAAGTAACTAAACCTTCATTTCCTCTGCCCTAATGATGCCACTCCTGAGAGTAGACCTCAAGAAGATCAAAGACAAAGAGTGAGGAAGGTTCCATATAGGTCAAGATATTTACACTCAATTACATAGATTTTCAATCTGTTTCCCATTGGCTTTTGGACTTCTCCAATGCCCTCACACTGCCCCCACTACACAGTGCCTGACAAATAGTAGGCATTTAATATTAACTGATTGACCATCTCACCAATGTGGGTATCCCCTCCAGTGCTGCAGATTGCAGTCCATACATGCTTACCCATCCTGTGTGTTCTCCCACATGTTCTTCCTCAGAGGACCTATCTAATCCATATGGGGCCTTCCTTGATTTATCTTGACATCAAGAAAATCTCTGCTGTTATTTTTTTCAAGAAATCTTATATCACTTGCATATGTGCATGAGAGATACCTTATTCAAACAGAATATTTAAGGCGATACTTTTGCTTTACAAAATCAAAATGTGTCAACAAATAAGAAGCATGGGGACAGCATGTATTCTCTTATATATTCAGTCAATTTTGCGCTATTAAAGATACTGTCTAGTATGGAATATCACTTGCAAAGGTTTGCCTATTCCTTTCTAATATTCTCACCAAGAATAATTTTGACAGGCATATAGATTATTCTCATACAAATTTTATATAGATAGGAAAGTAGGCATATAGCTCAATATAGCTGTTTATGTACTCTTGGTTTTTTATTTGATAGTAATAAGGCTTAAAATTTCCCCTGCCTTTGCTGTTTCCGTTGTTCAGATACTTTGAGAATCGACACATTCAACACATTCACAATTGAGTGTTCTCCAACAAAGATCTCTTCTGTGCACACTTGGTCTAAAGTAGTTGTTTTTCCATCTTCTTTTCCTTTCTGCCTTCTCTATAAGCAGATATGTACTGTAATATAGTGTCCAAGTACAGTGGCTTCTCTTTCCTTGAAGGCAATAAAGACTCTGTTATAAAAATCTTGGCTGATCTTTTCCATTTTTCTTCTGTTTGTTGTCTTCATTTTACTCTCAGCCTTAAATGCCCTTGGAATGACATTTCATTGCAGGTTCTCTTATCAACGTTTCTTTAAGCTGTTTTTTTCTTTAATTCCTTACTGTCTCTTTCTGTTTTTAAATAATAATGTTCATAATCCTATAGTATTCATCTGTGTAAGATTTTACATATTAGCTTATATTGGAATCTAGTTTTGCCATAGGCTGCCATACCTCTTTAGTAGGCAAGTAAGTCAAGGTTTTTTCTGACAAGGGTCTCTTTTAGTCTACTTCTTACAACAATTGATTTACATTGGTTAAACTTCTACATAAAACATTGTATTCTCATATATACCAAGATGTTTATAGCAGCATTTTTTTGTGGCAGCCTAAAACAAGTGGGGGTTAAGTATTGCTGTTGCTGTTCAATCATTTCAGTCATGTCTGACTCTTCATGACTCCATTTGGGCTTTTCTTGGCAAAGATACTGGAGTGGTTTACCATTTCCTTCTCCAGCTCATTTTGCAGATGAGAAAACTGAAGTAAACAGGGTTAAATGACTTGCTCAGGGTCACACAACTAGTAAGTGTTTGAGGCTGGATTTGAACTCAGAAAGATGAGTCTTCCTGACTTCAGGCCCAGCCCTCTATGCGCTATGGTGCCACTTAGCTGTCCTAGGAGTTAAGTGGGTCTCCATCAATTGGGGAACGGCTGAACAAATTGTGATATATGAGTATAAGGGAATGTTATTGTGCCATAAGAAATGAAGATGATGAAGAATTCAGAAGAACTTGGGAAGACTTGCGTGCGGTGTAACATAAGCAGAATCAAGATTTAATTGCCATAATAATATAAAGGAAAACAGTGCTAAATGACATCAAAATTCAGATCAGAGCCATAATTCCAAAGAGCTGATGAAATATGCTTCTCTCCTGTCAGAAAGAAATGGCGTACTACAGGTATTCAATGAAGCATACTCTCACAGTCATGATCAATATGTTTGTTTTTGCTTAACTGTACTTTGCTACAAACGCGGGTTGTTAGGATGATGGTGTTGAGGAGGGAAAGCAACGTTCTTTAAAAAGCATTCATAAAACTTATTCTTTAAAGTAAATGTGACATTTGAGCTTGGCCTTCAAGAACAGATAGGATTTCACCAGGGGAAGAATATTATTACAAGCACAGGGAACTATGTGAACAGAGGGCTAGGAAAATGCAGGATGCGTATGGAGAATATCAAATGAGTTAGTTTGGCTGGAAGACAACATATTTATGGAACACCCCTCATGGAAGGCTTGGGGTGGCTGCCAACAAGGAGGCCTAAGTTGTTGGAGATCCTAGGACTTGCATTTTGTCTCAAAATGGAAAAAGAAGAGGCTAACAGGGTATCAGGACTGGAGAGTGGTTTTCCTCCTACAGTGGGAGTTCATGAGGATGGAGAGAGAAAGAATGAGGGAGAGAGAAAGAATGAGAGAGAGAGACAGAGAGAGAGAGAGAGAGAGAGAGAGAGGAAAAGAGGCTAGTGTTGGAGATCCCAATATAGAGCAGGATGGATCAGCAGAGCTATACGTGCAGTCCTCAGGCCTCTACAGGAGACCATGAGATATGAATTCTAAAGGGACAAATGGAGTACCATATGACAGTTTGGGGTTTAATTTAATTTAATTTAATTGTGAGTAATTGCATAGATGGGCAGCTAGGTGGTGAAGAGATGGCCCGGAGTCAGGAAGACCTGAGTTCAAATCCAGCCTTAGATATTTACTAGCTGTATGACCCTGGGCAAGTCACTTAACCCTGTTTGCCTCAGTTTCCTCATCTGGAAAATGAGCTGGAGAAGGAAATGGCAAACCACTCCAATCCTTTTGCCAAGAAAACCCCAAATGGGTTCACCAAGAATTGAACACAACTGAAACGACTGAACAAAAACAACAAAAACAATCAGATTACTCCACTAAGTGGAGAAAATGGACATGAGAAATTGGCAGTCCTAAATCCCCACCTCCATTTTATTTCAGATGTGTATGACTGGAACATGTTTCTAATCACATCCTTTTATTCTGTTAAAAATGGCATCTGACTGATCTAATCTTATTTCTGTTAAACATTTGTGGTACACACTGTCCTTGCATTTCCTGAAGTCTCTTTGTTGGAGGCATGAGGGCTTGGGGAAGCTCTGGGAACTACACAGGGACAATGACCTTTCATAGCACTGGACTGGGATTCCACCTATCCCTCTGCAACACACACACACACACACACACACACACACACACACTTTAGCTGAATATTAGTGAGTTTTTGCTCTTTAGCTGAGGGCATAATCATAAGCCATTCATATGTTTCATAACTATACCTCCAAGAGCAGAATTACTACCAACTTGAGGCCGTTTAAATCTGCTTCATCCAGTGTGAGTCTAATGTAGTGGCCTCTAGGGTTACAATTTTGACAGGAGAGTAGTATGAAATAAAGCCAAAAAAGTATGTTGGAAGCAGATTGTGGAGCGCCTTGAAGGTTCATTTTGTAGGCATGAGGAACCACTGAAGATTCGGAAGATGAGGAGTGATAGGATGCAAATCATCTACTGGGAAGGTTAAGCTAGCAATGGGGTATGGGACAGACTGGAGAGGGGACATCCTAGAGGTAAGGAGACTTGGCTGGGACACGATTGTCCAGATGAGAAAAACGATGAAAGCCTGATGTGAGAAACAACAAAAACCTGAACCTAGGTATTAACAAAAGGAATGAGTAAGCACATATAGTAGGTGTTTAACAAACATCTTTTTTAATATTTTATTTTTTTCAATTACATGTAAAACAATTTTAACATGATTTTTTTCTAATTTTGAGTTCCAAATTCTCTCCTTCACTCCTTCCTACCCTCCCTCCCTGAGAAGGCAAGCAATTTGATATAGACTATACATGTGCAGTCGTGCAAAACATATTTCCATATTAGCCATGCTTCAATCTGCGTTCAGACTCTGTCAGTTCTTTCTCTGGAGATAGATAGCAGTTTTTATCATAAGTCCTATGGAATTGTCTTGGATTGTTATATTGCTGAGAATAGCAAAGTCATTCATAGCAGATCATCATACAAATGCTGTTACTGGGTACAGTGTGCTGGTTCTGCTCACTTTACTTTGCATCAATTCATGTAAATCTTTCCAGGTTTTTCTGAAAGCATTTTGCTTATCATTTCTTATATCACAATAATATTCCATCACAATCATATACTACAACTTGTTCAGTCATCCACAATTGATATGCATCCCTTCAATTTCCAATTCTTTGCCACTACAAAAAAAAAACTGCTATTTTTGTACATATAGGTCTTTTTCCTTTTTCTTTGATCTCTTTGGGACATAGACCTAGTAGTGGTATTGCTGGGTCAAAGGGTATGCACAGTTTTATAGCCTTTGAGAGGTCATACTGTATGATCTTTGTGACACATTATTGTAATCTCTTTGCTAGTATTTTACTTAAAAATTTTGCATAGACATTCATTAAGGAAACTGGTCTATAGTTTTCTTTCTCTTTTGTGTTTAAATGACTTGCCCAAGGTCACATATCAATTAAGTATCTGAGGCAGAATTTGAACTCAGGGCTTCCTCAGGCCCTTGAACTTATTTCCTTTATATAAAATGGGGATCACAACTCTCATAGTACTGCCTATCTCACAAGATTTTGATTGTTTGTCTTAACAGGACCAGAATTTCATTGGAATAGGAAAAGCCCAATAAATAATCACAACTATAACCCTCTGCAGTTTATAGGCTTAGAAAATTGTGTGACCCTAGGCAAGTCATTTAACCCTGATTGTCTGGCCAAAAAAAAAAAAAATTGCCTGAGGACAGTGACAGGTTAAGTGACTTGACCAGGGAAACACAGGCAGTATGTGCCCAAGGCATAACTTGAATCCAGGCCTTCCTAATTTGAAGCCAGCTCACTAACCACTAAAAACAGCTGCCTTACAGAACTACTTGGAAGAAAGTGCTTCCTAATTCTTAAAAATGCTATGTAAAGGTGAGCTATTGTTCAACCATGGCTAACAAAGTTTTTAACTATAAAGTGCGCTCTTGGCATATGGCTTTTCCATTATCCAGCCTGCTGATGAGATTAAAGGAGCTTCCTTACATGTGATCAGAAAGCAGCCACCCTCAAACAGAATCAAAGAGAAAGAATGGGCAGACTTGTGAATTATAATATGTTATGAAAACCTGTCAAAATGCAAAAAAAAGGGAGAGAGAGTTAAGATGGTAAGTGTTGACAGCAGGGCAATGATGCTCACCTAAGCACAGAAAAAAAGAAGTAGGAAGAAAGAGAAAGCAAAAAAGATTTTCAAACAGAATCTCAGAGAGAAAAGGGAACAGCAAGTTCACATACACTGACTCATTGCTGAAAAAAATATTCCCTGTAAGACCTTCAATGACAGGGAACTCATGACTTCAAAAGCATCTCATTCGCTCCACTTTAGGAAAGCTCTGACCATTGCTGGGGTTTTCCTTAGTGCTGCCAAAATCTGCCTCTACAATTTACCACCTGTTTTTCCCAATTCTATCCTCTGGGGCCAAGCAGAACAGGTTGTAAGCTCACTGACTTGTACCGCTGGCATTCAAAGGCCTTCATCCCTTCCCCCCTACACATATCTTTCCAATTTTATTACACCCTACACCATCTCTCCTCCCCCATTCTCACCACATACTAGGAGATCTGGTGACACTGGCCTCTTTGCTATTCCTCTCACAAGACTCTCCATCTTCTGACTCCAGGTATTTTGACTGACTGTCCCCCATGCCTGGAATGCTCTTCCTTCTCATCTCTGCCTCCTGGCTTCCTTCAAATCCCAGCTAAAATCCTACCTTTTTCCAGAAAGACTTTATTGATTCCTCTTAACTGTAGCACCTCCCCTCTGTTGATTATTTCCAGTTTATCCTTTTTTGTTTGCAGACAGTTATTTGTAGACTGTGAGCTCCCTGAGAGCAGAAATTGTCTTTTTCTTTGTTATTCCCATTGCTTAGTACAGTGCCTATCCCATAGCAGGTATTTTATAAATGTTTGTTGCTTAGTCACTACTAGACTCTATTCATGGATGCTATATGCCTTTCCTAATTAGACCTAAGATCGTATTAGGTTTTGTGGCTTTCATACCACATTACTGGATTCACAGTGAGCTCATAATCCATTAAAAAAAAACCCAGATCTGATCCAGATGAACTCTTCTATCTTATATTTGTGAAGGTGATTCTTTGAACCCATATTAAAGATCATACATTTCTCTCTTAAATTTCGTCTGATTAGATTTGGCCCACTGTTCTAACCCAGGGGTGGGGAACCTGCTACCTCAAGGCCACATGTGGTCCTCTAGGTCCTTAAATGCAGCCCTTTGAATCCAAACTTCATATAACAAATCCCCCTTAATAAAAGGATTTGTTTTATAAAACTTAGACTCGGTCAAAAGGTTGCACCCAAGGACCTAGAAGGCCACATGTGGCCTCAAGGCTGCAAGTTCCCTATCCCTGTAACCAGTCAAGGTCCCTTTGGATACCAACTCTCTCATCCAATGTTATAGCTATTCCTCCCAGCTTTGTATCATCTGCAAATGCCAGCTATCCTTATATTAGAGTTGTTGATCAAAATAGCACAGGAGGAGAGACCTAATTCCTGGACACAGAGCTGTAACTAGGAATTTTTGCCCCTTGAGCAAGCACCATAGACTTTGTCTAGGGAAAACAACATGAAATTCCTCATTTGGGGAGGGGAGGAGAGACACCACCCCTTGAGGGGAAACCAAGAACCAGGAAGCCACAGTAAGGGGGCCTATCATCCCCCAGGGAGAACAAAGACATCAAGAAGCTTTCTATTTTAATTAATGATTATGAATAACTAGATGCTAAGATTAGTTGTTGTTGTTGTTTTTTCACACTTGGCATCCAAGAAACCCAATTACTAGGGGGATGGGAGCAGTAGAATGATAATCTCTTAGCTAAGAGATGACTGTTATGGAGAAGAGGACTGAACAGAGGCTTGAACCCAATTTTCCATAGACCTTTAAAGTGTCATAACAGAAAGTGAAAGCCAGAAGAGAGGCCTTGGGGAATCATCTCCTTCATTCTATAGAGAAGAAAACTGAGGCCCCAGAAAAGAAAAGTGTTGCCCAAGCTAACAGAAAATGACTCATTACTTAAACTGAGGCTGAGCTGAGGTGTTACCAGCTTTAGGGATCAACTTCCGCAAATCCCCCTGCCCCATATTGAAGAGGAGGAAATAGAGGTCAAGCGTTATCATCAGAAGAGGAGCTAGAACCTGGTCCTTCAGTTCTGGATTGGCAGGGGTGGAGGAAAGGAGGGGCTGTTCAAGTGACTCCCTCGGAACCCATTAAGCTACAGTTTAGTTTCATGAATAATTCTCTAACTCCCTCAAGCCATAGAACCTTAAAAACATGAACTCTGGGCTCATTTCTATCTCTCTTGTAACAGGGGTTCTTAACATGAGATGCATGAATTGAAAAAAAATTAATGTATCTCAATATAATTTGTTGCCTTTGTAATCTTACGTGTTTTATTTTATGAAGTTAAAAATATTATTCTGAGAAGGGATTCGTAGGCAGTTTTACCAAACTGCCAAAGGGGGTCATGACAAAAAATGATTCAGAAAAACTGGCCTAGAAGAATAAGCTAGTTGTTACCATAGTTTATCAGGCTCACTTGAAGAGCCTGGTGCTGAGGACCCCTGGAATTATACCCTCTTCCCCCAGATCCAGAAGAATGGAATGGGGAGCTTGGGAGAGACTATCAAGGAAAGTTCCACTTCTGAAATGGCTCGGTAAGGCAGCAAGAGGAGTGATCTTTACGGATTCCCACCCTACTCCCCTTTCTAGTTAGAAGAGGGAAGTGAGGAGAACATAAACCTTTCACATTCTGAAGTATCACCTACTGCAGGGTGGGGAACCTGTAGCTTCAAGGCCACTTGAGGTCCTCTAGGTCCTCAAAGGACGCCCTTTGACTGAATCCAAACTTCACAGAATAAATCACAAAATAATTAAAGGATTTGTTCTGTAAAACTTGGACTCAGTCAGAAGGCCACACCCACATGTGGCCTCAAGGCAGAAGGTTCCCCACCCTTGCTTAGGAGCTCTTTCATTTTCCATTGAGATTTTATTCTCCTATTTGTAGGCAGACAGGTATCTTGTGACCCCAGTTTAGGTCCCCTGGCCATGAAACCATAAGCCATGGAGACAGTTTTGGGGAAAGAGAAGAATTCATACAGGATTCTCTAGCAGTATCTCAACACTGTCCTCCCTAGAACTTGTCATCTATCTCTCAGAGATTCCTGTCTGGTAAATAGATTAAGTAGGCTGCTTCTTTCAGTAATACGAGAGCTCTAAGTGGTACCTAACATACCCTTTCCCCATGGCAGGCCATCACAGATCTCATGGGTGCCTAATAGGTCCCAGCTAGACTTGTTTCCAAGTGGGACTATTCTATTCCTTTCCTGCCCCAGAGCCCACTCCAACCTTAATACCAATGCCTTTTCTTATTCTGGCTTACCCCTAACAGAGGAAACCCAGAATTCCCTCTCCACTCTAATCGTAAGAGTCCACTCACCACATTCCCAATGGGAGTGCTGCTTATGTGCATCCTAAGGATTCCCAGTCCTTAATATCCACACTGTCACTTCACCCTTCAGCCATCAGGACCTTTCTATCTGCCCAGAAGTAAAATTTTCTCTTGTATGTGTTTTTCGCCCAATTGGAGTGTGAACTCCTTGAGATCAGGAATAATCTTCTTTTTCTATTTGTATCTTCAGCACTTAATATAGTACTTGGCACATAATAAGCATTTAATAATTTTTTTCATTCCTTCATTCATGTCACCTAAAAAGCAGCAGAAAACACACCCCTACCTCCTCTTCCCGAAGTATTCCTTCAAAGTTTGTCATAGAACACAAAATTTCAATGTTAGATTTACTCCTTAAAGTCTCCTGGAGACACTTACTTGGGTTAAGTAACACCCTACCTAGGAGGGATAACACAACAGCTATATATTCCCTTATAAGGGAGTAGATCATTTATCCAATTTGAGAGATGATGAAACCGAAACTCAGAGAAAAGGTATGTAAATTTATTTGCAAACTTTAAAGCACTACCTAAATTTTAGTTATTATTATCTCATTCTCTTCTTGATGCAGCTCAGAGAGAAGTGATGATGGGACAAATTGCCTTCCCATAAATCTTTTAATGTTCTACAGACTATTCTACAAGTGGATCCGATGACTGCTTTCTGTAATTGAATAAAAGCATCAAAGCATCAGCCCAACTTCTGTTGGCTCAGTGAAAACATCTTCAGGGCAACTCTAATAGCAGACAGGATGATGGGGAGTGTATGTACTTCACCCCGTTTCCTCATGGTTTTGATTTTTTTCTGCTGGATCTCTATATTCCAAAAGTGTTTCATTCTACCTCAGTTAAAGATTATGAGTACTCAATACGGCAACATATATTAAAAATGAGGTTCTTAAATTTGAGTGGATTATTGTTCTATCCATGTGATTTGTCTGTGATAATGCTTCAGTTCCAGAATATTTTGCCTAATTCTCAAGAATATTTTGCACTCTGCATTTGCAGCACAAGGATGTGTTGACTGTTAGTTTAAACAAGACAGTAGTCTTCTGAGATAGAATTCTCTCCATCAGGACACACTCCACTAGAAATTTGACAGGCGCTGAAACTGTGTAGACTGCAGCGATATGTTGTAGATTCTTCCACTCCCTTGCATAATCTGGATTGGTCACTAAATCCTTAATGATAACTTCTCTGTAATTTCTTTGACCAAGCCGATCTTGAATTGCTCCTATAAATAATTCTGTTTCTGTAAAAAAGTCTGAACGACTCTGCCCTTTGATCAATGCTTCTCTATCAACATATTGTTGGCCAAATTCACCTAGATGTTACCCACAAAATGGTCTTTTGATTCAACTCTCAGATCTTGGCTGCTTCACAGGCTCCAACCACCAGTTTCATTTACCTTTGATAAATCTAGTGGTTTGTAAACCTATTGTCAACCTTTACCATCACTCTGTGTTCCAGAAATATTTCTATAAATTTTGAATCTGCTTATCGTATGCTCTGGGAACCTCTATTCTTTAGGCAAGGAAATGTTCATCTTTCTATAACTGCCTTGGGGTGATCAGCCTTGAGTTTTGTTAATGTTAATAATAATTATTACGCAACTTGTCCAAGGTCTCCTCAAGTATACAGTAGCAAGATGGAAAGAGTGCTAAACTTGTAGTCAGGAAGAGAGAGATGTGCAAATCTTAACCCTCTCTGATACTTATTAGATATAAGACCAAAGGTTCATATTGTCTTTCTGAGCCTCAGTTTCCTCATCTGTAAAATGCGGATAATAGCAATGGTAGTGCCTACTTCATAAGATTGTCCTGAGGTCAAAATTACATCACGTTTGGGAAGTGCTTTTGAAATTCATAAAGCACTAAATCAATGTCAGTTATTATTACCAGGAAAAATCTATTACTACTCATTGTTACCTAGGAAAGAGCAGGAATGAATGGGTCAGGGTTTGGGAAAGGGTGATGAAGGAAAGGCAAGGGGAACAACCTATTCTACAGCAGGAGTTCACACATTTCTGGAGTATGAGAACTCCCTTTAAAAAAGAATTTTATACACTCTGACATAAAAGGAGTTGTATCACTAGCATCTGTTGTTGGGGAAAATACATAATGACAAAAGCAATTATGAATTTGGTAATACCTGTAAATACATTTGAATTTTACCCATCACAATAACATCTACATACATTTGAAAACGTAAAGAAATCAAATGAAAGGATATCAGAAGACATCCCCAACTACCCTTTGTGGAGGCGGAAGATCTACCGGTGTTACACACTGTGCATGTTCTCTAACTTTTTCAATTAATCAATCAATTGTTCCGATTACTTTTTTTTCTTTTTCCTCTCCGAAAAAATACTACTTATCATATGGGATGGCTCTTTGGGAGAGTAAGGGGAAGAGATACATGGGACACTATGATGATGTAAGAAACAGACAATTTCAATAAAACTTACTTTTAAAAAAATGTAAGTTACATTTCAGGATTCAAGAGGTAAATTTGTTTACTCATAGATTCCTGCAGTACTTGAAAAAACTTGAAGGTCCCCAAGATCAAAACTATTTTCATAATAATACTAAATATTTTCATTTCTAATATTGTAAATGCTGATAGATATAAGCTGAATACACAAAAATTTGGTGATGGGGAGGGGTTGCCAATAATTTTCAAGAATTTAAAAGGGTCCTGAAAATGCTATCCACAGTCAGAGAAAGAACTATAGAGTCTAAATGTAGATCAAAGCACACTATTTTCTTTCTCTTTTTTCCTTTCTTGTGGTTTTCCCCTTCTGTTCTGATTCTTCTTTCACAACATGACTAATGTGGAAATATGTTTAATAAGATTATTTACATGTATAACCTATATCAGATTGCATGCCATCTTGGAGAGAGGGGAGAGGAAGAAGGGGGAAGAAATTTAGAATTCAAAATCTTATAAAAGTGAACATTGAGGGACAGCTAGGTGGTGCAGTGGATAGAGCTCCAGCCTTGGAGTCAGGAGGATCTGAGCATAAATCCAGCCTCAGACACTTGACACAAACTAGCTGTGTGACCCTGGGCAAGTTACTTAACCCTGATTGCCGAACTAAAAAAAAAAAAAGTGAATGTTGAAAACTAAAAATTAATTAATTAAAAAAAAAAAATATCCAAAAAGAGTCCAAAAAGTTGGAGAACTGCATATAGAATACAAGACTACTGGACCTTAGTGGAATTAGCACTAAGGTCACAGCAGGCAACTGAGAACTGGGGATGGGAGGAAAGGGTGTTAGCACTCCCCACACACACTTGAAAAAAAAAAAAAAAGGAGGAGAGAGAATCACAAAAGTCCAAAAACTGTTATTCCTAAATCTCATCCCCACACTCCTCTCTCCCAAAGCTCTAAGGAGATCCTCCCCAGGATCTTGGAAGAATGTTCTTCTCTTAAGTGGCAAAAGAAAAAAAAAAGTCTGTTTCAAATCAGGGTCGTGCAGCCCCAAGCAAACTTGGCAAAAGTCAAACTGAACTGTGCAATCTTCTCTTCATGTGCCTGTTGGTGAGTGAGGACCCAACAAAGACTGCAGCCAGTCATGTGTAGAGGAAGGATGGAAGAGCCAGTGAGGGAGAGAAATATAAGGATGAGCAGAGCCAAGAGGAAAAGGCTTTCCAGAGAGGGCCCCTGGGGAGAAGAAAGAGATACCATAGGTGCCGGATTGTAACATTGCCCAGAAGCTACAGAACTAAAGTAGGAGGCTAGAAGGGGAGTACCATAAATCTAGAAGGGAGCTCAGACAGCTAATTCAACCCCCTAACTTTACAGATGAGTCTAAGTGACTTGTCCAAAGTCACCTAGTAAGTTTAAGAGGTGAGATTTGAACCTAGTGCTTTTTCTATTCTATGCAACCATGTTGTTGTTCAGTTGTGTCCAACTCTTCATGACTCCATTTAAGGTCTTCTTGGTGTAGATATTGGGGTTTGCCATTTCCTTCTCCAGCTCATTTTACAGATGAGGAAATGGAGGCAAACAGGGTTAAGTGGTTCGCCCAAGGTCCCACAGGTAGGAAGTGTCTGAGGCCAGATTTCAATCCAGGAAGATGAGTCTTTCTCACTCCAGGCCTGGTGCTCTATCCACTGTTCTACCTCACTGGCCTTTATGCGACCATATTGCCTCACAAATCAACGGGACTTTGCCCTTGCACCTCCAACAAAGAGCTGGTGAGATTGTCAAATATCTGGAATGTCGTACGCATGGAGAAGGAAGAAAAGAAGTAGGAACATGAGATCCCAAGAGATTATTTTGGAATTGTTCTCCGATTAGTGTCTTACCTCTCCACCTAATACTATCTCACATTAATATAGGCCTTTTCAGGGTACAAAACTCTTTCTTTACAATAATCCTGCAAGGTAACTAGTTTATGACATTTATCTCAATTTTACAGATGATGGAATGAGACTCTGAGTGGTGAAGTGACTTGCCCACAATCACATGACTGCTGTGGCAGTACTCAAACATATGCTTGGGAATGAGCAAGGAGTTTTGCTCACCCTTACCCCCATCCCCACGTACACCTTGAGCAAGAGTAAACACACAATTGGTGCTTAGTAAAAATACCTCACGTTTGTACACCGTATTACATTTTTCAAAGTATTTTCTTACACATCTCATTTGAGCCTCAGACGTTACCCAGGGACTAACTTCTTTTTACTAGTAAGGAAACTGAAACTCAGAGAAGTCAAATAATTTATCCACAGTCCTACAGCTTATTAATGGCAGAGCTAGGACTATTTTTTTTTTAAGGGGTAGTGATAGAGTCTGGACCCGGGGTGGGGAACCTGCAGCCTCAAGGCCACATGCGGCCCTTTAGGTCCTCAAGCGCAGCCCTTTGGCTGAATCCAAACTTCACAGAACAAATTCCCTTAATAAAAGGATTTGTTTGGTAAAACTTGGATTCAGTCAAGGGGTCGCACTTGAGGACCTAGAGGGCCACGAGGGCTACATGTGACCTCAAGGCTGCAGGCTCCCCACCCCTCATCTGGACCTCTGATTTTGCTGGTATAAGACAGAGGTGTCAAACACACACATTTGTCCCACAACACACCCCAGTGTGACCAGAATGAGATTAAAATATAATTGGTAAATATTTATCAAAATAAATAAAAGTACAATAAAACATCATAACATGAATACATGGTTTTCTAAGTCAACATGTAGCCCACAGGGATCCTGGCGTATGATTTAGTGGCCCTCATTTCTGCTCGAGTTTGGTACCACTGAGGTAAGAAACTCCCAGGTGAAGAAATTCCCTCTGCTAATGAAGATCAGCACCTTCTCTTCAACTTTGTTTAAGAGAGTTGCCTAGAGCCTTCACAAGTTAAATGACATGATGGAGTCACACGGCCAGTATTGAGGCTGTATTTGAACCCGTCTTCCCAACTCCAAGCTTAGCTCTCTATTCACAAAGACCCACTATCTCTCTATAAGTATCAGTTATGATTATGAAAAAATCCCATTGCTGGTCATTGTTATTTAGCAGAGAGCAGGATTTTAAAGGGTTCGGGCATGTCATAGGCAAAATTTGATTAAGGAAAGGGCAAGAGAACAACCCAGAATAGTCGTTCACAACTTTCTTATAAAGGAATTATAAGAAGTCTTTTTTTTTAGGTTAAAAATGTCATGGACCACCACATAATAGTAGTTATATTATTAGCATCTGTTGGTGGAGAAAATACATAATGATATAATACACAATGACATCAGTACATAAAAATACATAATGACACAATGTCTCCACTAAACCACACTACTTACAGAAATTGAATTAAATGAAACACAAAGGAAATTGAATTAAACCCTGACAACTAAATAATTGGACTTTTTATTTCAGAAGGGCATTTTAAAAAATACACAAACATGTAAAGAAGTTTGACCATCTTTCTACAATTCCAAAAAGCTGTTTAAATATTATTAAGGAAAGATGAAGGGAAGAAGAATCAGAACTAACTAATCTGATGTCAGGAAGAGACAGGGTGAAATTGTCAGAAGCCATTACCTGGGGGGAAAGAAGGAGACTCCAAAATGAGGAAAAGAGTCAGGCAATGCTTAGAACAGCAAAAAATCAGAGGCACTCTTCTTTCTTGTGATGAGAAGCTTTCTGCCACGACAATGAAGTGATACACAAGGGCTATACCTAAAACATCCAGGAGGGTCCTCTCCAGCTAGTGTTTTGTACGCGGAGTGCTGAAAAGGACTTCAGAGGTCATCAGCAACTTTCAACAGCTCCCCTTTGCTACAGGCTTCAAAATACAAACTCAGTAGCTAAGCGTTTAAGGTCCTACACTGTCAGACTCCATCCTACCTTTTCCAGCTTCATTTCATGCTATTCCTTTCATTACTGTACTGTTAGCTGCCTCTGCCCAAATGTTATCCTGTATAACATGTCCTGTACATGCATTCCCCAAAACCATTCTCCCGTGCCTGGAATGCATGCCCCTCCACATCTCTGACTGGTGAAATCCATTTCTCCCTTCAAAGCCCAGCTCAGATTCCTCCTTTTCTGATATCTACCCCCACTTAAATTTCTTATGGTAATTTTTTTTCTAAACTTCTCTATGCTTTCATCATATTTTTCCTTACAGGATTCTTGAGAAAAATGCTATTCACATCCAGAGAAAGAACTGATACAGTCTGAATGCAGATAGAAGCATACTGTTTTCACTTTATTTTTTGTGGGTTTTTTTTTTCATTTGGTCTGTTTCTTCTTTCACAGTATGACTAATATGGAAATACGTTTTACATGGTTGCACATACATAACCTATATCAAATTGTTTGCCATCTTAGGGAGGGGGAAAGGGGAGGGACGGAGGAAGGGAGAAAATTTAGAAGTCAAGATTTTTTTAATTAGATATTAAAATTTGTCTTTACATGTAATTGGAAAAAATAAAACATTATTTTTTAAAAATATTCTACCTTATAGCCTACTTACTTTTGTATAATTTTTTTTCTCTTTCCCCATTAAACTGTAAGGTTCTTGAGGACAATGATGGAGGTTTTTAGTGCTTAACAGTGGTCATTGCACATAATACAAGCTCGATAAATACTTGTTACATGGTTGAACTGAATCTGGTCCAACTTCTCAAACACTGCAAGAATTCTCTCTGCAGCATTCCTGAGAAGTGGTCATCCAAATTCTGCTTGAATATTTCCAGTAAAAGGGAATGCCTAAATGAAGAGTGAGTCCCAGTAGAGGTCAGAATGAACGGTTCAAGTCCTTATTTCCTGATAAGGAAAGGGGATGCGGTGAGGTTTAAAGGGATTTTAAAGGGGCCCAAGCAATGTGCAAGAACAGAGGGGCAGTAATGAAGTAAAGGGAGAAGAGGATTTAAAGAAGGAATTTAAAGGGAGAAGAGAGGAGAGAGGAGATGAACAGAGAAGGCAAAAGTAGAGAGAAGAGAAAAGGAGAAAGGAGAGGAGACAGGAAAAGCCAAAAAAGGGGAGAAGGGAGGAGAAGGGAGGGGAAGAGAGGAAGAGACTTCATGAAACATTTTAAAAATACACGTAAGACAACAAAAGAAATTTCCAAAGGGGGACACAGATAAGGAGGGCAACATTAATATTACCATGTTAAATCTAATATCTACTTTTAAAAAGTAACAATCTGTATGTAATATAGATTCATGATTCCAAAGAAAATCCTTCTATTCTGTTTGTTTGTTGCATATGGAAATGTTTGTGTTGATGGTTGTCAAGTCTGAAATCTAAAAGGAAAAAAAGAAAAAAAAATTCTTTTTTGGGGGGGAGTGGAACACAGGCCCAGGCAATCATTTCATGTTTTCCTGCTTGTCCTTCAGCAGCTCAATGATTCATTGTGCTGAAAAATCCCAGGGGAGACTCAGGTTCCCGGCCAACCCTGTAATCAGCCTCTGGGCATAGACACCCAGGTAGACTGGTTCTGATATTAGTTAGTGAGGAAAGGGGAGAAAGATACAATGGTCTCCATGTTACTTCCCTAGGACTGGTCTAGATAGAAGGAAGTATCAAGATGACAGTAGAAAGTGAAGAGGTTAACCTTTATCCTACTAGGGTCCTGTTAGCACTGGTTTTGAGGCAGGGTGGGTTAAATGCATTTTGCAAGGTGACCTCTGATCCTAGTAAGCCAAGAATCCAGCAATGAAACTATGGCTCCCTGAGTCTCCTTTTTACTTCTTTCTATAAGACACAAGCCAACACTTTCTCTTCCTTCTTCTTCCTCTTATTCCCTACCACCTCTATCGGGAATGATGGAAAGAATCATCTCCCCTGAGGCAGCAAAGAATAGACATCTGCACCTGGGGGGAAGACCAATTATTCCCACAGTTAAATATATTTTTAAAGATGATGGCTAAGGTTTCAGTTCCAACTCCCTTTCTAGGGAAGGGTAATGAATGATGCTAGATAGTGGAGGCAGCAACATGTAATAGGAGCAAAGGACAGTTATAAAGAAGATAAAATACAAGGAAGTTTGGGCGGCCCTGAGGAACCAGGCTAGCCTACTCAGAGACAACAATGATGTCTCCCACCCCAGATGCGTCTCTGAGATGCATCAGGGAATTAGTTTGGGGCCAGGACCTACTGAACCTCATTTATAAAGTATTAATTCAACTTTTAAAAATCTGTTAAGTAACTATGACATGCAGAGCACTGTGCTAGATGCTGGATGAGATACAAAGTTTAGCTATTACATCATCCCTGCCATCCTGGAGCTTACAATTCTGGGGAATGGGGGGAGGGAGGGAATAAGCATTTATTAAGGGCCTACTATGTTCCAGGCACTATACTAAGTGCTTTATAAATATTATCTCACTTGATTCTCACAACAATGCTGGGAGGTAGGTCATATTATCATTCTCATTTTACAGCTGAGAAAATGGAAGCAAACAAGTTAAGTGACTTGCCCAAGGTCACATAGCTAGCAAGTGTCTGAGGTCAAATTTGAACTCAGCTCTTCCTGACTCTAGGCCCAGAGCTATATCCACTGCACCACCTAGCTGCTTCAAGAAGGGGTTATGACATATACACAAATAGCAATTCTTACCAGTTACCCAGAACCAGAGGGCTAAGCTGACACGGATCCAGGGTCAGTCTTGAAGGCTAAGCATTCAACAAGATTCTTTTCTCTATGATGTCTTTATGGCTTTTGCCTTTACCAAGATTCTCTCTCTGGGAAAATCACAACCCACCTCATTTTAGCTTTTCTCTTTCGGTCTTAGACTCCATTCCTGTAAAAAAAAAAAAACAAAAACCCAAAAAACTCAAGGCTCACACTTTGCATTTAAATAAAAAATATGTATTCCTGGCCTGCAATGAACAGACAAGGATAATAATTCAATCTCTTTGAGAAGCAATAGGGAATATATATTACCTTTATACAAATTCTGGTTTTTTATTTTTTTGTTTTTTGGGTTTTGGTTTTGGTTTTTGTTTTGTTTTTTTTTTTTTATTAGGGAACAAGGGAAAGGAAGTGTCTATTACCTGTTGGGCACTGTGCTAAGCACTTTACAAATATGTCATTTGATCCTCATAATAACCTGAGAGGTAGATGCTATTATTATCTCTATTTTAAAGATGAGGAAACTGAGACAGGCAGAGGTTAAGGGACTTGCCCAGGGCCACACAGTTAATAAATTTCTATGGCCAGATTTGAACTCAGGTTTTTGTTTGTTTGTTTTTTAACCCTTCTTGTCCTCAAATGGTTTGGTTTCAATACCCTTAAAAGAATAATGTCACCAAAGGGGAAAGTTTCAGTCCCTTTAAAAAGGGGTTTAGGCACTTACCTGAGGTCACAAAGCTGTAGAAAGTAACAGAACTCATATCCTCTTGGCACCAAATCTTCTTTCCACTTCTAAATCCAACCCTCATTAACAAGAGATAATCAAAGCCCCAAACAAAGGCTCACCTCCCTAGGACCTCATCAAATTGATCAAGAGACTCATCTCATCATTAGCAATAATAATAGTAATGCATGAATATACATGTACATATACATATACATATATATATACACATATATACATACATTCACACACATATATATGCACGCACAAAGTACTTTCACATCCATTATCTCATTGGCTCTCCCCAATTACCTTGTTGGGCAGGGATAAGCTATCCTCTCCATTTTGTAGATGAAGAAACAGCAGCTCAGAAAGTTCTAGGTGTTTGCCCATGGCCTGGTCCAATGTTCTATGACACCACATGACCTTGCAAAGCTCAGCCAATAGCATGAGACAAGGCCTAGGTTGGACTTGCCTTATGTAATTAACAGAAAAGAAGCATAGACATAGATAGTGTCTATTCACTGGCCTCAAAACTGCTGAAGGAGAGATTCTACTGTATAAAGGAGGATGAAGGCCCAGAGAACAGGCGAGAGACAGCAACTTTCTCCCTCCTTACCCACCTACCCTCCAGGGCAAGGCTGTGCCTACACTTGCAGAAATTTGAGTTCTCTTTCTCTCTTCTTCCCAGTTTCTTTGATTTACACCCCTATATTACTTGGCGAATTTGTTTTCTCTCCCTTCAATAAAGTCGGAATAGTCATCCTGGGTCCTCCCTGTTTGTAGAAAAACCACACATCTGTATGGCCTGGAGTAGACTGAGCCTGCACTTAAATGCCAACATGATCCTGGCATTTAGAGACGGAGAGCAATAGTGTGACATGACTGCCGAAAAGGTTCATCATGCAAGCTTAAAATTTACGTATCATCACATTATACTATCAAGTGCCCAGAACAAAGGGGATAGAGAATCATCTCCCTGTCCCCTGTCCATCCAATTGTAAGCTCCTTGAGGGCAGGGAATGTCTTTTGCCTCTTCTTGTATCCCCAGCACTTAGCACAGTGCCTTGCACATAGTAGGAGTTTAATAAATGTTTATTGATTAATTAATTGATTGCCCTGGTCAAACTACATCTGGAGGGCACCTGGTTCAGATCTGAGCACCACATTGGAGAGGGAACATGGACCTAAAAAAAGAGGTTGGTTAGAGGAAAATGACACGGATGGTGAGGGGATTCTCCAAGGAATCTGACACAGTCCAGGAAATTCTATCCCCCTAGCTATGAAATGATGTTTTAGGAGGAATAATGAAAAAAAAAAAAACAACTAGGAAAGTTAACCAAGGATTAGGCCAAATACCCGTGAACTAGGGGGTTGAACCTTGTCTAGGGTTTACACCAGAGTTTTACACTAGGATTGGTAGAGGATAAGCCAAACCCACCAAAACCTCTAGGGGTATAGGTTGTCATTCCTATACCCCTAAGAGTAGGAATGATGTTATGATAAGTAACACAGTAGATAGAGTGCCAGGCCTGGAGTCAGGAAGACCTGAGTTCAAATCCAGTCTCAAACACTTACTAGTTGTGTGACCCTAAGCAAGTCACTTAACCCTGTTTGCCTCAGTTTCCTCATCTGTAAAAGGAGCTGGAGAAGAAAATGGCAAACCACTTCAGGTTCTTTGCCAAGAAAATGGGGTCATGAAGACTTGGATACAACTGAAACAACTGAACAATAACAATAATAAATGCCAGGCACTATGCTAAATGCTTTACAAATATTATCTCATTTGACCCTCATAATAACCCTGTGAGGTAGGGATTATTATTATCCCCATTTTACAGATGAGGAAACTGAGGCAAACAGAGGTTCAAGTGAATTCCCCAGACTTATAGCTAGAAAATGCCTGAGGTCAGATTTCAGCTCAAATCTTCCCAACTCCAGGCCCCAGCACTCTATCCTCTGTAACACCTAGCTGCCCCCTAGATAACTATCTTCAAATATTTAAAGGGCTGCCATCTGAAAAAGGGATTAGGCTTATTTGTGTAATTCCAGAGGGCAGAAATGGCACCAAGAGACAGAGGTTACAGGGATGCAGGACTTAAGCTAACATCTTTCCCTTCCCTTCCCCTCCCTTCCTTTCCTTTCCCTCTGTCCACACAGGGTATCATACCCTTACCTATGGATATTCTGCCAAAGGAATATAAATTTTGGTGACTGGAAACTAGCAAGATATCTTGGGGTTTGCTAGATTTCTTTCTTAAGGACCATGCCTTAAACTCAATTCACTCTGGCTCTCATTGATTGGCCAGTTATAGGTCAGTGGTCATCGTTTAGGCCTTGATGGTTCAGAATGGATGTAAATAGTAATTGTTTTTGTTTTAGCCAGAAACGCTGAAGTCTTCCCCTTCCAGACTGATTTTTTTTAAGTAGGTAAAAGAGGCCATTCCTTGGCTCATTTCTTTTTCTTTTCTTTTTTAAAATTTATTTATTTATTTTTAGTTTTCAACATTCACTTCCATAAGCTTTTGAGTTTTAAATTTTCCCCCCCTCCCTTCCCCTTTCCCCTCCCCAAGATGGCATGCAATCTGACATAGGCTCTACATATACATTCATATTAAACATATTTTCACATTAGTCATGCTGTGAAGAAGATTTAGAATCAATGGGAGGAACCATGAGAAAGAAAAAACAAAACAACAACAACAACAAAAGAGAGCAATGAGTATGCTTCAATCTGCATTCAGACTCCATGTTTCTTTCTCTGGATGTGGACAGCATTTTTCATCATGAGTCTTTTGGAGTTGTCTTAGATCCTTGCATTGCTGAGAAGGGTTAAGTCTATCAAAGGCAGTCATCACACAATGTGGCTGCTACTGTGTACAATGTTCTCCTAGTTCTGCTCACTTCACTCAGCACCAGTTCAAATGAGTCTTTCCAGGTTTTTCTAAAGTCCATCTGCTCATCAATTTTTATAGCACAGTAATGTTCCATTACATTCATATACCACAACTCGTTCAATCCTTGGTTTGTTTCTTATCAACTTTAATCACTGAATGGGCATTGCCTCAGTCAAAATGAGAACTTGGAAAGATCTTAACTTAGAAAGGCCAAGGTCTTCCACTGCATCAGGGCCATCTCCATTTATCCTGATCTGTATCTTGCCCCTGGACACAGATGGCTCTGGAGAAGAAAGTGAGGCTGGTGACTTTGCACAGCCCTCCCTCACTTAAATCCAATTCACTTGCAAGTCATGGCATTACCTTCCTGATGTCATGGTCCTCTTCAAGAACGAAGGCCAAACAACAACAGATGTCCTGAACACTCCAGGTTGCCTAGACCCTTTGGTCTTGAAATACTTCTTCACATAACATTAGGAAGAAATAGAAAATGGCACAGACAACCAGCTATGTGATCACTGTCATCAAGGCTCAGCAGGAGCCAGGGTAGCTGCTATCCCCAACCCCCAGCTCTAGGGGAGGCAGTTCAAAGTAGTCCTGCTTCTCTTGAAGCCACAAAAGAAAGGGATCAAAAATGAGGTGGGCTGCCCCTTTCAGCACACCCTGAGTCATCATTTCTTCTGGCTTCAGAAGCCAATTAGAGGATTCTTCATCATCACACCACACAAACCCCTGAGTCATCATGACCGAAACAAGCTTGCCCCCAGCTTCTGTGTGGTAATTTGGACTGGAACCAGTCAGGGATTATCTGGGATGTGCCAAGATAAGCCAGTCCACCCCCATCACACTTAAAACTTCAGTGCCTTGAAGGACTTGCTATTATTTGTAGTTTTATTCATTGGTTTGCCTGAACATATATGTAAATTTAACAGTGGCACTGTGGCTAGAGCACTGGACCCAGAGTTAGGAACATATATGTTCAATTCTGGCCTCAGACACTTTTTAGTTGTATGACCCTGGGTAAGTCATTTACCTCCATCTGCCTCAGTGTCCTTATCTATAAAATGGGGATAATAATAGCTCCTATCCAAGACTGTTATGAGAATCAAATGAAATAATTTTATAAAGTTCTTTGCAAACCTTAAAGCTCTGTACAAATGCTAGCTATCATCACCATCATCATCGTCATTATTATTAGCACATTCTTTGTAGGATCATACAATTCAGAGCCCCAAGAGATCTTAGAGGTAATTTAATCCCACCTCTTCGCTTTGCAGATAAGATACCTGAGGCTTTGAGTTAGTCAGTCAATAATCATTTATTAAGCATTATGTGCTAGGCATTATGATAGGCACTGAGGATAAAATGAAAGGTAAAAACAGGGTCTCTGCCATCACAGTGTTTACATTCTAATGGGTGCTAAAGAAACTTACTCAAGATTGCTGTTGTTGTTGTTCAAGTAATTTTCAGACACGTCCAACTCTTTGTGACCCCATGTGGGGTTTTATGGGCAAAGATACTGGAGTGGTTTGCCATTTCCTTCTCCAGCTCATTTTACAGATGAGGAAACTGAGGCAATCAGGGTTAAGTGACTTGCCCAGGGTCACCCAGCTAGTAAATGTCTGAGGCCAGATTTGAACTCAGGAAGATGAGTCTTCTTGACTCCAGGCTTGGAGCTCTATCCACTGTGCCACCTAGCTGCCCAGGTTACATACCTAAGGTTACATTAGCAGTAAATAGCTGAGCTGGGATTCTAACCCAGGTCTTTTGACTTCAAATCCAGTGAGTCAAGTGGTCTTTTTGCTTCCAGTAATGGAAAATATCAAAGGACAGTTTTTTACACTTCTGTGGAATTCTCTCTCCTCATTTCTGCCTCCTGGTTTCCCTTGCTTCTTTCCTGTCTCAGTTAAAAGCCCACCTGCTATAAGAAACTCTTTCCAGTCCTCCTCAATCTTAATGCCTTCCCCCTGAGACTATCTCCATTTACCCTGTTAATCTCTTGTTTGGCCATAGTTTTCTGCATGAAGGGCAGATCAGAGCTGGTGAGAGTGAGAAAACTTCACCATCTTGAGTCTTTTTCAAATTCTCTTCAAACTTTGAGTCACTTTGGGTACTTTTGGATGCCCGCTTCAAGAGGGAAGATGGAAAAGGCCAACTCTACTTCAGGTAGCTGAAGGAAAAGACTCTGGGAAGACATGGGAGGAGCTGGAAGTCTCCATCACGCGCCTATCCCCAGCTGGCCGAAGGAGAGACTTACGGGAACATCCCCTTGAGAGAGATCTAGGATTCTCTTTTGGTTGAGCTTGGTTACCTTGCTCCCAACAGGAGAGCCTCTTTTCTCTGTACTCTCTGGTATATATACAATTCCTCTGATTTCTGTTTTGTTGCCAGTTTGCATAAACGGGTTTTCTTTAATAACTGCTATGTTCATTGTAGAACAGGCGCTTGGTAGGAAAGGGGTCAAGTCTCAGATATTGAGTTGGGTGTCCTCCTTGCCCCCCATTTAATGAAATAATGATAATCACTTAATCTGATCATATCCCTTAGATGAATAATATTTGAGAGAGCAGATAGATAGAATTCTAGCCCACTACTCTGCCTCTCTAAGGAGAAGAGATTGGCCTCAACCTCTTGCTTCCTCTTCTGGCAATAATTAAAGTCTCACTTGGAGAAAGAGGAGGGGTGTAGGGAAGATAGAAGAGGCTAGAGACGTCTGTTCTGCCTTGAAGCCACATAACATCCCCTATGCTACATTGGGGGTACAGCCTTCACCACACACACAGAGAATTGCTACAAATGCTCATTGACTAACTGAAGTTGGTATGATAGTAACATTTTAGTAAGAACATTCTACATTTAGCTAATGCTTTTAATGTTTACCAAGCACTTTCTTCACAACAATTCTATGAAGTAATGCAAGTATTATTATCCCCATTTACAGATGAGAAAACTAGAGCTCTGAGCTTGGTTCTGATCATGTCATTCCCCTACTCAGTAAACTCCACTGGCTCCCTATTTATCTTGAGGATCAAATACAATAATAATAATAATAATAATAGCTAACATTTATATAGCACTTACTATGTGCCAGACACTATGCTAAGTGTTTCATAATTATTATCTCATTTGATCCTCACAACAACCTGGGAGGTAGGTACTATTATTGTCCCCATTTTAGAGATGGGGAAACTGAGGCACAGAGAGGTTAAGTGACAGGGTCACATAGGTAATAAGTGTCTGAGGCAGGATCTGTACTCAGATCTTTCTGACCCCAGGATAAACTCATTTGGCACTCAAAGCTCTTTACAACTTGACCCCAACTTTTGCAGTCTTACTACTCATAACTCCCTTCTACATACTCTAATGTACAGCCAAAAGGACCTTATCTCTGTTCTTTATAGACACTCCATCTCTTTGCCTCTACCTATATTTTTTTAAAAATTTATTTATAGTTTTCAACATTCACTTCCATAAGATTTTGAGTTCCAAATATTCTCCCCATCTCTCCCCTCCCCCTACCCCAAGACAGAGTGCAATTTGATATAGGCTCTACATATGCACTCATATTGAACCTATTTTCACATTAGTCATGTTGTAAAGAATAATTAGAACCAACGGGAGAAACCATGAGAAAGAAGAAACAAACAAAAAAAGGAAAAGAAAGAGAGAGCAAATAATATGCTTCCATCTGCATTCAGACTCCATAGTTCTTTCTCTGGATGTGGACAGCATTTTCCATCATGAGTAGTTTGGAGTTGTCTTGGATCCTTGCATTGCTGAGAAGAGCTAAGTCTATCAAAGGTAGCCATCGCACAACATGGCTATTACTGTGTGTAATGTTCTCCTGGTTCTGCTCACTTCACTCAGCATCAGTTCATGTAAGTCTTTCCAGGTTTTTCCTGCTCACCATTTTTTATGGAACAATGATATTCCATCACATTCATATACCACAACTTGTTCAGCCATTCCCCAATTGATGGGCATCCCCTCAATTGCCAATTCTTCGCCACCACAAAAAGAGCTGCCATGAATATTTTTGTACACGTGGGTCCTTTTCCCACTTGTATGATCTCTTTGGGATACAGCCCTAGAAGTGGTTCTACCTACATTTTTGCACCAGTTCTTCCTCATTCATGCACAGGGAGAATGCACTCCCTCCTCATCTTTACCCTGAGAACCCCTAGTTTTTTCAAGGCTCAGCTGAAGGACCACTACTGGTACCTCCACTTCACCTCCCAAATTACCTTACGCATATCACATTTGTCTCTAATAGAAAGTAAACTCTAATTAAGAGCAGACATATTCTCTCTCCCTTTTGTCTTTGTACTGCCAGCACTTAGCATGGTATCTGGTACCTACTAGGCTCTTAAAAATTGCTTGTTGTTAGGGGCAGCTAGGTGGTGCAGTGGATAGGGCACTGACCCTGAAGTCAGAAGGACCTGAGTTCAAATGTGACCTCAGACCAAACATCTGACACTCACTAGCTGTGTGACCCTGGGCAAGTCATTTAACCCCAATTGCCTTAAAAAAAATTGCTTATTGTTAAGTGACTTGCCCAGGGTCACAGCATCTGAGATAGAATTCTAACCTAAGACTCCTGACTAATGAGTCTAATACCACATCAGCTGTCTTTCTCACTCTCTTTGGGTGGTCAAAATGAGAAAGGACTTGTATCATATAGAAGATGAGTAAACACTTTGTATTCAATATACAACAAGTAATAGCTGGGCACAGAGTAGGGTTACAAATAGGAATTTCTTTTAAGGAAACAGTTGAGAAGATGGAAGAGGGAGGTGGGCAGGGAGAAGGGTGACATATTCATGGAAAAGGCCTAAGGCACTATAATACCTTAGGGAAATAATACCTTCTCTCCATATGGGAGAATTAAATAGGACGACTGGGAAGAGTGGGGAAAGGGGGCTACTGGTCTCCACAGCAGACTCAGTTTCAGGCAAAAAGATAATCAACCTTTCACAGAGAGAATAACCCTGGGAATAGAATAAAATAGGAGACAAACCCAGCACTTCAGGATGGGTAAATTATCTGCTTTCTAGACTAAAATATAGTTCCCAGAGTGAGCAATAGATTACAAATGAGAAGGTTTCCACTTGCCCTTTTAAAAGTGCCTGACACTTGCCACCAGCTCTCTAGCTGAGTGGAGCAGCCCCAAGCTTCTCTGAGGATACAACTTTGCTTCAGCCAGTTCAAATAAAGAAGAATTTTCTTGACACAAAGACTAAGCAGGTTATTTGACGGAGAGGTCCTCTGGATAGGATGCCTTAATTAAAAAGAGTAACTCAAATGGAGGGGGAATTTCGAGTTTCCTTAAAGTCTGGAGAAAGAGAAATTTGGGCTTAGGGAGGTATGGGGTTTAAGCTGAAGCATTCCATGTAGGTATTTGCTGACTCTGTCTGCTCTTAGGGCCTATCCTTGAATATGCCCACCTCCAGAGGGCCACTCAAGGGGAAAGGACCAGGTTGGAAACTGAGAACCTGGGCTCTTCTCCTTGCTGCCAGGAGCCATCGGAGTCTCTTGTCTGAGAAAGGATGGAACAAATTGGTTTTAGTCCCCATAAGCTTTTTTTTTTTTTGGTGAGGCAATCGGGGTTAAGTGACTTGCCCAGGGTCACACAGCTAGTAAGTATTAAGTGTCTGAAGCTAGATTTGAACTCAGGTCGTCCTGACTCCAAGACCAGAGCTCTATTCACTGTGCCACCTAGCTGTTCCCCCCACCCCAATAATCTCTTAAGACCCTCTAGTTCAGTTTGGGTCCAGGTAAACCAAAGCCAACCCTTCGCCTCTCCTCTCCTCTCCTCTCCTCTCCTCTCCTCTCCTACCTCCTTACTGCTTTGCATCCAATACTTAGCAAAGCCATGTATTACCACTGCTAGGTGTGGGAGGGTGGGAGGAGGTGGGCAAAGGAAACTGGGAAGGCCAAAGCTCTTGCTTTTGACATTGGGACTACTAACACTGGCACTTCGCCAGCTGAGTGGATTACACCAGAAAGGGGGGGAAGGGAGGAAAAGCCATCTATAGAGAACAGCAGGAAGGAGAACAAGGGAGTGGGAGTTACTTTTTCAGATGGGAGCTAGCATGTGGACTGGAAGGAGAGATGGAGGGGGGATATTTGTGCTTTGCCAGCTACACATATTAGCAGAACCAACCTGATGGGAGGAAGTATTTGTATTTTCCCAGGTGCTTGCATTAGCGGAACCAACCCGATGAAAGGGAATATTTGTACTTTTCCAGGTGCATGCATTAGTACAGCCAACCTGATAAAGGCAAAACATGTGATCTCCTAGATCATGTGATTAAAGGGGTAGAAAGGGGGTGGGGAAAAAGAATATTTGTTTTGGAGAAGACTTGGATTCAAAACCCAGCTCTGTTACTAATTACCTGGATGACTTCAGGCAAGTCAGTTAATCTCAATAGGCCTGTAAAACAAGGAGGTTGGACTAGAGGACCCCTTTCCAGCTCAAAATGTATAATCCTATGATAATTCCCCCTCTTGAAAAAAAAAAAGTATTTCCCCATTGATGCCCAAAATTCTATCTCATTTCTCACTGTCCTATTAAATGACAAACTTTTCTGGAAGAATTAACATTAGTCTAGAATAGTTTGTCAGATACTTCCTTCTGATGAGAAGGGCTTGGGGTACAGAGGACACAAGGGCAAAGAAAAGGGAAGACTGGGTGATCAAACACCAAAGTTACCACCTTCATGACCTTGCCACAGAACAACTCTACAGGCCGAGTGAAGGGGCAGGCCCCTGTCCTCTGTACACACCTGCAAGCCAGGTGAGCTTTCCCTCTCTCACCTTGCTCAGCCCTGAGCTACCATGCCCTCCCTGTCCTGTGCCTTGACAAGAGTGTGCAGGAGCCGGGTCCTACAGGCTGGCTAGAACTGATTATTAAATTTTCAACTAGAGCATTTATACCTTGGAAATGAGCAGATGCTACAAATCAGAATTTGATTTACTGTTTTGTAGCTTGTGTAGATTTTAAAAGGTGGTAGAAGGGCAGCTCGGTGGAGAAGTGGATAAAGCAGTGACCCTGGAGTCAGGAGGACTTGAGTTCAAATCCAGCCTCAGACACTTACTAACTATGTGACTCTGGGCATGTCATTTAAACCCCATTGCCTCCAAAAGAAAAAAAAAGTGATGGAGAAAGTTATAATAATGCAGATTAGACTTACAAGTATGTCATGAGTATTTCCCCTGCCCAAGACCTATTTGTTAAACATACTACGAGCACACCCCTAAAGAGGAGACGTTTGTGAAGAGGATTATAAATCCAGTGGGAACCTAGAAGGTCAGATCTTGTCACCCTCCTATTCAATAAACTTCTATATCTCCCTATCACCTCCAAGATCAAATACAAAATTCTCTGTTTGGCATTCAAAGTCCTTCAGAGCTTCCTTCTATCTTTCCAGTCTTCTTACACCTGACTCCCAGACATGTACTTTTTGATCCAGCAACACTGGCCTCCTGGCTGTTCCTCAAACAAGGCACTCCAACTCTCAGTTACCTCCATCTTCTCTGGCTGTACCCCAAGCCCAGAATGTTCTCCCTCCTCATCTCTACCACTGACTTCCCGGTCTTCCTTTAATTCCCAACTAAAATACCACCTTCTACTCAAAGCCTTTCCCTGTCCTTCTTAATTTTGGTGTCTTCCCTAGTTAATTATTTCCTATTTATCTTGTATATAACTTGTTTTGTACATATGTCTTTGTTTACAGGGGGCAGCTAGGTGGCAGAGTGGATAGAGCACCGGCCCTGAAGTCAGGAGGACCTGAGTTCAAACCCGGCCTTAGATCAAATTCTTGACACTCACTAGCTATGTGACCCTGGGCAAGTCACTTAACCCCAATTGCTTAGAAAAAAAACAAAACCAAACCATGTCTTTGCTTCTCCCCCCATTAGATTGTAAGCTCCTTGAGGGCAGGAACTGTCTTTTGCCTCTTTTTGTATCTCTAGCATTTCACACGGTACCTGCAATGTAATAGGTGCTTAATAAATGTTGACTGATTGATTGAACCTCAAGGCCCATCTACACCAACCTCCTCATTTTATAGCTGAGGAAACTGAGGCCCAGAGAGGTTTATTTACAGAGGTGATAAGCACCAGAAATGAAATTTGAGTCTAGGCTCTTCTGACTCAGAACCAATGGTCTTTCAGCGAACAAAATGGTTCATTCCCTAGGCTGAGGATGAAAAACAAGGACACACACACACACACACACACACACACACACACACACACACAGAGCAACAAGAGCAACAGCAGCAGCTTTGGAAGCTAAGCCCAGAGACTGTAAGGGGGTCAGACAACTGGTCAGAGAGAAATGACAGGGGACCCTTTGCTGGAACAGGGTGCAGCTGGTACTGACTGTCAACTCCATTGCTCATACACAGTTCTAGATCATACTTTCAGGATGGGAGAGGAGTGTCTGGTGGTCAGTCACAAAGGAACAGGAACCCTGGTCACAGTTCCAAAGCAAAGAGGAGCTCCAGCACTTTTGGCTGCAGGGGACCAGGGCTCTTTCCTGGGTAAAGACCAGAGCACAGACCAGGAGAGCAGTGACCATACCTCTGCCAGGATCTCACCATTTTGGAAGCACCAAAAACTTGCAGGTCTCCAGAACTAGTTCTGAAAACAGCAGCATGAAAAAGCTTGAATCTTGGGACAGTGCCTCCCCAGACCCAGGTGAGCAGAGTTCAACTTTAACATTAAGTTTAAAATCAAGAAGTAGATCAGAGGGGTAGCTAGGTGGCGCAGTGGATAGAGCACCGACCCTGGAGTTAGGAGGACCTCAGTTCGAATCCGGCCTCAGACACATAACACTTACTAGCTGTGTGACCCTGGGCAAGTCACTTAACCCCATTGCCTAGCCAAAAAAAAAAAAAAAAAGAAGTAGATTGGAAAATGAGCAAACAACAACAACAACAAAAAAAGAATTTCACCATAAAGAGAGAGGCAGGGAAGACCGAGACATAAATTCAGGAGGCAAGGAAGACCAAGACACAAATTCAGAAGAAGATAACAATGTGAAAACAGCTACAAAACAAGTGTCAAAAATGCTAATTGGACCTAAGCCCAACAAGAATTCCTAGAAGAATTAGAAGAATTAAAGAGATAAGACTGGTAGAAGAAAAAATGGGAAAAGAAATGAGAGTGATGTAAGAAAATTATGAAAATAGAATTAACAGCTTGGTAAAAGGCAGAAAAAATACTGAAGAAAATAACACCTTAAAAACCAGAATTGGCCAAATGATAAAATCCACTGAAGAAAAGAACTCCTTAAAAAGCAGAATTGGCCAAATGGAAAAGGTGCAAAAGCCCACTTAAGAAAATAATTCCTTAAAATTTAGAATTCATCAAGTGGAAGCTAATAACTCTATGAGACATCAACAAACAATAAAACAAAGTTAAAAATGAAGAAAATGTGAAATATATTATTGGAAAAACAATTGACCTGGAAAACAGATCAAGGAGAGATAATTTAAGAATTATTGGACTACCTGAAAACCATGATCAAAGAAAGAGTCTAGACATCATATTTCAAGAAATTATTAAGGAAAACTACCCTGATATGTTAGATCCAATGGGTAAAATAAAAATTGAAAAACATCTGCTGATTACCTCCTGAAAGAGATGGAGAAAGGGGAAGGAAGAAGTAGGACCCAGAAAATTTTCTAACATAAAAGAAGCCCACAAGGAAGAGTTTTTACAATGAGGGGGAAAGTGGGGGTGGGGAAGGAGCCAAGCTTGAAACTCATTCTCCTCAGAATTGGTTCAAAGAGGGAAGAATATCTATATCTATATCTATATCTATATCTATATCTATATCTATACACACATAGTCGACTGTGTATAGAAATCTATCTTATCTAACAAGGAAGTAGAAGGGAAAGGGGGAGAGGATGATCAAAGGGAGGGCAAATTAAAAGAGGCAGTGGTTAGAAGCAGAATAGACTTTTGAGGAACAGGACAAAAAGAAAAAGAGGAAGAAACAGAAGAAAATGGGATAGATGGAAATACACAGTAATCTTAACTATGAATGTGAATGGGATGAGCTCACCTATAAAATGGAAGCAGACAAGAGAATGGATTAGGAACCAGAATCCAACAATATGTTGTTTACAAGAGACATTTGAAACAGAAAGACATACAGTTAAAATAAAGGGCTGGAACAGAATCTATTATGCTTCAGCTGAAGTAAAAAAGGCAGAAGTAGCAATCACGATCAAAAAAGCAAAAAAAAACCTAATTAAAAGAGATAATCAGGGAAACTACATTATGCCAAAAGGTACCATTGACAATGAAGTAATATCAAGATATTTTACAGCGAGTTTCTCTGATAAAGCCCTCATTTCTCAAATATATACTGAATACAGAACTGAGTCAAATTTATAAAAAGAAGAGCAATTCCTCAATTGATAAATGGTCAAAGAATATGAACAGGCAGTTTTCAGAAGAAGAAATTAAAGCCATCTATAGTCATATGAAAACAATTCTCTAAATCACTATTGATTGGAGAAATGAAAATTTAAAAAACTCACACCCATCAGAAATAACAAATGCTGTGAGGGATGAGGGAAAGATAAGTATACTAGTGAACGGTTGGTGGAGTAGTGCACTGGTCCAACTATTCTGGAGAACACTTTGGAACTATGCCCAAAGGGCTATAAAACTGTGCATACCCTTTGATCCAGTAGTACTACTGCTAAGTCTGTATCCCAAAAAAGATTACAGAAAAAGGAAAAGAACCGATTTCTTTATTTTTCTTTATTTAAAAAAAAATATGGCTAACGTTTTGCATGATTTCACATGTGTAACTGATATAATTTTGCTTACCTTCTCAGAGCGGGGGAATGGGGGAGGGAGGGAGAAAACTTGGAACTCAAAATTTAAAAAGAAAAATCCTAATAAATGAATAATAAATTACGTTAAAAAAAAAAAGAATTAGCCTATGGGCCTACCATGTTTAGCCCCAGGTTCTATACTATTCCCTCCCTTGGACAGAAACCTTGGACTTCACAGCATTTTCTATTCTTCCAAACTGCCTAAGACCAGTCTGACTTTCAGTCTCAGCCCCAAATACCTTTGTCACTGAAGTCACCTGATTACCCCCACCCACTGAAAATATCCCCTTTATCTTTGTCCTTCCATCCCAAACATCTGTGTCATCCCCATACCTCTATAAAGAACATCAGCAGGTGTTGAGACTGGAGCCTGGAGAGAAGATGCAAAGATGCATGCCCTTGGTGACAACAGGAACCTTTCCCTGTAGATGGAGCTGATTTTGAGTTCTAGCCCCAAGTTGATAATAAAAACCTGTAGGAACCAGACCTGCATGAATAATGTATTTCAGGTCCTGATGCAACCCAGACCTCTTCAGAGCCAAGCCATGTAAATAATTAATAGCACCAATGGAGACCTGACTCACACAATAAATCCCTGCTATGGTTTGGTTGATTCTTTCGATATGGTTAAAAATGAAGAATTTCCCCAGAGACTGGGAATTATACTACAGGCTTTCTTCCTCCACTTTCACTTTCTCTTTTGTCAGACCAAAACAGGTAAGGAGAAAATAGTAAATGTTTCTAAGTTCAATATATCTGTCTGAACCTCCTTTTCCCACTACCACCCCCCCCATCCTCTTCTCTGATGAAAGAAGGTAGCAGCCAAGTACCAGGGGCCCAGATCACTGTCATCAGTGCAGAGATGTTGGGAAAGAAGCAGCAAAATCCTAGCCCAATAGTCAATGGCTGGGTCATCGGAGCATAGTTCGAGAGTGCCAAGAGACCTCAGAAGCCATTTCATCCAATCCACTCATTTTCCAGACAAAGAAACTGAGGCACGCTGAGGTTTAGTTATTTGCCCATGATCACACAGGTAGACAGTGTCAGAGGTGAGATTTGGGCCCAGATCCTCTGACTTCAGAACTCTTTTCATTGTCCTACTCAAGCCAATCAAGGAATGTGAATTTCGAACAGAGACAGTCTCTCTTCTTTGAATGCATTAAAAGGTAAGGCTATTATCAAGGGCCACACAGAGAAAAAAATTTTAAAGAAAAGAACTTCCCTGTGTAAAAGTTAAGTTAGAAAAGTTGGAAAGAGACCCTCCTGACCTTCTCACCTGACTTCTACTTTCTCCTGCTCCTTTTCTCATCTGGAAACAAACAAAATGTTTGCATCTTATTCCCTACTTTCATTACTATCTTCAAGAGGATTTTGATGGTATCTTATCTAAATTTCCTATCTCATTCAATGCATAGAACAGTGGTATGTACATAGTAGATGCTTAATATGTGTTTGTTGAATGAATAAATGGTTTTGGAGGAACATAAATACCATTTCAGGAATACTGAAAATCAGTGGACTGAGGCACCAGAAAGCACCTGGTAAGTTGAAAAAATCTAAGTCCTGGAAGGAATCTTTCAACTCTGTTGTCACATCATAGATGAGAAAGCTGAGGCCCAGAGAGGTTAAGTAATTTACCCAAGGTCATACAGCTAGCCTTTACCAAAACCATCAACTCTCCTGACTCCCAGACCAGGATTATTTTCATTATACTACACACATCTGCATTGTTTCTTGCCAGTTTGTTCCCTGGTGTGGTTGTTTTTGAAAGTGAGACAGGTTTTGTTTTTTTTTTCACAGAATTTTTGCTACCAACAGTCTAAAAAGATCTTGAGCCTGGGATATGATAGATGATCCTATAACAGTAATTGCATGGATCTACAGAAGATTAACTACTGCAACAGAGTTCTAGGCCTTCCCTAATCATCCTTCCTGCCTGTTACAGTTTCTTTCCCCCTCCTTCCCACCCTCCACCCTCTGCCCAAGACATTCAGTCTTCTTATGTTCTGTCCTCTTGACTGTCCTATAAAACCTGCCTTAAAGCCTTGGAAAGGTTCTGATAACCTACTCACAGTGAAGAAAAGTTCAATGCTTCAGTCAACCAGCATCTATTAAGAACTGGGTGCTTGTGGATACAAACACAGGGAACTAAATAATCCCTACCTGAAAGAAGTTCACATTCTAATGAGGGAAAGAAAAAGTACATATAAAAATATAAAGACATCATAAATAAAAAGTTAATAAATACAAATAGATACAAAGTAGTTAAATATAAGGTAGTTTGGGAGGGAGGATATTAACAATTGGAAAGATCAGGAAAGGCTTCATGTTAACAGGATGATGGTACCTGAGTTTCCTCAGAAAGACAAAAGGACTCTAGAGGGAGAGGGAAGGAAGAAGTTCCAGTGAATTCCAGCACCTAGCACATAATAGGTGCTTAATAAAGCACCACGGATGGAAAACATCCAGGACAAAGATACAGAGACAGGAAAAATGGAGTGTCTTGTGTGAAGAACAGAAAGAAGGCCAGTCTGGATGGACAGAAGGATGTGGAAAGGGAACTACGTACATTGAGGCTGGAAAGATCAGTTGGGGTTAGGTTGTGCAGGGTTTTAAAAACTAAACAGAAGAGTTTCTATTTTGTCCTAGAGGCAATAGGAAACAGTAGAGTTGGTTGGGAAGGGAATCACATGGTCAAATCTGTACTTAAAGGAAATTATTTTCACAGCAGTGTGTGGGATGATGAGTGGTGAGAAATAATAAGGAGGCTGTTGCAATTATCTAGGTAAGAGGTGATGAAGGCCTGAATTAAGGTGGTAGCCATTTGAATGGAGAAAAGGGATCATGTTTGAGAGATGCCGTGAAGGTAGAAAAGACAAAATTTGGCAATCAATTGGATACGGGGGCCAAGGGAAAGTGAGGAATCCAGGATAATGTTGAGATTATGAACCTGAGTCAGGGGAAAGGTGCTTTCAACAAAAATAGAGAAGACTGGAAAAAGAGAAGGTTTAAGGAGAAAGATAAGTTTAATTTTAGACATGTTGAGTTTAAGATGTCTCTGGGACATCCACTTTGAATTAATTGGCAGGACAAGCTGGGGGAAAAAAACTGGCTCTGGAAATACAGATCTGGGAGTCGTCTACATAGAGATAATAGTTAAACCCATGGGAGCTGATGAGTTTATGAAGAAAACAGCAGGGTTTCTTATACTTTTTGGTGCTATGGATCCCTTTTGCAGTCTGGTAAAGCTTATGAACACCTCAAAATAATGGTTTCATGATTGAAAGAAATGCTAAATTTCAGTTCAAGGGTAGTGAAAATAAAGATGTAAATTTTTCCCATCTAAGTTTATAGGTTTCTTGAAATCTATCAAAGACCTTACAGAGTAGGGAGTCTGTGGACCCCAAGTTAAGAATACTTGGTATAGAGGGAGAGGAGAAGAGTGCAAAAAAAATAAAGAAACTGAAAAATTATACTTCAATCTGTACTCGGAGTTCATCAGTTCCCTCTCTGGAGATAGGTAGGACTTTTCATCATGATTCCTTTGCAATTGCCTTAGATCATTGTCTTGAGTATTTAAGTTGTTCACACTTGATCATTGTTATAGTATTGCTGTTACTGTGTACAATGTTCTGGTTCTGTTTATTTCATTTTTCATCATCTCATATAAGTCTTCCCAAGTTTTTTCTGAAACCATCCCACTTGACTTTTCTTACAGTACAATAGTATTCCATCACAATCATGCACCACAACTTATTCAGCCATTCCCCAATTGATGGGCATCCCCTCAATTTCCAGTTCTTTGCTACCACAAAAAAAGAGCTGCTGCTATAAATGTTTTTGTACAAATAGATCCTTTTCCTTTTTTTAAAATCTCTTTGGAAACAAACCTAATAGTGGTATTGCTGTGTCACAGTGTTATAGCCCTTTGGCTATAGTTCCAAATTGTTCTCCAGAATGGTTGGACCAGTTCACAACTCCATCAACAATGCATTAGTGCCCAGTTTTCCCACATCCTCTCTAGCTAGTGAAGCTTTTTAAGGATGGGGAGATTGGGCATGTTTTAAAGTCAGTAGGAAATTAATCAGTTAATAGAGGCTGAAGACTCAAGGGGAGGGAGTTGATTGAGGATGAAATCTTCTGGAGAAAAAGGAGGTGATGAGATCAAGGGCACATGTAGAGAGATTGGCCTTGGCAAGGAGAAGGGCCACCTAGGGGAAAGGAAAGAGAATGGGAGATGTCAAAGGGTTTTAAAATGAAGAGAATAGAAAAAGTGAGTGCTACATTAGCCTTAATTTTTTTTTTTCATTACAGTAAGAGGCAAGGTCTTCAGCTGAAGGGGGTGGGGGGAGGGTTAGGAGGAAGTATGGGACATGGGTATTTTGGAACCAGCTTGTTCCGGCTCCCGAAAGCCAACTGTTAAATTTTCAGTGTGAACATTTACCCCTCAAAAGTCAGAAAAATGTTACAAATTAGGGCTTGATTTGTACTTTGTGGATTGTCCAGACTTAAGAAAGTGTTGGAGAAAATGTTAATGATGTACATTAAATTTTAAAATGTGTCATGTGTACTTTTGGGGGGGGGGGAAGCTGGTTGTTAAACATTCACCAGCATACCCCTGTGTGAAGGGGCTTGAGGAGATTAGAAAAGGTCTGGAAGAGCTTCCATGGTTAGTGAGCTAGGGAGGAATCCAAGGACTGCCTTGCTGCAGTGAGAGTCCAGTTGAAGTTGAAAACAAGAATTTGTAATGTATCCACTCAGCACAGTCGTGAGACTTCCTCCAACTTTATTCAACGGCTTTGTGAGTAGAAGAAAAGGAAGCTGATGGTAGAAATAATCAAAGACTGAGGTTTGGCGAGAGAAGAGACTTTGTCATTGAGGGCTCTTCTGATTCAAAAACAGAAAACAGTGTACAAATTGACCCCTCCATTCAGTGGGTTTCAGATAAGCCAAAGGAATGAAACTCTAAATGTGTAATTTCAGGGATGAGGCTTATCCTGCTTTGATGGTGTACCCATTACTAGCTAACACAGATAACACTGCCATTTGCAGAAACCTTGCAGACAGCCAGTTCAAATGATGAAACATTTATTAAATCCCTACTGTGTACAAGACATTATGTTAGGTCCTGGGCATAAAAAGACAAAAACGAAACGGTCTCTGTCTTCAGTGGGCTTCTCATTCTATTGGGAAGACAGTAATAGCTTAGGGGCAGTTATGTGGTGACCTACATGAAGCAGTGCATTGAGCTCTGACTTCTTCTAGGAGTCAGGAATGTTCCAATCCTGCTTCAGACACATCTAGTTGTGTATGACCCTAGGCAAGTCATTTAACTCTTCTGGTCTCAGTTTACACATCTATAAAATGGGGAAAACAATAACATCTACCTCCCAGGGTTTTTGTGAGTATGAAATGAGATAATATCTGTAAAGTGCTTTGCAAATATTCAGGAACTATATAAAAACTAGCTATAGTTATCCTTGTTATCAGAACATTAATTTATTTAGCACTTTCAAGTTCAAGTTCAAGTTCAGGTTAAAATGTATCATGTGTACTTTTTGGGGGTATCTGTCAGAGTATGTGTCAGAGGCAGGATTTGAATGCAAGTTTCATCTGATGCTGTTTGATGCTCTTTTCACTCCATACTACCTATTAATATATGCACAAAGAAATAAAGACAGGGAAATTCGAAGGTTCTCCCTCCCAAGAACACAAATACCTAGGGTAGATGGAATGATGGCCAAGGCTTGCCTATTTCAAATGAGCACTTACGAACCCTTGTATACAGAAAAAAGTATTCTGTCATCTGTAGACAATATTCCAGAACACACATATATATATATACAAGATGAAGTGACTTCTCTCTACAAAGGCCCCAGTCCAGCTGGATTTATCTGGAAGCAGAAGCAAACCCTGGTGGATTATTGCTGTTTCATTTCACTTCTAGGATATTCATTCATCCTGCTTGGTCCAAAGACATCAATATCATTACCCATAAGCCCCTATGTATATGAGAAGGGACCCAGGGACTGAAGAAAATATTGTCTGCTCATTCTGGGGTGCTCACTGGCAAAGAAGTTATTTGATCCCAGGTTTCATCCATCAAAGTCACCTTCCCCAAGGACTTTCTCCATTCACATTTGTTTCAGTCTCTTTCCCAAGCTGTAATATCTACCCTACCACCTCTTCCTAGGCTAGAGAAAGAAAAGAATTGCTAGTCCTAAAATCTCATTAGACATCCCTAACTCAGCTTCTAAACTCCCTTCTTGCACAGGTCTTCCCTGACTCTTCTGAGGTCCCACCTACCTTATCTCCCTCCTGTCTCTGCTTAGGCCTTACTAAGTTTGTTAAAAGGGCAGATTTCCTTTCAAGACGCAAGGCCTTTCACCCTACCAAAGTATAACCTTTATGATGCTTACCCTAAAGAAAATGGGTGAATCTGCCTCCTGGGAAAGCAAGGAGATTCCAAGGGTGTTTTTTAAAACTAACCAAGACAGGGGCAGCTAAGTGGTGCAGTGGATGGAGCACCGGCCCTGGAGTCAGGAGGACCTGGGTTCAAATCCGGCCTCAGACACATAACACTTGCTGTGTGACCCTGCGCAGGTCACTTAACCCCACTGCCTAACAAAAACAAAAAAAAAACCCCAAAACTAACCAAGATAGCTATGTACATGCCAGGTCTCTTTACTTGAGTAGACATGGTCTTATCAGATTAATCTTCTTTTCCCTTCTCCTGTTGCCTGCAGGTCTCCAGGTGATCTCAGGATAATTCCTCTGCCTCTTGAGTCATTCTAGGAATGAGAATTTTCTCCAGGTCTCAGGAAATTCTTGGGAGGAATCTTCTGGCATCCAGGTCCTCTTCTAACTCTGAGCAACCCAGACCACCTCTGAACATTGATTTTATCAAGAGGAAAGTATTTCTTCTCCCTTCCCCACTTGCAAAAAGAACCCTTTCCTGGGCACCATAAAGAGGATACAGAAGAGGGGAAGAGATGTATTTCAAGCCTTCAGGAAGCTCCTGGTCTGATGGGGGAAGCCTGATTCCTTTCCACCTCCAAGAATTCCTATGAAGATGCGGAGAAATGAATGTAAGATTTATCAGAGAAGATTTTACTAAAAAAAAAAGAAAAACCTCAAGCATATACAGCACAAACCAAGGACAAGAGCAGAAGGGGAGCCCAGATCATAATTTAAAACTGGAAGGGACCTTCATTTTACAGAAGGGGAAACTGAGGCTGAGGTTAAATGACTTGCCCAGAGTTACACAGCTAGTAATGTCTGAGGTGAAATTTGAATTCGGGTCTTCCTAACTTCAAATCCGATGCCTTATCTACCACAACATGCTGCCCAGAGTTAAGAGAGGTGATGTGAACCATGCTCTCCTGTTCCAAGCTAGCCTATCCACTGGACACAGGAGCCCTGGTTTCAGAAATGCTGCCCTCTCACTGACAACAGGCATTTTTCAAGCTTCCCCAAGGACAGACTGGATTTGGGAAGGCCCTGGGGACACAATGATCAATCATGACATTTGCCATGACAAGAACTGACGTGGAATTTCATGCTACATTGATGGGGGGCAAGGAGAGGAAAAGGAAATGAATGACAGCTGGAGAAGTGGAACCATCAGCCTTGGGGGTGGGCAGGAAGAGAGAGCTGGGTTTACCCATTCTCCCTGAGTGGACAAGGGCCCTGTTCCCTTCCTGGATGCTGTCTAGTTTGTCAGGCAAGCACCATTATTCTCAGTGAAAATGGGCGAACAAGGACTGGTCACACTCCCACCCTGGAAGCAAAAGGCTGAAGCAATAACACAAACATATCCAAGAAAGGAAATCATATAGGGAGGGACAGGTCTCAGGAACCTGAACATTCTGGCATATGACTGCAGGGCTCCATCTTCCTCAGCCACAGGAGGACCAACTGAAAAGGCGAGGGAAGATCTGTCTTGGCATAGAAGGACTTGGTATTAGAAGACCTGGGTTTAAATTCTGGCTCTGCTAAGGCTGACCAGTGTGACTTTGGAAAAGTCTTCACCTCTCTGGCCTCAGTTTCTTCATCTGTAAAATGTGAGATGTGGATTTGATAACTTCTCTTTCAACTCCCCCTAGAGGGGAATAACCCAATACCGCTAGGAAGGGAGTGAATGGACTAAGGATTGAAGTGAAATAAGGATTCTGAGTATCCTTCAGCAGGGCTAGGAATGGGGTATGGGGACAGGAAGGCAAAAGAGGAGGAGGAGGACCCTGACAGACATTATTAGTCCATTGGTCTGAGTCAATGGACTGTCTTTAGGTCTTTACTTTTTAGGTTTTACTGATGTATTTTGTTTTTATATTACAAACATTTATAGATTACCCCTTTGTTGGAGTTCTTTTATAAAACAAAGTAAAACAATTAAGCAAAAACTTGCAATATAATGACCTCCTCTGAGAGTTTATGGAACATTCCACATCTGTAGTTCCCCTTCTCCCCCATCTCTCTGTATTTAAAATAAGTAACACAAATCTGTTTTCTCTAACTCCCATCCTCCTAAGCCACTGAAAAAAAGGAAAAACAAATTTTTTGTAATATTTATCCTCAAGTAAAACAAAATCCCTCGTTGGTTGTATACATATCTCTCTCTCTCTACTCTATCCCCCCATATATACATATACACACAAATACACACATGCACACACACAGACATGCATACAGCCAATACAGTGTGTATATGTATATTTATGTGTATATGAAACCAATGGGAGGTTTTGTGTTGCTTGATTATACATGTTGTGGTCATTGTTTGTCCTTCATTTTCAAAAGGGACCAATGACATCATGGTCACCATGATGTCTTGACTCATGGGTGAATTAGATTTGAGTGAGGAGGAGTTGCACAAAGTCGTCAGCTTCACTCTCTCATCCAGAGTCACTGAAGTCCAGTGGCAGGACAAAAGTCAAGACAACCGGCGATAGCTCAGGATGTAGTAGATGACCTTGGCAATCTTTGATGCATCACAGTGCCTGTTTCTGCTGCCTTCATGGCCGCTGGAACAAATTGTTCTCATCTACCCATTCCGCCCAGGGAAGTCTTCATATGATTGGGGCAGACATCCCCTAATTCACTGAGGAGTTTGAGACTTGTCCATTATCTTCAACCTGGTCTAAGACAGTTTTACTAAGGTGTGGCTGCTGCTCATGCTACAGCTTCTTGGAACCACTGGTGAGAGTTAGGTGCCAGGTAGACATCAAAGGTAGATGAGCAACCCTGAACACCAGAGGTGCTAGCCCTTCCTGAACATCCCATACATCCCTTGATTATACATATACATATGCCTATACATACACGTGCATACAGTTAATATATATGTTTGTGTGTGTATGTATGTCTCATTCTGTACCCTAAATCGTTCACTTCATTGTGAGAGGTGATCAGTATGTTTTCTCACAGGACCTCTGGAATCGTGGATAGTTATTGTATAGATTATAGTTCTTGCGGCTTTCAAAAATGTCTTTATCGCATTGTTATTGTACAAATTGATCTGGATCTGCTCACTCCATTCTCCCTCAGTTTATTAAAGTTTTCAATTGTTCATTTTTATAATACTGACGTTACAGTAGATAGCGCTCTACTGGTTTGGCTCACTTTAATCTTCGTCTTTATATTATCTCAACCCATTGAGGCTAATCATTCTTTTCCAGCATGAATGCCATCCCTATCCAGCCTTGGACACTTACTACCTATGTAACCCTGGGCAAGTCACTTAACTTCTGTTTGCCTCAGTTTCCTTAACTACCAAATGAGGATAACAACAGCAGATATTTCACAGTTGTTATGAGGATCAAATGAGATAAGATAAAGATAAACAAATAAAAATTAATTAATATAATTTTTAAAAAATTAATACTGAGACCAGCCCAGTGCTTGGCACATAGGAGAAGCTACATAAAATGCTTATTCCTATCCCTTTCCTTTCCCTTCCCCATTCTAAAAGAAGCCCAGACAAGCCTCACGTGGCAGGGAGGAGAGTCAACAAAGGGTTCTTAATCATTATTTTTACTTGGAAATGGACAAAATGGCTGGAGACTATGTTAATGAAGCCAAGGTTGAGTGGGGTTGATCTCCATTCAGGACAGTCAGCCATGCACAGAAAAAAGATCAGGCTGACTTCTAATCCATCCACAATGTTACAAATATGTGTCATTCATCACAAGGGGGGCAGAATGAGAGAATGTAGATGACTCAATATGAGTCCACCATGACTAGAAAAGAACAATTGATTAACGATGGTGAGTCATCTTCCCTCAAGAAAGGCAGCATGTATATCAGGAGGGAAGGAGGGAGCAGTAGCAGACTGAGTTGCTAGATCATATGCCTGGCATCATATGGATGTAGAGCACATCCATATGCTAGCTTCAGGGAGGGGTCTAGGAGTTCAGCAGGTTTAATAACCCCAATCCAATACATTTATTAAGTTCCTTCTATGTGCCAGCCACTGTGCTAAGTGGTAGGGATCTAATTAAAAAAAAAAGACAGTCCCTGCCCTGAAGGAGCTTACAATCTAATGGGAGAGGAGAACAACACACAGCAAAAGAGGCAGGAAAGGGCTGGGGAGGGGTGGCTCTAGGGGGCATCTTGTTTCGCGGAGTTGAAATCAGACACAGAAGAGATACAGAGTGAAGGGAGCACAAAAATCTAGTTTCTGTCCTCTATAAAGCAGAAAATGGGGTGAGAATGAACCAATGTTCCCATTTCCTTCTTTCTTTTTTTGGGGGGGGGAGGAGAGGCAATCAGAGTTAAGTAACTTATGAAGCTAATAAGAGCCTGAAGCAGATTTTTTTGGGGAGGGGGGCATTCGGGGTTAAGTGACTTGCCCAAGGTCACACAGTTAGTACATGTCAAGTATTTGGTCTGAGGCCGGATCTGAACTCAGGTCCTCCTGACTTCAGGGCCGGTGCTCTATCCACTGTGCCACCTAGCTGCCCCCTGAAGCAGATTTGAACTCAGGAAGATGAGTCTTCCTGATTCCAAGCTTCTATCCACTTCACCACTTAGCTGCCCCCATATCTTTCTATCTAGACAACTCGAACTCGAACCCTAGCCCAGACCCATTTCCGTCTGACAGCCTCAGACCTACTTAGAAGGAGGCAAGAGTTGTCTCCAACTTTTTGCAGAGAAACTATCTGTACAGAACTCCAACATCTAGGGAGCCCATAATGAGATTATCCTGTTTTGTTATTTTCTCCAAATAATTAGTATCTAGGAACCTCTTTCTTGTCAAGGACAAAGGGGAAAGCTAAGGTGGAGAAGCTTTCTAAGGCAGAGTTGGGCCCTTAGAAGTGGAAAAGGAAAAGAAAGCTAGGTGGTACAATGGACTCCAAGCACTGGATCTGGTCAAGAAGACAGTTAAAATGCTATCTCACATTCTTCATCCATAAAAGAGGGAAAATAGTAGCACCTATCTCATAAGGTTGTTGTGGGAATCAAATGATGTAATATATGTAAAGCACTTTGCAAACATTAAAGTGCTATATAAATGCTGGCTAATATTATTAGTATAAGGGCAAGTAGGTGGTGCTGTGTATAGAGCACTAGCCCTGGAGAAAGGAAGACCTGAGTTCAAATGTGGCCTCAGACACTTACTAGCTATGTGACCCTGGGCAAGTCACTTAACTATGTTTGCCTCGGTTTCCTCATCTGTAAAATGAGCTGGAGAAGGAAATGGCAAACCACTCCTGCATCTTTGCAAAGAAAACTCCAAATGGGGTCATAAAGAGTCAGACACGACTGAACAAAAATTATTAGTATTAGGAAATGTGTCTGGAAATGTTCTATAGAAGAGAGAAAAGTATCATGATGGCCATTAATAGTCTTTTAAAATCTGCAAAGCATCTTACATAACCACTTCATTTGATCCTCACACCAACCTTGTATGAAAGATACTTCAGGCATTATTATCTCCATTTTACAGATAAGGAAACTGAGGCTCAGAGAAGTTAAATTACTTGCTCAGGGTCACACAGCTAGCTAAATGTCAGAACTACATCTGAATCCAGGTTCTCCAGATTTCAATTTCTGTGTTCTATCTATTATGAAATGAAACTTGGAGGGATAACTGGTACTTTTTGTCCTTTTTCCAGTGGGGGATGGGGGTGCAGTGGTAGAGAACAGCAGGAGAGAATCTGGCTTCCCGGGAATTGGTCCAGCCTGCCTTTTGGAGTCTCCCTCTGAAATCAATTCTCCTTGTGTTCAGTTGGCCAAACTCGAGGCTCACCATCTTCCCCCTACTTTTACTTCTCCCCTGCCCCTGCCCCATATACCATTGCTGCTGAATTTCTTTTTTTTTCCCCTTGGCTTGTGAGTTTTCTCTCCTCCCATTGCACTACAGAAGGGAACATTTGGTCAACAGCTTCATAGGAATCTGGACATGGGAGGGGGCAAATACATCCTTCCTTCCATCCCACACCATCCTCCTTCCTCCTTTTCTTGTCCTGATATAACTGGAGATGCAGAGCTTCAACCCTTTCTTTCTCCTAAATTCTAGCCTTCTGGCAGCCTTTACCCAAGACCTGGTGACTGATTCCTGTCAGCTCATCAGGACCTCGTGACTGTGTTTGGCAGCCAGAGCTGCTCTGGCCACAGAATGCCAGATGTGTGTGACCCACAGTGTAAAGCCAAACCTATAAGAGGAGGACAGGAAAGGTGAGGGTCCCCAGGGAGCGGGGGGGGGGGGGGAGAAATTGCTTCTCTTCAAAGAGAATGGAGTTTGCCAGAAACAAAGGACGCGGGGCCCTGCTGCCCTTTCCCCTAGCTGACGCTGAGACCAATAGTTCCCAAGAGACATGGGGTATATATCAGTTTGCAAACACTACTGGGCACTCACTATGAAAAGACCATTGACTTAGGCATGGAAAGATTTGCAGGCTGCTGATACAAGTTTCTTATATAAGATATACATCTGGCTACCTTAGAACATCTGTTACTCTGAGGCTAGGCACCGTATCCTAGAACTCTTCTGCATAGAGGCTGGCCCATAGCTTACTCAGTCCTTATGAAATAGTAATGAGCCACAAGGGAAGATTGATGAAGTCCTATGGGCCTCTAGGCCCATCTATGGTGTGTGTATTGGGGCGGAGGGGAAGATTGTAATTTCCACCTCCCCTTCCTATCTCTCCCAAGGCCCTGTGGCTCACTAGCTACTCCTCCAAGATTTCTTTCATAATAGGTAGAACACTAAAATAGAAATCAGGAAAACCTGAGTTCAAATGCTGGCTCTGACACTTACTAGCTGTGTGGCCCTGGTTAGCTCAGTTAAACTCCCTGAATCTCAGTTTTCTCATCTGTAAAATGTGGATAATAATATCTGAAGTACCTATCTCATGAGGTTGTTGTGAGGATCCAGGGTATGTTGAACTAAGGTGACCTATCCCTCTGTTCTTTAGCTTTTGGGAATAGCACTACATTGTCCTACATCAAAGAGAGCATCAGCAAGCCTGAGTTAGGGTACTTGCTCTGCCTCTAACTAGTTACATGGTTTGAGCAAGTCCTTTTGACCTCAGTTTCCCCATTGTAAAATGAAGATTAAGCTGAATGATTTTTAAGGTCCTGTCCTGATTAAAAATCTTATAATTCTATGACTGTGCCAGGCTTGCATGAATCTGCCCAGGGAGCACTGCACCCTGGTGTCCACACCACTAATAAAGGCTCTGCAAAGGATTGAGTCCACTGTAGCCTAACCCTGGGGGAGGTTTTGTGCTTCAGAAGCCTTTTCAAAGAGAACTGGCTTTGTGGGAAGAACCTGTTTCAGTTCCTTCCTCGAACTCCAGAGGAAGGAGAGGGGGAAAGCCAAATCGAAAAGGAAACTGGGAAACTTTGAAGTCGTCTAAGGGATTTATTCAAGTCTGGAGAGTTCTACTCTTTCTGCTCTCTTGAAATTCTGATGCACAGATCTCCCTAGTTGTTCTTTCAAAAGTAGTTCCTTTATTTTAAAAAAAAAAGTTGTCTTAATGGTCTTTTTTTCTTTCTAACATTACTACTGTCACTTTGCTATAACTTCACTTTCCCCATAGAACCGTCTCTTATAACAAAATACAGTTAACCAAAATACACCAGCACAGATTTATTTTGGAAGAGGAAATAACAATGGAATTATATTCCTTTTTTAAAATTATACTCTGACAGTAGAAAGGGCTTTGAAGTCAGAAGATATGGGTTCGAAATTTGTCTCTGTCACCTGTGTGACCTTGGGCAAGTCACAACCTCTTTTGTCCATTTCCTCATCTGTAAGATAAAGGAGTTGAACTAAATGACTTCAAAGGTCCCTAAATCTATGATTCCATGACATTGGTTATGTCTGAAAAAATATGCCACATTCTGCTACCACCTCTTATAAGAGGCATACTTTCCTGTCAGTCCTCTGAACTCACAATCATTCTTGTGAGCCTTTCCTATGTTGTTTCCCCCAAAAGCAATTTCTATTGGAAGATATTGGAGAGTTATAAACTCCTACTTCAGTGGCTGCTTTGGATAATGTGGGGTTTTCATCCCTTGTGAATCAAAGATAAGGGGTTCTCTCAGTTTTGAAAACCTCTCTTCATTCTGTCTCACTCCTCTACTTTAGTTCTGAGACTTTTAAAGCCAAAGGAAGCCTGACTCCTTCTCCCCTCTGCCTGGGGACTCTTTAGGAACTCCTAAGAGCCTTTAGGCTCTTTTCCATTTGAGGTTTTGCCTAGGGTAACTTCCCATATCCTCCGCAATAACTCAGCCCAGAGGCTTCTCTCCTATTTCCACTGAAGTTGGGCTCCAAGGGCAAGAGGAGGTTCTGAAGTACCCTGTCTCCTGAAAGATGTCCAGCTTGTCTAGAAACATTATGAAGAAACTGGCTTTCAGGACCCTTTGAGTAGAATCCAGACTAAATTGATACTCCCCAAATTTCCTCTAATTCCTCTAACCAACTACTATTTCCCCTCCTCTTTTGACCTCCAGCTTCTTTTCTACCACCCCTGAAATTATATACCAGAGATTACAGTTTTACTCTGCCTATCCCCGTACAGATCTACTTTCAGAAGAAAGAAGGCCCCATTTAACAACTATAATTCCCTCAAAAGGAGAGGTATCTGTGTTTCTAAAAAGAAGTGGGGATCTGTTCTTTCCTGGCTTCTACTTCCCAGTGGGGATGACGAAGATAGCCCTACTGATTTCCTTCTACCTCTTTTTGCATATAACACTCACCTCTCCCCATCCATGTGAGAGAGGATAAGAAATCAGTCATTGGTGGAACTACTTCCAAACAGCCTGGAACTCTCTCACATGATACAATCCTCAAGGGAGGAACAAAGGATGATAGCAGTACCTGGCAGGAACCATCAACCATAAAGGTTGAGTCACTGGGATTTATAGAGAAAGCCAAAGCAGGAAGCAGCCTTTGAGATCATCCAATCCAGTACTCTCATTTTAAAGAGGAGGAAACCGTCCCCAGGGAAGATAAGTGACTTGTCCAAGGTCATGCACTGAAGCTAGCTGCAGACCTGAGATCAGCATCTGGGGAGGGGAGAGTGAGGGGAATTTGGGGCCTTCTGACTGTAAAGTTTCACCTGGTTATCCTGTAATCCGCGTAATGAAGCTCTGACTAGTCCTCACAAAATCATAAATTCTGAAAATACCAATCTCTCTACAACACGCTTTACTCCTATCTCCACGGTATCCCGCAGTGACCTCCAGTGTGGTTTCTGTCTTTCTCTTGTTCCCCACTAGGCATGTAAGGGCTAAGGAGGTGAGAAACTAAAGGAAAATCCCTTTGTGAAAGGGGACGAGAAGGAACTATATTACTCACCCTAGGGGCCCGGTGGCGGGGAGATTTTGGCTGACCTCGCAAAGCAGACAGTTCCTCCCGTCTTTCTGCCTCAGGTCAGGAGGAACCCCTTATCCTCCTAGTTATTTGTTATCAGGAAGGTCTGCATAGATCTATAGGAACAGTAAGAGTGTGCCGTAAACTGTATGTGTATGTGTATGCTAACTACCTGATAACCAGCCACGCCTCCCCTGGCCTGGGGCCAGTAAAATGTACAATTTGGTCTTTTGTCCCTCCTCCACGGCGTGCCCCCCCTTTCAGCACCACCCCCTTTCTCCTCCTCGTCCTCTTCCCCAGAAATTCTTTGCTCTATTGTTCCAGCAGCCCCAGCCCCTCCTCCCTCCAGAGCTCCCCCAGCCCCAGCCCCAGCGTCTTTCCTCTCTCCCAGCTCCGCCTCCCGCCCCCAGCTCTTACACTCCAACTCGGGCGTTCAGACCCCCTCTCTCCCGGAGCCCATGTGACTGTCTCACCCCGTATCGCAATCCCAGCCGAGCTTCTCTCGCCGTTGGTCACAGGCACTGCTCTCTCATTGGCAGATGCCCCAGCCCCCCCCCGCCCCCCCCCCCCCCATAAGGCGGGGCTGGGCGGCTTCACCGCCGCAGAGCAGTTTTCGGTCTGCTTTGTCCCTCCTTTCTCCCCCCCCGCCCAGGCCCCCGCCCCTCCCGGGATGGTGCACGGCTGGGACTGAGCCACCGGGGCGGAGGTAGCACTAGGGTGGCCGCGTCTAAGCAGCGCCATGGTGAGCGCATCGCGCGAGAGACTGGGGACGGCGGGGGGCTCTAGCAACTGTCCCACGGAGCGCACGGTGGCGGAGACCAGAGGGGGAGTGGTGGCAGGGCACAGCCTTGGAGGGGGGAGGGTGGTGAAGGGCGGCGCGGGGTGTCAGGCTTGGGAAGAATCGCGCGCGCACTGACGAGGTGGACGGGGGAGGCGAGGAACCGTGCATAATGACGAGCTCGGGCTGGGTTGGGGGGAGCGAGGCACCTTCGGGCTTGGGTGCTGCGACGCGTAATGCCAGGGTGGGAGCGCACAGTTTTCCCGAAGCGGGTGCAAAGGGTGGGTGGGTGCTTGCAACGCTAGAAGCGGTCGCGGTGGGTGGTGGGGTGGTCTTCTTTGTTTCTGCAGCCCCGGGCCCCTCTGCAGAGAGATCGGGACAAAGGAAGCGGCGGCGACGGGGAGGAGGGAGCTGCGACGCCGCTGTCTGCAAAGCGGGCTCTAGGGGGCTGGGGGCTGCGCGGAATGGGGGTGGGGTCGTCTCCTTTGGGCTGAGTCCCTGAGCTAATTTCCCCACTCCATCTCGCTCCTGAGATTGAGCTGAAGAACCGTGCTGAAGCAGGTCACAGAGCTCTCTCCTTTCCCATCCTCTCCTCTTTTCGGAGACTTCTCCAAAGCTCCTCCGCCCTCCTTTCTCCGGAGCGCTGCGGGTTCAGTTCTGCGTTCGCTACAAGTAGAGATACCCTCTTCCTGCAGAGGCTGCGCTCCCGCTGGAAACGCGCCTTTCTTTTTGCTCACAATGTGAGTGGTTTCTCGGAGGCTTCAGCTCCATGGCGCTCACCCCTCCTCTCTCAAGGCTTAATGGGACACTTTAAAAATTCCAAAAACCGCCTAGGGAGGAAGGGAGAGGCAATCTTACCACAGAAACCGGTTGCCCGTTCTTTGACTAGGAGGTGTTGGCTCTTGAGCAATTGAATTGGAGTGTGTGGCTGTTCCTATAAGATGAGCCCAGGAGAGGTTAGTGGGAGGAGAGAGACTAGGAGATGCTTGCTGCTTGCTGGTTGTAGGGGTAGGGAGTGGTACCGGAGTGAGCTTTCCTGTCTTCTAACGAGTGAGGCTGAGTATGAGTATGATTTGTACCACAGTCCCAGGAAACTTACTTTAGATTCGGGTTCCTTCCTTCAAACTCCGTCTTATGTATTAGGTGACTCTAGCGTGGGAAGTCTTAGGTTACGTTTTTGGGGTCGGAACTGAGTCGACTTGAAAGAGAAAGTTTGAAGGTGTTTGCTGTAGCTTAAAATAATCCACCTGGCTTCCATGTGTAAGGGAATTTTTTTTTTTTTTCCGAAGGGAGGTGGGGAGTCAAGACTTGTGATTTCACCTTTATAAGGGCCTCCTTTCCTGGTATGGAAACTCCTACCAATAACGCAGGTTGGCTTCTCTGCTTGGAGCCCTGAAAGGCGAAGTGATTTGCTCCTGATCTCACAGCCAAGGGGCCCTTGCTTTGCAAATGTCATAGGAAAAACTCATGTCTTCCTGACTCCAACAGCAGCCTTATATCCTCTAAGTGCCTTGTTGCCTCTAAGGATATAAAAGACATAATAATAAGGCTTTTAGGAGGAGAAATAAACATGAGGGTGCTGTGTGTGCGTAAGATCAGTAACGCCAAATGCTATAGAGTTGCCTCTCCCATGACTGGGTATAGTCCAGTTTAGCTGATCTGAGGTGACAATTCTTTCCAGTTGTAACTCCCAGCCTTTCAGTTACAGATTTAAGTGTTTGAAGAGGCAAAGGGAGAAAGTTAGGAGGGCAAGTGACGTAGTTGAGGATCTGTGTATAAATTTCCCTATTCAGTTTTATATTACCTACTTTGTGGACTCTCTAGGGGAAAACTTGATCCATAGCCTCTTTCTCAGTACCTCTTACTGCTGTCAGTCTGTGTGCATTCAAAGAGTGCAAAGAATCTGGAGGTAAATTACATCTGATTTTTGGAATGTGCTAAAATTTAACAATAATTCTTGATTATTCACTGTAAAATCCACTCGAGCATCCCCACCATTCCCACCCCCCACTGTGGATAAATGAGTGAACTACTTAATGCAAACCAGCCCCAAACGCCTTGCTTACAGTGAACGGACTCAGTGTTGTGGCTGAAACTGCCCCTTAAGAACCCGAGGGAAAGAGTAGGGGAGAGAGAAACCTGGACCCCTGCTGAAAGCCGCGTTGGTGGGGGCTGAATTAAGTTAAAATGACAGTGGAAACTCCCGGGATGGAGAGTTCTATTTCCAGAATTTAGGCTCTGTTAGCATTCTGGAAATCTCCTGGGGATTAATCCTAATGAATTAGCTCCGAGGGGAGGGAGAGGGAAAAGCTGCCAGAAAGGATGATGAGGAGAAAGGCCCTTTGCTGGTGCATCTGGTGTGAATTGCAAACTCACTGGATCCAGAAAACTGTTCTTTGGAATTGTTGGTAAGGAATAGTCCTGAGCATGTAAATGGCATAGGTTTTGTGATTTAAAGGTATCAGGCCTTTTCTCCCAATTTTTTCTTTTATTGACCTTGGGGCAATTTTTCCTTTAGGATAAGCCATTCAGTCTGTCCCTTGGAGCCCCCAGATAACATGCAAATGTGTTTCACAGTTAAGGATCCATTTCCTAGCAAAATCCATTCCAGCTCTAAAGCTTTAGAGGAGGTAGAAGAAAGGACAGAGAGTGCTTATAATAACCCTGAGAAATCCTGAACATTAGGATTATTTTGCTTTGCTTTGTTGTGTTTTTTGGGGGGGTGGAGTGTTGGGGAAGGGGCTAAGGAAGATACTAGGGTCAGTGTAAAAGGAATGATAAACTATGCTTTGCTTCTCAATCTTGACCTGCCTTGAAGAAAGCTTTTCCTTTCCTTCTTGGTAGCTGTGACCTGATCTATAGCTCCTCTACGGAATTTGAACATATACCATTAGATATCTTAATAATAGCTCACATAGATAAAGCACTTTACAGAGGTTTTTTAATAAAGGCCATTCTTCAAAACAATCCTATGAAGCACATAGTATAAGTATATATTTTTCCATTGTTGCTGGTCCTTTCCCAGGGAATGTAGGGATCTAACCCTGGCTGTTACGATGGTTGCAGTGTGACTTGTAAAACTCCATTCTCTGTCCCCTGTTCCAATTGACTGGATAAATTCCTGAGGACTTCATAGAGAGTGACAGATAAAGCCATAACTCCTTTTCTATAATTTTTTAAAGGGGGAAGGGGTGGAATAGGGTAGAAAAAAAGACATTTTAAACTATAGGCCAGTGAGTTTGACTTTGAATCCTGACAAAATTCTAGAATATATTATTACAGGGATGGTAATCCACATCTAGCATTGTTGCTCAGTCAGTCAAGTCTGACTCTTTGTGAGCCCATTTGAGGTTTTCTGGGTAAAGATACTGGAGTCATTTGCCCTTTCCTTCTCCAGCTCATTTTACAGATGAGGAAACAGAGTTAGGTGACTTGCCCAAGGTCCCATAGCTAGTAAGTGTCTGAGGCCAGATTTGAACTCAGGATTATGAGTCTTTCAGACTTCAGGCCTGGTACCTTTTAGGATAAGGTAATCACAGAGTACCTGCATGGCTTGACCCAGAATGGATCATGCCAAATATTTTGACCTGGTAGATCAGGTGAATACTGTAGATACAGTTTCTTTGTATTTTATTTTCTTGGACATCTTTTGTTTTTATATTACCTTCATTTCTGAGCCATCCTTTTAACAAAGAATAAAAAGGTGGGGGGGGAGGAAATAATTTCTCAAAACCCATCAACACCAACTATTTGAAAATATGTAAAATATTCCATGCCTATAGTCCCTTTCTTCTTTTGGGAAAAGATTTATCTAGATTGTCTAATGGTTTGTTTTGAAAAAGAAGAGGGGAAGAGATGTATTTCAAGCCTTCAGGAAGCTCCTGGTCTGATGGGGGAAGCCTGATTCCTTTCCACCTCCAAGAATTCCTATGAAGATGTGGAGAAATGAATGTAAGATTTATCAGAGAAGATTTTATTTAAAAAAAAAGAAAAACCTCAAACATATACAGCACAAACCAAGGACAAGAGCAGAAGGGGAGCCCAGATCATAATTTAAAACTGGAAGGGACCTTCATTTTACAGAAGGGGAAACTGAGGCTGAGGTTAAATGACTTGCCCAGAGTTACACAGCTAGTAATGTCTGAGGTGAAATTTGAATTCGGGTCTTCCTAACTTCAAATCCATGTACCTTTGCCAAGAAAATGGCTCACAAAGGGTCTGACATGACTGAAAATGACTGATCAACAAAAATGGGCCTGGCACTGGGGTTATAAAAAGAGGCGAAAAAAACTATTCCTTGCCCTCAAGGAGCCTAGATTCTAATGTTCTAAAAAGAAGGATACCTAGTTGATTAGTGGGAAGGGAGGGGCACTTTATCCAAAACCCCTCTTGGGCCAGTCACTTAAACTCCCTGAGCCTCGGTTTCCTCATCTGTAAAGTGAGGGGCTTGGACTCTATAGACAGCCTTTGAGGCCATCAGTGCTGGGCCTACGGTCTTTTGAGCTGTCTTCCTCTCCACCACATCTACTCTCTTCCAAAGGATCAGGAAGCTTGGCAGAGATTCATGAGAGCAGAAGGGCTTTTCCCCTCCCCCAGTCTGTCCCTCTCTGCTGGAATAGTGTCCTGAGTTAATAGTTCCAAAGAATACGCTCAATCCTGAGCTTAATTGGAAGTGGGAGTTTCATTTAAGAGAGAGAGAGGCCTGATCGCTGAAGAAAGGCAACAGAGAGGCAGAGTACCTGATAAATGGTTCCTAAAGGTTCGTCTTTTCCAATACCAGCTCTGTGGCTGTAACTTTCCCACTGTCCTTAGATTTTTGAACCCTGGTTGTCATGCCATCAGCTTAGTGAAGTAGCCAGCTACTTTGCTAAGCTCTGGGGGATACAAAGAAAGGGGGGGAACCCCCAAACCCAATTCCTGTCTTCAAGGAGCTCACGTTCTAATGATGAGGCTGGGAAATACAACCACATGCAAATAACTTAGATGCTAAAAGTTCACATTTTTAAAATGGATGCAATCATGTTTCTTTCTTTTGCAACTCATGAAGATAAACTTCTGGGTAGGAGGGTGTCACAGAATTTCACAGTTTAAAAAAAAAAATAGCAGAATCAAGAGAATCTTGCAGGATATGTAATTAATGCAACCCGAGTCAGAATCTGTGGTGTGTGTTTCTAACTGGTGTCTTTTCTGAGCATGCCTAGGTGTAAAGTTTTGTTTTTCTGATCCCTGGAATCTCTCCATAAAAGGCCCCAGCTTTCCAGGTCCCTCTGGAACTTTTTGCGGCCTGAAGTCCAGTCTTACTTCCATGAGGGTTTTGTAATAACAGAGTGAGTCGTGGGTCAGGGTCATAGATTTAGAGATGGAAGAGGCCTGGAGCAGTCATGCAGTACAAACCCTCACTTTATAAATAAGGAAATTGAGGTTCTGAGGTAAAAGTAACTCACCTAATGTCACACTGTGGCTTAGCTGGGATTTTCACCAGAGTCCTCCGATTCTAAATCTGGTGTGCTTAGCATACATTTCTCCATAGGGGAATGCAGACAGCTCCATAGCACAGAGGATAGATTACAGGAGGAACTGAGTTTTAATTCTTCCCTTAGACCCGAGTTATGTAATCTTGGACAACTCATTTGACTTCTCTGTTCCTCAGTTTCCTCATTTGTAAAAATGGAGATAGCACCTGCCTCACAGGGTTGTTAAGAAGATCAAATGAGATCGTATATGTAAAGCACTTTGCCAATCTTAGAAGTGCTATAAAAATGCTACCTATTATTCTTTTTAAATCAGGAAGCGATGCCATCTAATTTAACCTGACAAATTAAGAAACTGAGACCCGGAGAAATGAAGAGACAACCCAAAGTCACACAGCCAGGATTTGAACTCATATCTTCTGACTCCAAATCCAAGCCCTGGTGGAAGAAAAGTCACCTTGGCTTTTAGGTAATGGCGACTAGCATCTGAAACCTGGCAAGCCTTTGAGATAAGCTGTGTGGCATTTAAAAGTCTCTGGGGAGCTGCCAGGCCCACCACTGCTTTCTGACCTCCTCAGTAGGACAGCTTCTGCCGCTTCCCTTTCCCCTCCCCCACCACAGCATCTATTCTGAAGGGTCAGGGCTTTTCAGAGGTTCTTCTCACAGAAGGCCATGTGCTCTCACTCTCTCTCTCTTGGGAGAAACAGCTGATTGAGCTTTCCAATTAGCTTTGCCTGTGGTGAGTTCCTGTGCCTGCTGTTTTAGGCAGCTTCTTCAAGAAGCCATTTGCCAAAAGGCTGCTTAGCTGTTAGTGCCTCATACCGCTCTTCCTCTTTTAAGATGCTTTGTAGCAACGGATTGTCAGGACCCTCAGCGAACAGGGCACAATTCTAATGGCTGAATCACTCTCTGTGTTAAGGGAGCCAGTGCATCGAGGCCTGCTTAGCAACGGGACCCTGTCCTGAGGGGAGATCAGAGAGGTTTCTTGAAACCACCCCCAGCCCTCTGGGAGTGGGGAACCAAAAGCCAGCTGGGACCCTCATTGAAGTGCAAACATCTGCCCTCTGTGCTTACCCGGCTTTAGAAGGCAAAGGGTTACCTCTGCACAAACCTGAGCTCTCCTTGTCTCTCCCCTCTCTTGCTTGAGTTCTGGGGATGCATGTCATGATAGTAAAGATAGAAAAATCAGGAGTTCTTAACCTGGGATCCATGAACTTTTAAAAAATGTATTTTGAGAATTAATTATAATTGCTTTCTTTCGTAATCTATGTACCCTCATCCCTTCCACATCAAGGGGCTTAGGGATGTGGCACCCCCCAAGATCTGGAAAATCCATGTAAAAATTTTTGGCCCCCCCTTCGTACCAGAGAAGTCTGAATTTTTTCTTTTATGAGTGTTTACAGTACCTTATTGTAAAATTTGAGTTGATATTATACAATACTATACATATATTTTATGCATTTCTGAGTTTCTCAACCTTTTCTGTGTTGTCTGCTGCCCTTCTCATGTTGTCTTCAGCTTTCACAAGACTCCCCAAAAATTCCCATTAAATTTCTTAAGCCGACCCGTGACATATCAAAACCAAGATGGGGAAAGTCTCGATGTGGAAGGGATAACTGTTTTATTTTAGGCATTTTTTAAAACGTTCCGAAAAGGGGCCCATAGGCTTCAGTAGACTACCAAAAGGGGTCCATGATATGAAAAAAGTTAAGCACCCCTGCTTTGAAGGGTTTAGCCTTTACTGAGCTATTTGGGGTTGTCAGATGGACCAGGATAAATCTTTTAAAAGTCTTACCCTCCAGCTCCCTACCGGATGGTGGAATGCTCCCTTCCTGTCCCTCCAAATTGGAGGCAGCAGTGAGACTTGATGTAATGAGAATCCTCCTGTCTATTCTGAACCCTGCTTGAGCCTACATCCCTCCTGGCTTCAGGGAAGCCAATCTAAGCTGTTCTGCCTGGCTGAATGCCTCCTTTCCCCTCCTCCACTGAGTTCCTTCCTTTCCCTCCCCCATGCCCCAGCTCCTTGGATGGTGCCTGCGTCTTTCAGCTACTCGCTAGTGACATGGAAGACATTGGTTTAATTGGAGGCAGTTTTGGCCAGGTTTTCTTCCCCTGTCCTTGCCGATCTTATTTCCATTGTTTGATTTCCCATTTCCTGCCAGCTCTGGGACGGATGCTTGATTTCCCCTCCCGCCTTTGCCTCCCAAATAGAAACAGGCTGGTGTTTAACTTGCTTCTCTTTCCAGGGGGGTGGGTAGTATGCCCTGCCATGCTATTAAAGGGAAGGTCTGGCCCTGCTTTTGTGAGCCCAGGAAAGAGAAGAAAGACTGGGGCCGGTGACTGTCTCTGTGTAATGTGAAGGGATTGTTGCTTCGGGGCCAAAGCAGAAAAAAAGAGAGATAAGAGGAAGTGGGTATAAAGCACTGGGGGAGGGACTTGGGTTCGACAATAGGAAAAAATGTTCTCTACAGATTGGCAGAAAGCTTTCTTACACAGTTTGATGGTAGCTCTGCAGAGAAGCGTCTTCTTGGTGTCCCTTACTTATCCCAGGATTCCAAAGCACCTGGTGTTTAGCCACAAGCCATTCTAGGTTGGGAGCTTGTATTCGAAGCTTAGGGCCAGCAGCTCTGAAGAAGAGGACAGCAGTGAAGGGGGTTCTGAGTCCAGAGTACCATTCAGCCAATGATTGGCTGAACATCTCAGTTTGTAGACCCAGCTGCCATCTGGTCTGTAGAAGCAGAGAATCCGAAAGGGATTCCCAAGGAGAATTTCCTGTCACACGTGAGCAAAGACAGATCTGCTGAAAGTTGTTCTCTACTTTCCTCTTGGTCCAAGTGGAAATCTGGCCTCATCACTCATTCAACAACCATTTTTTAAATATTTTTTTTATTTTTAAAAATTATTTCCCAATTACATGTGAAAAAAATTTAACATGCATTTTTAAAAATTTTCAATTCCAAATTGCCTTCCTCCCCTGTCCTTGAGAAGGCAAGCAATTTGATATCAATTACATATATGAAGTCATGCAAAATGTATTTCCATATTAGCCACACTGCAAAAGAAAACAGACAAAAGCAAGAAAAATAAAGAAGATTTTAAAAGTATGCCTCAATCTAGGTTCAGAGTTCATCAGTTCTGTCTTTGGAGGTAGATAGCGTTTTTCATCATGGGTCCTTTGGAATTGTCCTGGATCTTTATCTTGGATCAGAATAGAGAGTCTTTCACAGTTGATCATAGTTACAGTATTGCTGTTACTGTGTATGGTGCTCTTTTGGTTCTGCTCACTTCTCTTTGCATGAGTTCAGATAAGCCTTCCCAGGTTTCTCTGAAACCATCCTGCTTGTCATTTCTTTTTCTTTTTTTTTTTTTGGTGAGGCAGTTGAGGTTAAGTGACTTGCCTAGGGTCACACAGCTAGTAAGTGTTATGCGTCTGAGGCCGCATTTGAACTCAGGTCCTCCTGACTCTGGGGCCCGTGCTCTATCCACTGCGCCACCTAGCTGCCCTGCTTGTCATTTCTTATAGCACAGCAGTATCCCTTCACAATCATATGCTACAATTTGTCCAGCCATTCCCCAGTTGATGGGCATCCCCTTGATTTCCAGTTCTTTGTCACCACAAAAAAACTGCTATAAATGTTTTTGTATACATAGGTTCTTTTCCTTTTTTTTTTTTTTTGTAATCTCTTTGGGATATAGACCTAGTAGCGGTATTGCTGGGTCAAGGGGTATGTACAGTTTTAAAGTCCTTTGGGCATAGTTCCAAATTGTTTTTCAGAATAGTTGGACTAGTTCACACTTCCACCAACAGTGCATTAGTGTCGCCATTTTTCCACATCCCCTCCAACATTTGTCATTTTACTTTTCTGTCGTGTTAGACAATCTGATAGGTAGGAGAAGGTATCTCAGAGTTGTTTTAATTCTCATTTTGAGCATTTTTTTTCATGTGACTACTGATAGCTTTCATTTCATCTTCTGAAAACTTCCTTCAACAAGCATTTATTAAGGGATTCCAAGAAAGGCAAAAAAACTCAACAACAACAAAAAAAAACAAAAACCAGTCCCTGCCCTCTACAAAGTTACAGGTGATCTTTTAATTGCTAAATCTTTTGGCTTTTTCTAGTCCTTACCCTTCATCTCTCTTCCTTGTCCGTGCCTCTCTTAACATTTGACAGTGACTCTGTTGGTTTTCATGACACAGTTTTCTTGGTTCTCCTACCTCTCTGACTGCTCCTTCTGTCTCCTTTGTTAGATCACCCTCTCTATGCTACCCTGTAATCCCTAAGGCCCTATTCTAGCCCCTCTCGTGTTTTATTTATATCTTCTTACTGACCTCATCATTTCCCATGGGTTCAGTTATCTCCATGTAGACAATAGCTGGATCCAAATACCCAGTCTTTGCTCTAGTCATCTGTCACTAAATGCCTATTGGACTTTTCCAACTGACTGTCATCCAGGCATCTTAAATTTGATGTATCTAGAACAGAACTCATTATCTTTCCCTGGAAACCCGCCCCTCCTTTTAACCTCTCTGTTTTTGATTTTTTGGATTCTCCATCTTCCTTCAGTTTCTGTGACACAGTCTTCCTTCCTAGTCTTCCCACCCATCTGTTCCTCAGTTTCTTTTGCTGGATCATTATCCGTATCCTGATCTCTAATCCCCTAAAACTTTGGTCTTGACGTTTTTCCTTGAACACAGTACTCCATCTCCCAACTCCATGCTTTTTAACTGACTGTCTCTTACCTACTCCTGGAACTCTACCTCCTGATCTCCACCTTCTGGCTTTCTTCAAGTCTCAACTAAAGTCCCATATTTTCCAAGAAGCCTTTCCCTGCCCTCCTTAATCTCAGTCCCTTCCCTGCGGTCATCTCCGAGTTATTGCATCTCTCCCCTGTTTGTACATAGTTTGCATGTGGTCTCCCTCATTAGACTTTGAGCTCCTCAAGAGCTAGGACAGCTTTTTGCCATTCTTCGTATTACTAGCATTTAGCACAGTGCCTGGCACATAGAAGTTGCTTTTATAAATGTCTGTTAACTTGCTTTGATTTGACTCTACACCTTCTTTTAGTGATTTCGTCACTTCCCACGGGCTTATTGATCTGACTCTCAAATCTATATATCTAATTTTAATCTTTCAATAATTCTGCAGTTCCAGCTGGCTGCCTGGTGTCCTATAAGTGTCTCAAATTCAGCATGTTATCCTGCTCCTTCTCTCCAGATTTCCAACCTTTCATTCTTTCGTTGAAGACACCACCCCACCACCACCACCTCCAATTGGATTTAAAATCTTGTTACTTGTACCTCTACAATCTCCTATCTGCCATCTTTTCTCAGTTCACGCAGCTATCGCCTTTCATACTGCAAAAGCACTAGTACTCTCTAGTTTTAATCTCTCTCCTCTAATCTATCTTCCAGACTGCTACAAAAATATTCCTAAAGCACAGGGATGAACATGCCAACTCCACACCCTGTTCAAGAATCATCAGTGGTTCCCTACTGCATCTAGAATAAAACACAAATTCCCTAGCTTGGCATTTAAAGTCTTTCAAAACCTGGCTAAAGCCTACCTTTCCAAATGAAGTGCACATGACTTTTTTTCAGGCATTCTCCATTACAACCAAACTATCCTGTTTGCTGTTCCTCAGCATAGTACTACTCTCTCCTGCCTCTGAACCTTTTCTATGTACTCCCTTATCACCTGCATCTCTTAGAATCCTTAATCTCTCATACTATAAACATTTATTAAGTGCTTAATGTGCTAAGCACTGGGCATACAGATAAGAAAATGAAGACCAGTCCCTGCCCTCAAAGAGCTTACAGTCTAATAGGGGAAGACAATAGACAAAAGGAAGTTGAAGGGGGAGGAGTAGAGTGTACCCAGTGTGAAGAGGGTACCCAGGATGAAGATGATGGTGGAGTTGAAACCAAACAGAGTGGCTGGTTGCAAATGAAGGCTAGGCTTTTGAGCCTTCTATAAAGAGGCTGTAAAAGGATTTTTTTGCTCTGCCCTTATAGCCCTCCAGTAGAAAGGCAGAAACAACTGAGGGTGCAGATGCGATGTGAATAGCAAAGCTGAAGCAATCTCCATGACAGTGGTAATGTGCTTATCTTGGGTGGGGCATGATGAAGATGATGATGGAGTTGAAACCAAGCTGAGCAGCTGGTGGCAAAGGAAGAGTTTTCCTTAAGCATTCAGCTTATGTGACATCTTCAGGGAATGCCTTTTCTCACTCCCCCAATGGTCTCTCCCTCTTTTAATTATCTTTTCTAATCTGTTTACAAATTATATTCCTTCCTGCCTTCCCTCCAACAGAATGTAAGCCCTTTGACAGCAGAGACTTTTTCAGGTTATATGTATGTATACACACGGCCTAGCTCAGGGACTTCTATTCTATTGGTACTTTAATACTAACTAAATTGTCTTGAATCTGAAATCACTGGTCTTTCAAATATTGATGAAGAAGACTATAACTTCCCTCCCTTATCCATTCTGTGGTTGGATAACCCCACTGTGATGTTCTTCCACATGTCTGATTGAAAGCTGTCCATTTTTTCTTAAACTTAATGGATTACAAATCAGGCATCCCATCTTCTCTGTAATAGTTGATGCCTTTGATGCTTTTGACTTGAGGTAAGTGAGCTCCAAGTTGAGTTTTTGTGGTAAGCTAGAGATCATTGTTACCAGCTACCCAGAAGGGGTTTATGCAGCTCAGCATTTCCAAAACTAACTTGGCTTCAGGATCGTTGGGCTTGAAATATACAGACAGAACCTTGGGGAGGGGAAAGATGGCATATTCCCTGGAATAAAAAGGGGTCAAGGACATTTTAGGGCAAAACAGAAGAAAGTAAGCCTTTTTATAGTGAAAAATTGCAGCGTGCTATAAAACTACTGCCAGGTCTTCCTGCCTCCAAAACTAGGTCTTTCTGCACTATTGTGAAAATCACTCAGCATCAATGCTTTTCCCCATATATTTCCTTCTATTGCTTCTAAGCTGATATAATACTTTTAGGAAGGCCCTCACTCAAGGTTAACACCTTGAGGGTATGGACAATATCTTCTTAAAACATTTTTTTCATTGTATCCATAGTGCCTTGAATTTTGGGGATGCTTTAAAAATGATGTTTGGATTATATGTAATGATGAGGAAATGGAAAGCTTTCCTCCAGTTTTCGGATGAGAAAAGTAAGCACACCACTACCACCACCCCCTCTTAATATAAAGATGAAGCTTTTTTGTTAGTGGAATATGCCCCTTTCTAGTCCATCTTTCATGCAGCTCATAAAGTAACCTTCTGGGGTGTGGGATGTATGGGGTGCTCAGGGAAGACTCGCATCCCCAGCGTGAAGACTTGCTGAGCCCTTCCCAGGGCTGCTCATCCACTTTTGATGTCTACCTGGCACTCAGGACTCTCACCTGTGGCTCCAAGAAGCTGTAGCAAGCCCAGCGGCCACACCCCAGTACAACTCTTAGCAGACAGGCTAAAACAAGTTGAGAATAACCAACAGGTCTCAAACCCCTCAGTGAGTTAGGGGGGTGTGAAAACTTCTCCCGGTGGCGTGGATCAATAAGAACAATTTGTTCCAACGGCCATGAAGGCAGCAGAAGCTGCTGCTACAGAGCGCTTAGAGCTTGGTCCAGCAGCAAAGATGCCAAGAGCATCCACTGCATCTTGGGCCATCACCAGTCACCAAGACTTCTGTCTTGCCAGTGGACTTTGATAACTCCGGAAGAAAGAGTGAGGCTGACAACGTTGTGCGACTCTGCCTCACTTAAATCCAATTCTCCCGTGAGTCGAGACATCCCCTGTGATCTCTTTGGAAAACAAAGGACAAACAAAAGTAACCTTCCTAAGATTATGTCTAAGCATGGAGTTTTCCTCCTCAAAAACTTCCTTTGCTCCCGTGTTTCCAGGATCAAATTCAGAAGTCCTCAGCCTGGCATAGAAGGCCTTCTCCAGATGGTCCCAATCTATTCCCTTGCCTACTTACTACATTTTTAGTCAAACTGCATTATTTGACTTACCATTTCAATCCCCTCCTATGTAAGAAAAGAGGTGGGTAGCATGTTTCATATTCAATCCTCTCTACTTGTATTTAATAATTGTACTGATCAGTCCTAGTCTTTCAGTTTTTTTCTTTGTAATTGTTTTTCTTTGTAATGTTGTCACTGTATAAATTGTTCTACTCACTTCACTCTGCACCAGTTCATACAAATCTTTCCAGTTTCCTCTGAAACCATCCATTTCATCATTTCTTATGGTGTAATAGCATTACATTACTTATGATGATTTGCTTAGTCATTCCTTAATAGGCGGACACCCCCAAACCATCCAGGTTGGGACTAGTATGCAGAAAGCTGCTGTATTTTTGTACATATGGACCTTTTTTCTTTGATCTCCTGAGGTATGTGAGAATGATTTGATTAAAACATTGAATACCTTACAGCGGCAGTTCACTGGAGTTAAGCCTTAAATATCAACTTTTGCTGTTATTTCAAGAAATATATTCCTAACTTTTTACTGACTTTTTTCATCCAGGTCTGGCATGTTGGTTACCCTCAGCTCTTTCCTCCATCTAATCAATTGCCAAGTCTTGCTGATTGATTAATGCCATCCGAGTCATGCATCCCCTTCTTTCTGCTCACACAGTTACCACCCTAGGTCAGGCTCCCCTGGTTTCTTGGCTATAATGCTAGCCTCCCTCATCTTCTTGTCAAGTCACTTTCTTCTCCATCCGTCTTCCACACAGCTGCCAAAGTGATATATATATATATATATATTTTTTTTTTTTGGTGATGCAATCAGGGTAAAGTGACTTAAGTCACACAGCTAGTGTCAAGTGTCTGAGGTCACATTTGAACTCAGGTCCTCCTGACTCCAAGGCTGGAGCTCTATCCACTGCGCCACCTAGCTGCCCCCAAAATGATGTTTCTAAAGCAGAAGTCTACGTCACTCTCTTCACCAAAAACTCCATTGGCTCTCTCTTACCTAAATAGATAAAATAGAAATTGCTGTTTGGCATTTAAAACCCTTTATCATCTGTTGCTGGCCCACTTTTTTAGCTTTCTTACACATTGCTCCTCTCTGCGCACCAGAGACTAGCCAAATGGGCTGCCTGGCTGTGCCTCACACACATTATTACATAGATCCTGTGAATGCATTCCCTCCTGCTAGGATACCTGGCTTGCTTCAAAGTTCAGCTTAGGTGTCATCTCCTACATGAGACTTTCCCTTATTTCTAGCATCTCCTCTTGGAAAATTAGTTGTATTGACTTTGTCTATATTTGGTACTTAATTGTGTGTATGTGTTATTTCAACTAATAGATTGTAAGCTCTTTGAAGGCAGGGGCTTTCATTTTTTTCTTGTTTTGGTATTCCCGGTGCTTAGCAAAGTATTTGGCACCATAGTAGGTACCTAATGGCTTCTGATTGATTATCCCGTTCTTGATTGTGATTTCTCAAAGGTCTAGAACAGACTTATTAGTACAAATTCAAGCTTCTGAATAATTTTCCTTCCTGGTTGAAGGGAAATTTAATGTTGAACAGTGATTGAAAACGGTCCCGTCCCCCCACCCCTACTTGCTTCCATTCCCACAGTAAAAACAAAGGGATAGGTATTGGACCTGTTTTCACTTCCTCATTTTCAGGAGACAAAACTCTGTACTCAGAGGTTAATTGACTTGCCCAGGGTCACATAGTCAATACGTATCAGGAAGATTTGAACTTTGTTCCTCCTGTCTAAGGCCAGTTGTCTATCCACTACCTCATGCTGCCTCACAAACCTAACATCAAAAGTTCTGGCAAACCTATTTTCCACACTCTAATATGAATCTTCTGTTCTAGTCAAGCTAATGTCTTTTCTTCTGACATTGTTACTACCTGTATTAGAATAGAATACTCTCCTCTTCTTCTCTTTGCTTATCTGAAGCCCACCTATGTTTCAAAGTCAAACTTCTTAGCCCCGCTCCTTTGGAAGCCTTCCCTTACTCTCTAATTTTATGTTACTATATATGTGATAAAATGTGTCAGATCAGTTGTGTACAGTTGTGTTCTATAAATGTTTGATTTTGCAAACCTAACGTTTCCAGTCAGACTGCAAGTGCCTTGTTGGCAGCTACTATATATATATATTTTTTTTTTTTTTTAACTTTTGTATGATGTACCAGATACTCAAATACTTGTTTAACTGATCTGCAAAAACAAAATTTTACATATAGCTTTATTTTAGGACCAAAGGTAGAAGTTTGACCTTCTCCCTTATGACATTAAATGCCACTGAATCAGTTTTATTTATGTCTAATGTAATGTAAAATCATCACTGTCTCCATTTATTGAAGCTATATGGCTGCATTAAATCACGGAAAACTTCTACAAGTATCAGATCTTTCCATTTATCAGGTTTTAATGGTCTGTTACTTAGCTAAAGGTGGTCAAGTTACCAAGTAAATTTAACAGTTTTGTTTCTGGTGGTGAACGGCTGGCTTTTTCCCCCCCTTAAACAGAAGAGGAGTGAAGGAAGAAAATGGCATTTTGTTTGAGTGGGAAATCAGTCATTTAAAGACTAGAATCTCTTTTCCAAAGAGGAAAAAAGAAAAAAGCCAACTCATCTGATAACCCATAGTGAGGGCAACCGACTGTGGATGGATAGCCAAGAATACGAAATGATTACTCTATAAAGCTGGACTCAGATCAAGAATCCTGAAGTAATGAAGTGTCAGTTGTTACAGAGTTTTTGCTACCATTTGGAAACTAATGGGATGCAAATGTAGCTCCATTCACTTACATTTTGCTTTCTGTTTCAGGATATGCCTATGGAGACAGGACCACGTTAAGGCCACAGGAGTGGTAGGACTACCATTTTAACTTGTGAGCTGTCCCAAAGAACTGACCATGTCTATTATGGACCACAGCCCCACCACCGGAGTGGTTACTGTTATCGTCATTCTCATTGCCATTGCAGCCTTGGGGGCCTTGATCCTTGGCTGTTGGTGTTACTTGCGCCTACAGCGTATCAGCCAGTCAGAGGATGAAGAGAGCATTGTGGGTGATGGAGAAACCAAAGAACCCTTCCTTTTGGTCCAGTATTCTGCTAAAGGTCCTTGTGTGGAAAGAAAAGCAAAGCTGACCCCTAATGGCACAGAAGTCCATGGCTAAGCTAACCCTTGGCACAGATGCTCGTGGGTACTAAACCTTGTATACAACCAGCAGAAAGAAAAGTGGAGAATAATTTGGATGTGCTGCTCTTTAAGAAGAACTGAGTTTAAATTTCACAGTATGGTCTTGCTGGGTTTTGTTATTGCATGCACTCAGACCTGTGTCCTGAACCTAAACTTGTTGGCCCTGGGAGTTGGCTAACCTTTCTGGTGGTACTGTCCGTTGCAGGCAATGGACAGACCGGGCCCTGCTGGTGTAAAACAAATCAAAGCATTTTTGTTACTTGAATGTTTAGCTGAGCCTGTTTTTGATGGAGCTACTACTGTAATGTGAACTAGCTAACAAAACTGTGAACTGTAAATAGGCACCAGAAGCACTTGGTTTGGTTTTTTTTTTTTTCTTTTCTTTAAAAAAAATAATATAGCACATGGAGCTGCTGGTCTGAAGTTATTGTAATGGTAAACTCAGTACTGAAGACTGAGCCCCATGATCATGGAAAAGGTTCTAATCATGGAAAGCCCAAGTTGCCATCAGCTGGCTAGTTAGGAATCACAAATGTAAATATGTAAAGAAAGCTGTTGTTTTTAAGTCTTGTGGGTAACTTTATAGAAAACAAGCAATGATGCCTATTAGAATTTGGCTTCTATTGCAGGAAGCAATAGGCCAAAAACAAGAAACATGCCTCTCTCCTTTGTTAGGTAGATTAGGCTGTTACCTATGAATATCGTTAACATTAACTGTGTAACTATTGCAAGGAAGCTGCTGTATTATCTGGGAGCCAGTGAAGGATCTGTAATCTACACAGGGATAATCCAGAAGGTTGCCAGGCTAATTTATAGCAGCAGAGCAGTTTTTCCTATGTGTTTTTTAAAAGCATGTTAAAAGTATAAAAATGTCTTTTCCCTACAACTGGCATTACTTAGAGCTAGCTTGCTGTAATTGCTGTGATTTTCATGTGAAGATAGGAAATCTACTTTTAGTCTAAACAAACCCAACTGTCTCAGTATAGACAGCAACAGACTATTTCCTGCTATTTAATGTTTTCTGAACTGGAAGGGAATGGCAAAAGAGGCTTAAAAGTCTTTTTTTTTCTTTTTTTTCTTTTCAGAAACAATTTCTAGTTACTGTCCCACTAATAGGTATTGAATTTTACTATCCTCAGCAAATCAGCATAAGTATGACTGGAATTCTCTAAATCAGGCTTCAAAAACATTCAGCAAGCATGTGGTAAGCTATAGGCAAGCATTCTAATATTCAGAAGCCACTTTTGTGTGTGTATATGCAATTTAATGCTTATCAAGTACTATAGGGATAATGAAGTTTTAGGAGGTAAAGATTTCTATTTTCAAAATAATGACTTTAATCACAGTTTAGCCAGCTTCCCACCTCAAAAAAGAAAAAAACCATAAATTTTAACCCATTGTCTTAAATCACTTTATGTACACTAGGTATGAATTTTGCAATAGGATAGTAGAGATTTAACAAGGCACAGTGAGAATGTTAATGTTAGTGTTAATTTAAGCATTAGTGATTAAGAGAAAATCAGTGCCTAACTTTATTTTGTAAGAATCATTAAACATTAGCCACTATGAATTGAGCAAATAAAAACGTGAAAGTGATCCAAGCACAGAACTGTGGTGGGGAAGGCTGAGTATGTACTAAGCAAATAATATTGTTAAAAAAAATCAAGTTAAATGTATTTCCATCATTCCTTCTTGTTCTTAAAATTTTATTTTGATGGGAGGGATTTAGATTTTATTCTATGGCAGACTCATGAAATGTATGGCACCCTTCATCAGAATATTTTTAAATGTGTAATATAAAATACGTAAGATTACAAAGGAAACTTAATTGTATAGAAATAGTTACCCAAAATAAAATTTTTTAAAGTTCATGGTCCCCAGGTTAAGAACCCCTGCTTTGCAGTAAAGGGTTTATTGAGCATTTTGGGGATACCAGTCAAATTGTTAATAAAGTCACACTTCATTGGAGTCCCAACTTGGGGATGCTGGAAAGTCCTCTGGGTTTAGAGAGACAATTATTTTAAGTGCAAATCTGATGGCTGCTTATGGCTCATGAATTAAAGGGAGAGCCAATATCCAAGCCCAAGGATGAAAGGAAAGGGGTAGGGAAATGTGCAAGCTAAAGATGAGTAAATCCTAGGATGGACATCCGTTTACTTAATCACATCAAAAACTTCTGAAGCTTTCTATCTCTTCATCATTTTGCTCTGTAGGGAAAACAGTCTCTAGATTCAGGTAGCTAGCAAAGTAATCCAAATTATGGAGTATGCTGAGGTCATCTAACATTCTTTTAACTGCCCTGTTTTTTCAAACTGTATCTGGCTTTTTATTGGGCTAATAATTTTTAAAATACTGTTCATTTCTCCAAATGTTAGGGAAATATTTTTTCCCCTACTTGGGTCACCAGAGAGAACTTTTAACTTTGCTTTTTATTTTATTTTTAAAATCAGACTTCTGACAGACAGTATTTAGTGGAGAGTAGCATTACCACTTACTAGACTGAAGCTCTGCTTAAGATGGAAATACCAATAAGACTGGCCAGCAAAATGCCAGGAAAAAAAGCAGCTTTTACCCGTCAATATATATATTTAGCTTCTAAGCCCTTCAATCGCTTGCATAGTCTGAAGGTTTACTAATCTCTCAAAGCAATTCTAAATGGTTTACCACCTTCAGACGTGCTGAACAGGTGACAAGGAATAATTAGAAAACTATAGTAGGGGAAATGCAAGAATTGTTTGTTATTGTCACTTAAATATAGACTCTTATCCTCAAGGACCTGTACTACTGTTTTGGTCTCAAACCTACCAAGTTTGTGCAATAAATTATATAGGGAATGTTTCCCCAAGTTGAATGATCATCCACTTTGATTTTCTAGACCACTGAGAAAAATTTTTTATTTACAATGAATTTCAATAAAATTTGCATAAATTATCTTCCTGGTATGTAGCTGTCCCTTCTGATTTCTTCATATTATCTTAAAAATCAATCTGTCCTATTTTCATTATTCTGTTCAGAAGCCATAGGAGAACTCATATTAGTGGCAAGTTTTGTGTTGTCTCGTGACTGGAGTTCAGTTTCATAAGAAAACGTCTCTTGTAGGGTATTAGATTTTTCAGATTCTTCTTTATTTTCTAGTTTTCCTTCCATTGTTGCTACCAGGATTTTCAGTAAAGCATTTTCAGTTAAAAGGTTTTCCGATGCATCTGCTAATTCTTGAAGCTTCAGCGCCATCTCCTCCAGCTCTCTGGTTTTCTGCTCATACAGAGCCTCTAACTGCTCACTGTGAAGCTGAAGAACACTATGTTGCTTTTCCAGTGTTTGTTTTTGCTTTTGTAGTCTGTGTTTATCTCTCCTGGCATCTGAAAGTTGGGATTCCACTTGGGCTTGAGCCTGGTGAAGAGTAGTGATTTCTGCTCTTAATTTATGAATCTCTCTCTCCAAGTGGGATATATGTCCTTTCTGTAATACTGCCTCATTCTGAAGATGTTCTTTGGTTTGGGGGTCAGCTGAGCTCCCAACAGTAGAAATGGGGTCTGAATGACGCAAAATGAACTTCAGCAGATTGGGAAGGGTGATGGGAGAGTCCTCGGGAAACTTCACACTCAAGTCCTTCCTAGAAAAAAAGGAAGTATTTGAGTTGGAGCTGACATACATAGACCTGAAATCAGCCTGCTATTAAAGTTTACTTACTTGACCTAAGGAACTTAGCTTTTTCTTGTTTACATTTGATAACTGAGGGCAAAAATACTTAAGGCTCCACAGCATGACTGCTGTACTATTAATTACATAAGCAAAAAAAAAAAATATGATAGAAGCTTATCCAACAAAGATTATAGGTTACAAAACCAAAGCATACAAGTTATTAATGGCACACTTTAATGTTGCAGATGCTGGCAGACAGTGGTGAGTTAATGCAACAGAACAATTTTAATTTTCTCTGAAATGTCTGTCTACTCAAGATATTTCTATGCATACCACGTGTTTATAATCTTGCTCCTATGAATAATGGAGTTAGTGCAATTGGGCTTTGGCTTAAAAAGCCTAACTGTTCCACTGGATTGGGGGGATGTCAGGAGTGGAATGAGTATGGTTAATCAGACCTCTTTAGGACAATCTGTAGACAGTTCATAAATACTGCAGGATCTTATAAGGCCTCACAATATCATGCTGTAATTAATCTACCGGTTTTCTAGGTAAAGTAAAGGAGCATCAAATATATGAAAATTAGAATATGAAAAATAAAGGATTGTTTGTTGCTGCATTCTTTTTAGCAATAATTTCTCCTAATACAATGATTTGGATGTAACTTTTTATGAACACATTTAAGCAACATAAGGCACATCTACATTAATGCCACAGTATAAGGACATTAACTTATTGACAGGGGCACAACCCATTAAGGGCAATACTCTTATCTTTCCTAACAGAGCTGAGGAGGTGGGTTTATGGTTTGAGATAAAGCTAAAAGGTTTTTTAAAAAAAATCTCTCAAGAAGATTTAAAGCTCAGAAAAGCTTTACTGGGGAAAAACTTACCACTCTTTCTAGAGCAATCATGGAGTACCAGTATTAGAAAGGTTTCAAATCTGTTAATTAACATATCCTACTTCCCCCTCTAGGAACAATATGAACTTCAGTACAAGTCCACAAAAAGTACATATAAAGCACTCTCACAAATTTCAAATGCCAATTACTATTAAAACAAATAACATAAGAAATCATGAGAAATTCAATGCATCATGAGGAGGAGACATTGAATAGGATAAACTATTCACCCTACTGTATAAATAAAAATTAGAAGCAAAAAATGACAGCTATTTCACTTTGTCCAATACATTAAGAGTTGTATGTATAATAAACTTTTTAAATGAATGGCATTATTATAAAAGGATGTGGTATAGATTTTCTTTTAAGACAAATGGAATATTCACCTATTGTAGCTCTTTTGTAAATACGGGATTTAAAAAAGATTTTTCTTAAAGTAAGGCATTCCTATCAATAGAAAAACTGATAAATATTAAGATAAGAGCTGGAAGTAAATACTCAAATGCCTTATTTATTATATAGTCTAATAACCCACACCCACACCTACACCCACCCTACCCCACTGAGGTTACTGCTCCAAGCTGATTCACTCTCCTAGGAAAGCAGTAGGTAACAAGGCCTAACCAACATTATGGAAATTTCATCTAAAAAGATTCTGTTACTTATCTTGGATGGACAAATTTATCATACATCATTCTAATGCATTCCTAGAATGAATAAAGCTGTATAAGAGACATTACTAATGTGGTCGAAGTACCTACCCCAGGAATGGTAAGCAAATCTGCAAACAATTCCTGAAGTGAGTAACCCCAGAGAACTGAACTTGGAACAAGAAGACCTGAGTTCAAATTCTGCCTCAGATGCTAGAAATGTGTGGCCCCTGGCAAATCACTTAACCTCTCTCTCAGCCTCAGTTTCCTCATCTCTTAAAATAGGGATAGTAATAATACCCACATCACAAGGATCAAAAGAGAAAATACATGACAAGTCTTTACAAACTTTAAAATAATTTAAGGTGATAACTATTATCATTGTCACAAGAAGGATGTTTAAATAGCATTAAAAAGTGCAATCTCCTGCCTAAGAATCATATTCATTAAAAGTCTAAGGAAAGGGAAACCTTAACTTGGGTACAGCCAGGGCCACAAGGACACTTGCCTCATTAATGTTATAAAGCCACATTCATTCTAAATTTCCTTATAATCCAGCTTATTATTATTAAGGTTCATTTTTTTCTTTTAGGGAAATTAAAAAAAAAAACCCTCCATGTCCATAATTTTAAGAAAATCGTGGGGGCAGCACTGGCTCTGGAGTCAGGAAGACCTGAGTTCAAATTCAGCCTCAGACACTTGACACTTACTAGCTGTGTGTAACCTCATATAACCTCATTGCCTAGCCAAAATAAATTTTTTTTTAAATCATTCTGCCACATTAAACTTAAAAGATTTTAGGTTTGAAAAAGAACTTGACAGCCTTCTCACATTCAGTTCATACAGAAAAAAAAAACTACTGAAATGATATTTATATGACTAGAGATTGATACTATGTAAATATTTTATTAAAGGCTCTTTAGTTGAAAGTCATTTAGTCCAGACTTGTAGGTTCAAAACAATTCTTTTCCTGGTTTTTCTACATATTCATTCATTCATTCCAATAAATGCTTATGTAGTTCCTAGTATGTGGCAAAGTACTATGAGATCGGTTCACTTCAAATTAATGAAAGATTTTCCAAGTAATACCATTTTAATTTTGAATAGATCACAATATAAAAACTCTTTGGGAAAAAATATTCTTTAAACATATTTTTCAAAAGTTTCCCAAAGTAACTTTATGCAGACTTTATCCTGATGAGCTGAACTCCCCAGGAAGAATTCAGAATAAAAAAGTACATAAGCAAAGCAAGGAAAAAATTCTACAAGAATATGATGACTTTGCTATATTTGATAATATTAGGATGGGAATAGCTGAGATAACCACTTCTACTACCACATTAAGAACACAGGAAATTATAACATAATGGTTCACATATGGGAGTTTCACTAGCACATCTGACCCAAAATAACACTGTGTCTTCATTCTACAAAAAAGGTGCTGCCCTGTAATTTGACTCCATATACAAGACTACTAATTTACCCTAAAATGCTTATAACTTACAAAAGCAACAATAAGAACAGTAAAAAACAAGAGACTGCTGACTCAACTGACTCAACTAGTCTTTACGTGAGCCACACCATATTGACATTTCTAATTCTATTTTTAAAAGTATTTGCTGCTTTTCCTTCAAAGACGCCCTTCCTCTGCTTCCTTGGAGCTCCACAATGGAATCAAGCTGTTGCTCTCAGGAATTATTATTATCCCGTATAGGCCAATGTCACAAAACTATGATTAACAACTTCAATATGGAAACCCACTGAAAAACCTAGGTACATTTGGAGAAAATGAACTATTCAAATACAGATAAATTTCTGATTCATAACTATAGAGACTGTGCATATAAAATTATAATTTTTGTACCTTAACTTCCTAACACTGCCAGGGAAGTATGAAATGATGAGTTATTTTAACTAAATATGTGTGTGTGTATACATATACACACATATACACATATGTAAAAACTCAACAGATGAGATTATAGCTCGTTTCCTGATTTTTCTTAAGGTATTTTATGAATACCATCTTATAAAAAGTCACAGAAATAATATTTATTGCTATTAATGTAGCTTCTTCAAAAGTATCAACACTCAATGTTTAGACTATACCAAACAGATCACCCTTGAGTAATAAAAAAAAAATTCAAAATTACCTGTTACATGGAAAAAACAAAATAGTAGGGAGATGGTCAACCATAAATTCCCAGGGAAGATCATTCTGAGCTATATCAATCCTGTTAGTGATAAGAGAAGGGGAAACAGAATAGAAAAATAATAAAGGAACAGAAAAAAAAGACAACAAAAAAGCACCTAACATGCCTTAAGAATATGGAAAAGTAAAAAGGCTGTGCCAGATCCTTCTGAGTGAGAACACAACTAGATATAAGTTAGGCAATAATACTTTTAAGATCACCTGGCACTATCGTGTGCCCATGAAAACCTAATTTAGTAAGGATCTTAGTGCCACGTAAGTATAAACTAGCTTCCATCAATGCCTTTCTTATATCTAAAAAGTAGTTCACTCACTTAGTAGGATCTGGCTCAATATTCTGCCCCATTAAATATTTCTAGAATAGTGTATGATTTGCATCATAATTTAGCAATTTAAGGAAAACTAGAAAGCAAAATCATAATATAATTGATAAATCTAAATAGGTTGGCAAAGCCATTTTTTTAATCAGTTATTTCCAGATTCATTCTCTTATACAGAAATTAACTTGGAACTTTAGGAAACAAACATATGTAAAGAGCTTTACAAAACTTAATACAACACTATGTAAATGCTTTTGTTCAGTCATTTTTCAGTCAAGTCTGACTCTTTGTGACCCCGTTTGGAGTTTTCTTGGCAAAGATAAAAGAGTGGATTGCCATTTTCTTCTCCAGTTCACTTTACAGATGAAGAAACTGAGGCCAATAGAGTTAAGTCACTTGCCTTGGATCACACAGCTAGTAGGTGTCTGAGACCAGATTTGAGCACAGGAAGATGAGTCTTCCTGACTCCAGGTTCTGCACACTATCCACTGCGCCACCTAGCTGCCAAATGTAGCTAGCTGTAAATGCTAGCTATTGTCATTACTAAGCATTTAAAATGCTTTTTAAAATAATTAAACAGAACTGCCCTTTTGGTCCTCCATTAAAGTCCACTCTGATTCTTCCTTGTGGCATGTGAAAAGACTATTCCCCAACCTGTCAGGTTCTTTACCAAGCTAAAACGCTTTGTACATGGGCCTGGTGATGGGTTGGTTACAAGCCCAAAAGAATTTGGAGAAGGGCTTCACATCAGGTTGGCTATGGAATGTCATTTTCAGCCACAAAAACTCTGAGAGATCATCTAGTAGATCTGGTGATGAGTTGCAGTCTGCTCGGACAGAGGGAGTACCCAAACCACCAAAACCACAGATCCTTGGAGTAAATTTATGTGTGTTCCTGACAGAGCTACGCATGTAGCAAACAGCTCACAGGTATGTGCTGAATAAATGAAGTAAATGAAAAAATTTGCTGAATAAATAAATGAAATAAATGAAGTAAAGCATATCAAGAAAGAGATAAAAATTTCCTTCTTTTTGTAAAGACAAGCTTCTTCGCTCCATTAGCTTCCACAATCCATACACAGAACAAAACTTTTGAGGTAGCATCTCCATAAGTTTGACAAAGTATATTAAATAGAAATTGGTCTCATATTTTTGCATGAAAGTACATTTTTTTAAAAAGTGGTAAAACCAAATTAAAGATATGCAAAATAATATAAATTAAATGATGTACTCTGAATTTAACAGAGACCACAATACTCGAGCTATCTTTTTTTTTTTGGCCTTTTGTTTTTTGGTGAGGCAATTGGGGTTAAATGACTTGTCCAAGGTCACACAGCTAGTAAGTGGCAAGTGTCTGAGGTCAGATTTGAACTCAGGTCCTCCTGACTCCAAGGCCAGAGCACTATCCACTGTACCACCTAGCTGCCCGCCCCTCCCCCTTTTTTTAAGGTAAACTAGGGCACTGTATGTTAGCAAAGCTTCTTTTTAATCCCTTTCATGTTTATTACTTCATTCATAATAACTCAGTAATAACCATTATTAGGCACCTACTATATGCAAAGCATTACACTAGGTGCTGGGGGAAATACAAAGAACATGGTGCCTGCCCTCATAATGCTTACAATATGGCAAGGTGGATAACAGAATTGATGTCTAAATTGGATTTTTTTCCCTAAACACATTAAACAATATGGTAAAGTGCCATATAATTGTACAGTATTAGAAACTAAGCATATTTTCTTATAACAATCTTGGTCATAATGAATTTGTACCCAGAACTACAGTTTAAAAAAAAACTACAGTTAAATAGATAAATTAGCATAAACAGTGGAAATTGGACAGAATCTACAACTTAATATATGAAAATTGAAAAAGAAAACTTAAGACGTATACTAACAAAGCACATGGTAGAAAACAAGTTTATTTTACCTGGCCACAGTGAATTTATCTGGAGGCAGGAGACGAGAAAGCTGGATGAAAATATGATTAAGAGATGCACAGAACCCACACCAACGTGCATAATATAGCAACAAAACATCCTAAGAGAAGGAAATACCAGGTTTACTAAAACCAGAAAAAGACATATAAACCTTATAACCTTCACTAAATCATCCCAAATTAGACATCTCAACCTTTGGCAAAAATGAGGTTAATTTCTATTTTCTATGGATATCAATAGAAGAGAAAACAGCAAATTAATGCTGCACTTAAAAAAAAATCACTGGGTTTAATAATGAGATGTAATATAAACAGGTTTTTTTTTACATTCAAAAGCTAAATACCACTCATTCACACATAGGCATTTTGAGAGGAAACCTCTTTGTAAAGGAAAAGAAGGTCTGATTTGCTTTTTCATGGAAAATACCTGTTTTCTAAGGACTACTTCCCAAAACGTATCAGTTGTTACTTCAGAGATTAGGTGCTGAGAAGGAAAATGGACAGTGTCACTTCCAATAAGGTGCCTTTTCAATGGACTGTAGAGAACGCTGAAGTTCTGAATAAAAGACTCTATAAAAAGAAACAATAAGATTATTCCTTTTCACAGTTTGAGTAAAAGTAGCAGTTCTGTTTTAATGTTTACATTTTAGAAAATTAATTTTTGAAATTATTTCTAGACTAAGATTTTAAAACTGCCTCACCCTGAAAATTCATAAAGGTGATAATTTTGAATTAATGGCACCAAGCTTACCTTGAAGCACAATATGGGTACTAGTGGTTGACATAAGACCACTTTCCATAATGTTACAAACTATCAATTTTGAGGACTAGGGATTCTGTCATTTTCTTAATAGGGCCAATTCACAAATTCAAAAGTGGAGTTGTATAAAAGAATTTCCAAAATAGTACAATCTCTAAGATGTCAACCTATAATACAATGACTTTCAAATGCATTACAATGACAATGAATAAAATCAAGCAAGCATTCCAGTCATGGCTTTTGAGGGTTAATTTTTTTTTTTTTTTAAAGCACTGGATTTTTTTTTTCCTCCCTAGCCTTTGGCTTAGTGAAACATAAATTAAGCTTCTGATTACACTTCATAAGGATTAAAAGATAAAATGGGTAAATGAAATCCACAAATATTCAAAGGCCTAAGTTTAGCTAATAGTAGTCACCCTATTAACTCATTATCTAATATTGTTTTGCTACATTGTAGCAGCACTGTTTCACATCTCTTTCTCCTATTCTCTCTATCCTCCTTCATTCTGAGAGTCAAATATCTATTGCACAGGATATTCCAGTGAAAATATCCAAAAGCAAACTATACGAGGAGGAAGATGAAGGCCAAAGAATGAATATTCCGTAGATTAGCTTACCAGAACCAGAATGACTATACTTTTTATAACTTCTCTGAGCATGTAATAATGTTGTGCAACAGGTGACCTCCCATAATTCACTACTGATTTTGTCAACAACGCTGTCAGCAATCAGCTGGCATGTTTAGGGTAGATGCAAGAAAATAAGAAGCAATGGGCTAAAAATTCTGTCCCAGAACCCGTTTCAAAGTTAGCACAATTTGATCTCATTGAATAAATGAGTTTTGCTGAACCCTATTTTACAGGAAACATTTTAAAAACCACCTGATTCTTAAAACTATATGGGTGTTCCTTACTCTAATAAAACCTAATATGCCAAAATATTTTAGAAAACAGAATTAGTGGATAATTATTTTAATTACTAATGGATTTTAAGCCCTTTACAAAGTATTTGATTATAGGGTATCTTTAAATAGATTCCTAAGTACATATAAACTATATTTTGTTAGAAAAGTTCAATATATGCAACTTGTCATGAACATGCCTAAAGAAAGTCACTAAAAATGGCTACTATTTATGGGAAAAAGGCTTAATTTTACTCTTCATGGTCTTTTATAGTCTCTAACACTTGAAAACCAAATTTTAAAGTTTTCTTTCACAAATTCCTTCCTTGTCTATTCAGGGAAAGGATGACTTTCCTGTTTCCAATGAAGCTGAATTAAACAGCTTTTGAATTCATAGGTTTGAACACTAGTAACAATGTTGTCCTACACACAAGGCCTGATGAATTCACTGTTGCTAGAGACAGGCTAAATTTAAATATTTCTTCTTCTTGAGTTAATTGGAAAAGGATGACTCCTATTCGCTTGTCCACTTGCCCCAAGAGTAGCTTAAGGGTACTTCATGGCAAGAAAATATCCCCAATGCAATGATATAAACATAGCAACTGGTCAAACCATGGTAAGGTATGGTTTGGTATGGGCTGCTACAAATTGAACTTTTGGGGCAAAGGGAGATAAAGGTTAACCTGAATAAAATACTTATATTCTTCTTCTGAAGAATGAAGTTGATGTAGCTGTTGACATTTCTCATTTCTACATGAGATATTCCCACCAAAACAGGTTCTGTTTACTTTGCCAAACACCTTGGTATCTCTTAATTAATGAGGGTATTCTGTTCCCACTGGATATCATCTTAGAAAATTTTCATAAAACCTTCCTTCTCAATCACTGTCAATGTATTGGTTTGATTTTTAATGAAACACAGGACTAAGTAACAAATAGGTCCAGAATTTGGAGGCTGGAAAGCAGTGTAAAACAATGGAAATAACACTGGATTTGGCCTCAGAGGGCCTGGCCTCAAATCCTGGCTCTCCACTTATTAGCTGGGTGACTGTTGGCATGTCATTTAAGATCTCTGGGATTGTTTCTTCATCATTTAAAGAAGGGTCTGGATTATAAAACCTGTAATGTCCCTTCCAGCACTACTAAATCCTGTCATCCTGGCATTAAGCTAATTTAGTCATTTAGAAAATGACAATACATTACCGGCAAAAAGAAAAAGTGAAAAACTATGTAAAGATTGACAGCATCCTTTTAACCAACATCAACATTACCAACAACATTAAGAGGTCACCTCTATTCAGGAGTTAGCATTATACATAATATTTGCAAAAGTAAAACTACCTACAGTACCTAGAGCAGGCTTTACAAGAGCTTGTTTGGGGTCCAAGATATAATGAGATTCTTCTTTTACATCAACAATAGCGGCAAACTCTTTAACCTGAGTCGAACTTGATGCACCCAGCCTTTCTGCATACAACCAGAACAAATTTGAATCCAATAGATAAAGGTTCAAGGTCTTGTTGGTCCTGCAGCTCAGGCCTGTGATACCTGTGCTATTAATATCAACTTCAGGAAAGAGAGAGATGCTCTCCTCAATGTGAGGAACAGAACTTGGGTTATCAACCTTGCATTTCTTCTCATGGGAAGAAAATGCGATGGAAGGGGACTGAAAGATATCCTCTTCAGAATTAGTCAAGCCCCTACGCATGGTCCTGCAACATGCAGTATAGTAGCTAAAAGGACTATAGAAACTTAAAAAATTGCTGCATTCTATGCTATCTGATGTAACTTGATAGAAGGTGTGTTCCTTGAGGTAGAATGAATCCAAAGCTGCTGCTATCTCAAAAAAACTGCACTGTGGCACACTGACTTTACTTGGCTTAATCCCAACTGACTGGTTGACACAAAGCTCACAGACATTGTGGGTTCTTGAGATGGAATGCCATTGAGGAAGCACCACAGTATTGCAGCATGGGGACTCAGTTATTGAAGATGATTCTGCCAGTTGGATTGGGGGGTTGGATACCAGAGAATCCAATGTTGATGAATCCACGTGTCTCAGGTGTTGAAGTAGTTGTTCAACTACCTGACTTTTATTACAGTTGTTGTATTCCAAGGCCACTTCGGTAATCTAAAGAAAAAGTCATGGGGGAAACAGGATCAGTGAGATGTATGCTACTGACTTAAAATAAAATCCTTTCTAATTTTAGTGTAACTAAAACATTTTATAATTAAGTGCCATGAGAAAGTTTTGGTAATAAGTATTGCCTTGAATATAAATTTTTAAAAGTGTATATTTATCACTATTGTGCAAAAACCTAACATGACAATATTTAGGTTCCAGAAGAGACTATTTTTAAGGTCCCATGTCATGTTACTATCACAGAATCACATATATTTTTTCTAACTGAAAGAGATCTACTTCAATCTTTTCAATTTAAAGGTTCGAAAATCAATGCCCAGAGAGTTTAAGTGGCTTGCCCAGAGTCACTGGGGAAATTAGCAGCAAATCTCCTGTCCAGTCTCTTCACATGGTATTGGTAAGCTTCAAACTACATAGGATATTTTACAATCTGATAGTTATATTCTTCATCTTAATTGCCACTGATACTCCAAAATAACTTCATTCTGAAAATTTTCAGAACTCCTAATGAAATATTAATAACAAGTAAATTAGTGTCCAAATCAGTTCTTTTGTACAAAGAGAACATGAATTCATTGGGTAATTTTATCTCTCGTATTTGTTTATGGTCACCATAATGCTGCACACTAGCAATTTAGACTTAAGTATCACTCAATTTCATTTATAATAATTATACATATACACACAGGTGTATGTGTGCACATATATAATATATACACATGTGTGTGTTGTGTGAACACACACACACACACATACAATATTGGCTAGTAAGTGACTGAGGCTGATGAGCTGCCTCAACTTGAACGCATCCTATTGTAGATAAGAGACAACTGGACAATAAATCTTGCTTTTCTTTAGTTATAAAAGAAGGAGAAATAACTCAGCATGGAGGATATCAGTTTGCAATAATAGGAAAGGAGTCAACATGGACTAAATCTTGCTAGAGTTAGATAAGATACTAAGGTGTTAAATCGCATGGAGTTTCTTCTTTAAAAAATGGAATAAAAGGAAGAAAATGACAAAGAAAGGAGATTCTTATTTTTTGCCCTTTTACTTTACAAGTAGTATTTTTTAAATCTTGGTTAAATGATGTCATGTAAGAGTCTAGTACCTGATGCCATATTTTATTACACAGGAACAAATAAGGAAAACTTGGCAACTTTAAAATGTTAGCACTGTAATCGTCGCTTCCGATTTACTTTAATTAGTGAAATTTGTAGGTCTGACCAAAAGAATCATCACATCACCTTAAGGATTTATGAACTGATATGGAGTGAATAAAAGAAAACCAAGAAAATAATATGCACATTTCCTACAACAATGTAAATGGAAAGACCAACAAAGGAAGCAAAATTTTGTCTAATTATAATGACCAAGTTCAGCCTTGGAGAAGAACTGAGAAAATAAATGACCCACCCTCCCTTTTTTGTAAGCGGGGAAGAGGGACTATGAATATAGAATACTGCACACACTATCAAAGGTTATTAATGTGTCTGTTAATTTTGCTGAATACTTTTTCCCACTCTTCCTTTTTTATTTTTTGTAACAAAGTATGTTTCATTTATTTTAGCAAGGAGGTATATATCTGGAAGGAAGGGTAATATTAAAAACAAAATATAGCAAAAAAAAAAATCAAGAAATTATTAAGCTACTTTGCAAAAATTGCTAATTACTACACTGTATTAGGCTAAGCCTATATTTTTTGACAAGTTACTTAAACGTAATTTCTGGCTCCTTAAAACTGAAAAGTCTCATTCATAAGGGCTAACAAATTTAAGAATTAACCCCTTATAGATGTTAGTTTTATAGCCTTTATCAATAAATCTGCTCACATAACTGACACTGTGAGAACAGAGCAGTAGAGTTGGGTGGATGACACTTAAGATTAGGATTCATAAAATCTGGATTCTAGTCTGAGCTCCACCCATAATGCACTGCATTACTTGCGGTATATCACAACTTTTCTAAGCCTGTTTTTCCAACTATATGATGGAGTTAATTAAATTCACAGGAATGTTGTGGGCTCTATTCCATAGGAAAAGTAATGATGATGTAAAGCAGATATACAGAAAGAGACAGGGTGTTTGAGGAAAAATATTACTAGTCAATACATGCTCTACTGTGTCACGAGGTATACCCATATCCATTTTAACAGGGAAACACAGCTTCTACCCTTCTGTCACAGCAACCAACCCACCCCTAATTTGAGCAGAAACTTAAAATATTAAAATATTAAACACTGAAAGTTAACATTTACATAAATATTTACACCTAGAACTACTTGCTACTGCCTCAGGTAAACATATGACTTTTTTTCTGCACAGTGCTCCAAAGTGTCACTGCTGGTCTAAATTAATAAAATCTCAGTTAATTTAGAACACAGAAGTATATAGCTGAGCTGATAAAGTTTGAGTGGCCAAAATATTTAAAATAAATTAAATTTTATTATTCATGGATCTTCCCATCACAGTGGCATGAACAACAAGGAAGCTTTCCATTTGTTCCTCTTTCATTTCTCTCTCATTTTCCACACAATACAAAGTAGTGCCACATAATGGAATGATCCCTACAAATGGTCTAAATGAGAAAATTCCAGCAACAAAATAGTAGTCTTAGCTGGACAAGAAGTATTAAGTTCTGCTTTTCTTGGAGGGATAAATTAGGTTCACTCTGAAGAGACAGAGGTAGTATGTAGTTAGCTTAGAGTATACTGACTCTCTGAAATCAGTTTTAACCAATTAAGCCATCCTTGGGCAACAGGAAAATAAAAGTCAGTAAATCCAATTTAGTAACTATCCCCAGGCTTTCTACAACTTCTTATTGCTCCCTATAACTGACTGCAAATGAACCATATATAAAATAAACTTACAGAAAAAGGGAATAAACTGGATGAAACCCAATCCTGCTGATGGTAGGCAGCCACTTGAGAACTGATTTGGGTGTCTGACTTGAAAGTCGAAAAGCCAGGAAAATGTTGTTGTTGCTGGTGCTAAGGTTGTACTTCTCATTCTGGATATATAAGCGGAAACAAGTCCAAACCTGCTTTGCTCAATTGCCTTCTCTTATGTATCCCACTATCTATTTTGTGCTTGTCCTTCCACCTTCTCAGCCATAACAGCAATAATGATGGTGATGATTAATAATAAAAGGCAAGAATAATCTCAATCACCTTATGTAGCTTAAGTTCTTCTCCACAGGGAAATTAGGAATGGTTTTGCTTTCCTTCACCCTCATCCACTACCAAATAGTTCTGTGTATCTAACCATTGCTTAGCTGACCCAAGAAGTGTTCAGGTTTATCCCTGGCCTTTTAACCAGAGAAAGAAAAGCCATGGATGCTATTATTGGCACTGAATCAGCTATTTCATTGAATTATTATAAATTATGAATGAACAAAGTACAAATAATGATGTTTTACTACGCAATAAATAGTTCTGAATTATACTTTCATATTATGAGGCTTACCTCATCTAACAGAGGATGACTTTCTGCTAAGGGATTAAAAGGTATAAATAAAAAAAGTGCTGGTCCTTTCTTGAGTTCATTATTCAGAAGAAGACTTTTCCCTCCATGTGGTCGCAGCCATTGAACAAGCATTTCTCGGTTTTCCAAAGCCCATTTATAAATATTTTCAGCTGTGTAGTTCATTACCTCTCTGGGAAAGACCTTTGCATAAAGGGACACATGAGACAAAAGCAAACCAATATCATTATCAGGTATTAAAGAAACTATTTATGAGACTAAGTCTTACCTCAAAAGTTGAAAATGTAAATTTGATAGTAATAGGATATATTAATTCACAGATTATTTTACTCTCGATTCCTAGATTAAAATATTTTTATCACTGATATTACAAATAACTAGTCCAACACCTTACCTAGATAAAATTTTCACAAAGTTGTCAAGTATGCACAATGAACCAAACACCTCTATTACATCTATTACTTTTTCCTAATTTTATTGTTCCACAACAATAAAATTTTAGGCAAAACAACATTATAGGGGCAAGTTAATTCCATATGAACAATGTTATAAATAGGTCAAATAACATCATATCATTTGCAGGTGGAAAGCTGATTATACTGAATGAATGAAAGAAAAATCTCAACTACGTGCCAAGCACTGGAGATACAAACAGAAAAGCCAGACAATAATTGATCACAAGAGCTCATATTCTAACTGGAGGAGACAACATATATAGCAGGGTTCAGCTGTAGTGAAGATGGAAATGGCTTGATACAGGGGTGGGGAAGCTGTGGTCTCGAGGCCACATGTGGCCCTCTAGGTCCTCAAGTGCAGCCCTTTGACTGAATCCAAACCTCACAGAACAAATCCCCTAATAAAAGGATTTGTTCCGTAAAACCTGGACTCAGTCAAAAGACCACACCCAAGGACCTAGAAGGCCACATGCAGCCTCAGGTTCCCCACCTCTGGAGTCCCTGCTTGGTGGTTCTTTGGGTACAGAATTAAGATATACTTCTCAGAACAACCATCACGCTAGCTGACATGTTTAACCTAATACTCAAAAACTCCCAAAAAGGACCAGAAGAAGCTCACGCAAAATATTTATTATAGGAAATGCATATTAAGAAATCTATATGTGTTTTGTGATTCTTTTTCAGAATAAAAAAGTATTCATTTTTATTTATTTTATTTATTTACATAACTGTAAATTAAAATAGTCTGAGTGATGAAAGCTTTACCCTATCAATCCAGTGGTTTTAGTGTTATTCTCAATTCTGCCAGTGTCATTACCTTCTAATAATGAATTTTTATCCCAGAATCTTTCAGTAGAAAAATAATCTGATCTATACTATTATACAAAAATACTAACAGTGATGGAAACAAAGATTACCATAGAGAAAGAGAAGCAGACAGCTGGTGAAAGACATAGGCAGACAAACACATGGAAATATCTTTATGCCCTAAAGTGAAAATGTCAATATAGCTAACAGAATTATACAGTTCTAAGAAAAATAAAATGAAAACTGTACTATCTGTAGGATAAGAAGACTAAGTAAAGTAGCAAATAAAAACAAAATAATAGCTGTGAAAGATTATGTCAAAGCTCTGGAATAACAGTGCCCTGAGGTGGTCTCTCCAAAATACGGCTAAGGCTGAGAAATATTAAGTTGAAAGGGAAATTTAAGGGCTCCCTAAAGCTCTCCAGAGATCAAGTAGCCATAAACTCTAGAAGCTCTCCAGGGTGAACTGAAAAAGCTTAAAAGTCTATCAGACCATCTTGGGAGAAAAACTTGTTATTTTATTGTTCTTGATAAATGGCACAAAGTTTATTCTGCATAATAAAGAGTAGGGAAAAACTCCTGGGAATTTAAGCACAAAGTGTTCCACAGATTTTTGCAATTTTATGCACCAAATGAAAAACAAGGCTTTGTGAAAATCCCAAGAATACAAAGTTCAATAAAAATTCAAGGTACCTCAATGTATCAATAATGAATATGGAATACTTACAAGTGATGTGTTGAAATGCCTATGTAAATACACACTTCCAGAGTGCACCAAGGACACCAGTTTGGCAAGACGTTTATTTGTGATAACACCAAAGCGTAATGTTCCTAGATAATCTGAAAGAGAAAGTGTTCTTTCGTTTAAAAAAATGCATATAAAAAATAAAATGACCAAAAAGAATATTGACATCTGGATGAGTGGATCCTTTAAAAATAGAGCTTCTTTTAATAAAATGGGTCTGAGCTCAAAGGAAGCCTCCAGGTCCCTGAGTGGCAGCAGAGGTTTTTCACTCCAGGCAGCCTAGAGAGGAAATCTACAACCAAACAGACAACCATATTGTGGCCACCTTTGGGAATTAAGTTTTGACAACAAAATGCAACACTGGAATATATTCCAGATATTATTTCTTATAGCATAACCCCAATAATTGACATTTAGTGCTCTTACCCAAATTCTAAATAATTAAGAGTAAAGTGAATATATTGTATTACTGCAGTTGCTTTGGATGGGGGAAAAAATACAGCAAGAAAATAAAAACCAAAATGAAATTTCACAAATATTTAGAAAACCAAAAGGCCATGATATTTTTATGGCTATATCCAATATTTTCCAAATTTAACAAATCTAAAAGTTATGTTTTGCCTTCTTATAATAAAATTTTAAAATATTTTAAAAGTAAACAAACCACAGAGGCAAAAATATAGTATAATAGAAATAAACGTATATACAAACAAGTATACTAAAATACACATACATACACACAGAAGTAATACTGAATCAGATGTGTTCCTTCTTATGTATAATTTTTTTAATGTTTAAAAAATAAACAAAACACAGGCAAAAATAAGCTACAGTTAAATAGAAATATCAATCTGCGGCAAGCTGGAGAGTAATCGTTCACATTTTAAAATTGTTTTTCATTACATAATATGATCTTATACATGTATATAAATACATACATATTTAAATGTTTATATAAATATGTTTAAATGGGATGTGCATGTACAGATATATGTATGCATGTACGTATATTTAAATGTATGATTAAGAGCTCCAGGGCCATTTCAAAATTTAAATCTGAGGACAAAAAAAAAACAAATAACTACTATTTAATAACTAAACTGGGGTATAATGCGCACACACACATTTCATCTCTAAGTTACTGACATTCTCTTCTCAGATGGAAAAGTAACAGTATTGCTTTTTGGTTGAATCTGTTCTCTGTGGTTTTCAAAGCACTTTGATTATCTTTTTCTCATTTGGTCATTTTCTTTATCCATGTGCTCTAAAATGTCTTATGCTTTTGGGAACTGTAATATATGAATTCTAGTTCCCAAGTTAAGGCAATTCTTAGTTCAAATTCTCACTCTGAAAGGCAGACACACTTAGAAAGTAAAAGGGAAGCATGAAATGGCTTCTTTTCTTAGCCCCATTTTTAACCTGCCATTTTAAGATGAGACTAATAGAAATTACATTTTATAACATTGTTAATCATGCTGTAAATTACACATTTTACTGTTAAATGACATCCAAATGTGCAGATATAAATATTAGTATACCAGATGGGAGTTTCTGAAATATGCCAATCCTTTGTCAAATAAGTCTAGTCTTCTAGCAATAGTCTTTTTAATGCACAAAGAACTTAGGACCAAGAGAAAACAGAAATGGACATCAAGGATGTGCCAAGCTCTTGGTGTAACAAAAAATGTTTTTCCAGTAAACTAATTTGTCACGTGTGTGGAGAATAACATGAAATAAAGAAAAACTGGAGGAAGGAAGACCAGCTAAGAAACTGTTACAGTAATCCAACTGTGAGGTAATGAGGGTCTGGGAACTAGGATAGTAGCAATAAAAAGGAAGGTAAAATCTAAGAAATGAATAATTAGTAGGGTTCAATAACTTACTAAAAGGTTGGGCAGGGGGAAACATAAGAACAGAGAAGAATAAAAAATACTCCAAAATTTTAAGCCTGAGGGGATAAGAAAGAGGTCATCCCAATGACAGCAAAGGTTGGATAACACAGTTTCTCTCTGACCATAACTACCTGGCTCTCTTCAGCTCTCCCTGTGCGAAAACCTCCCTCTTCTAAACCTTTGGTTACTTGATTCCTCCCTGTTCTGGCCTCACAAAATTTCCTTCCTTGGGCTGAAGTTAACTACTTCAACTTTACACTGTGTGGCTGACAATAAGGAAACAATCTGAGCTAAACAACATATTAGCAAAACAGGCATAATAAACGGGTCAATGAATTACCCAGTCTATCCAAAGACCCTAAATATGGAGTGAGACATATTTTTATGTATTAAAAAACACTTAACTGGGAAGGTGGCCTAGTTGTATCAGATCTCAAAATATATTTTAAAGCAGTAATCACCAAAACAATCTGGTACTGGATGAGAAATAGAGTAGTGGATGACTGAGATAGATTAGGTACACAATACATAGTAATAAATGATCATAGTAATTTAGTATTTGATAAACTCAAAGATCCCAGCTTTTGGACAATAATTCACTATTTGACAAAAACCTCTGGGAAAACTAGAAAAAAGTATGGCAAAACTATGTATAGACCAACTTCTCACACCACATACCAAGACAGGGTCAAAATGGGTATATGATTTAGATAAAAAGTATAGAATAGTTTACTTGTCAGATATATGGAGAAGGAAAGAATTTAGGACTGAACAACAGACAGCATTACAAAATGTAAACAGATAATTTTGATTATATTAAATTTAAAAGTTTTTGCACAAACAAAACCAATGCAACCAAAATTAGAAGGAAAGCAGAAAGCTGAGAAAAAAAATTTTACATCAAGTATCCCTGATAAAGGCCTCATTTCTCAAATATATAGAGAACGGAGTAAATTTATAAGAATATAAGTCATTCCCCAATTGATAAATGATCAAAGCATACGAATAGGCAGGTTTCAAGAGAAGAAATCAAAGCTATCAAGTCATATAAAAAAATGCTCTAAATCACTACTGATTATAGAAATGCAAATTAAAACAACTATGAAGTACCATGACAGAAAAAGAAAATGATAAATGCTGGAGGGGATATGGGAAAACTGGGATACTAATGCACTACTGGTGGAGTTGTTAACTGATCCAACCATTCTGGAGAACAATTAGGGACTATGACCAAAGGGCAATCAAACTATGCATACCCTTTGATCCAGCAATAACACTATTAGGTTTATATTCTAAAGAGATGATTAAAAAAAAAAAAAGGATAAGGACCTATCTGTACAAAAATATTTATAGTGGCTCTTTTTGTGGTGACAAAGAATTGGAAATTGAGAGATGTCCATCAATTAAGGAATGGCTGAATAAGCTGTGGTATATGAATGTAATGGAATACTATTGTGTTATAAAAAATGACGAATAGATGGATTTCAGAAAAGCCTGGAAAGACTTTCATGAACTGATTTAGAATGAAATGAGCAGAACCAGGATAACACCGTACACACTAACAGCAATACAGTATAATGAACAACTGTGAATGATTCAGCTATTCTCAGGAATACAATGATCCAACGTGTCATTATTATTCTATTTTACAGATGAGGAAACTGAGATAGAGGTTAAGTGACTCACCCAGGATCACATAACTAGTAAGTATCTGAGGCTGGATTTGAACTCAAGTCTTCCTGACCCTGAGTTCAAATCTACCCTCAGACATGAGCTATGTAACCCTGGAGAAGTCACATAACTCTGTTTGCCTCAGTTTCCTCATCTGTAAAATGAGCTGGAGAAGGAAATAGCAAACCACTCCAGTGTCTTTGCCAAGCAAATCCCAAAAGAGGTCACAAAGAACTGGACATGACTGAAAATGACTAAACAACAACAATTTAATTCTACTAATTAACACTCATAGTTCATCTAAATTAGTCCAAATTCAGGATGCTCAGCTATGTTCTTATCTATGCAACGTCTTTTTGTCTCCTCAAACACTGAGAAATTAATAAACTCTAGCAAGTCCCAAAATATGGCTTAGAATATCTTTAATAAAATTCTTACTGAAGAAGGAAATTCAAATTTGTAAAATCCCATGTGAATAGTTCTTGGCTTAGCACAGGACATTCTTAAATGAAGAAGAATGATACCAACAAACATCATTGTGCATTTTCATATTCTTAACATTCACTCTGTTAAGTAGGACTCCAAGGCTTTAAAACAATAGGGGCTTTATAACTAAAAGAGTAAGCTATTCAGTTCTGAAAATAATGAAGCTTCAATATTTTAATACAGCTGGTTTGTTGAAAACATAAATTCAGTATCAAATCCATCAGGAAAAGTACCCAATTCCATGATTATATTCATTTATCTCTATTAAAAGATTGAAGATAAAGCAAAAAAATTAGCAATAAACTCTGCTATCCTGAAATTCTATTAACACTTCGTTTCCTCTGAATAATAAGTGATGTCTATACAAATAACCCTGAGGCACTCTAAGAACATGAAGTACTCTCTGAATCAAAGAATAAATTTTGTTCAGTTTAGTTTTAGGGAGAGGCAAGTAGTCACACAGAACTGGGTCAGAGTTCACCTCTGACACATACTGGCTGTGTGATCACACAACAGGTACTGTCCAATTTGTCAGATCCTCTGACTCCACACCCTGGGCTTTCTATTGTATACTGCACAAGGAATATAAAGCTTAACACTGCAGTGAAATCAAAGGGACAGAAAGTGGCCTGAACAAATATAATTTGCGATGACTATCACTATTATTAATAATAATGTTGTCATTATGCTTTGCTAGTTATACCAAAACCTAACTCAAAAACTTTTTGTATTATATCTAGATTTTATTAAATTTAATTTCATTAATTGTAATAGTACTTTGAGCTATTTAGAAACAGGTCACAAATAAACAGAATCTATGAAAGACAGCACTTTTCACTTCTCTCTAAAAAAAGGCAATACCTACTGATGAACTCTGAGTGCAGATTAAAGCATTTTTTCTTTATTTTTCTTGCTTTTCTTTCACAACATGGCTATTCTGGAAATGTTTTATATGACTTCTTATGCATAGTGGATATCATATTTCTTGTCCTTCCAATGAGGGCAGAAGAGGTACAGAATTTGGAACTGAAAATAAAAATTTTTAATTTAAAAAATTAAATTAAATATATGTGGGAGATGGCATGAGTAAGAGGTAAGGTGATGGGAAAGGGCAGCACAAAAGCAAGGGACAAAGATTGGTCACTCTTCCTAGAACACAGAGTATGTGAAATAACCTAAAAACAGAATGGTGATCTACAGCCAGACCATGGAAGGTCTTGAATGCAAGCATCTGGATTTTAGATGTTATTTCATAAGCAATGGTAGGCCTAGAAGATTTCTAAACAGGAGATACATGTTCCGAGTAGTGTGAAAGGAAGATTACTCAGGGGCAGCTAGACAGAGTGCCAAGCCTGAAGTCAGGAAGACTCATTTTGGAAAACAGCTTCAAAGAGTTGAGAGGAAGGATAAGTAAGAAGTCATGAACTCAAATTTCATAGGGAAAATCAATGTAGGGGGGATGAGATTTTCATGAATGAAAGGTTGAAAGAATGAAGACAGAAAGGTAACTTCTAATGAGAAGTTGTTCGAAGAGATCAATGTGGATCCATAGGGTCTTTTCTTAACCAACTTGGACTTTTAAAAGCTATGTTTGGAAGACAGAAGTGAGAGCAGTTAAAAGATGATAAATACAAGACTGTGGCCTGGTCCTATAAAAACAGTGTCAGGAATTTTAGAGCTCCCAATAATTAGAGGCTATCAAGGGACACTGAACACATAAAAATGTTTCTGTTCACTATACCAGGAGAAAAAGGAGGATTAAAAAAGTGATATTACCACTGTCTGAAGTAGACGGTATAATTAAAACAAGGAATAAAAAGGCAAAAAAACTCAACTCTCATTTTGCTACTAATTTTTCCTCCAAGAAGAATGGCTTTGGAACTAGAACTGATGAAACAAAAATGTTGGAGTTGACACCCAAGATAAATAAGGCAAGTCTCTAACTGTCATAATTAAGAGAGAATCTAATTGCTCTTGATGACTTCAAAGCATCTGGCCTAGATGAACTACATCCTCAGGTATTTAAAGAATTAGTGGATGTGACTGATGAACCACTGTTAGCAATATTTGAAAGATAACAGAAAACAGAATACTATAAAATTAGGGGATAAAACTTGTCCTCATTTTTAAAGATAGCAATGAAAATATACAAACTATAGGCCAGTGAACTTGATATCTATTCTTGAACAGACAATTTTAAAAATCGTTACTGAACATGAAGAAAAGGAAATGATGATTACGGTAAGTCTGCATGGTTTCATCTGGTCATGCCAGATCAACCTTAACATTTTTTTAACAGACTTACAAAACTAATAGTCAGGGGAATGACATACACACACACACACACACACGCACATATTGTGTTTGCCTAGATTTCTGCAAAACATTTGATAAAACACCCTTACACAGTTCTTGTGGAGAAGATGGAAAGATGTCAACTAGGTGATAATACAATGACATGGGATTCTGAACTGGCTGAATAGAACTCAAAGAGTACCAATGTCAATTGGGCTCAAATGTCAAAAAGTAGCAATGGTTCAATGCTGATGTGGCAGAAAGTCATCAGCGGGGTGCTCTAGGGATTTTCTGTCCTTGGCTTTGGGGCATTTAAAAATGTTGTCAATGACTTGATTAGAAGCATAGATTCAAGCTTATGCAGTTTGCAGATGACAAAACCAGGAGGGAGAGATAACATACTGACTGAAAGAGGAAAGATCCAAAAAAGATCTTTGCAGCCTAGAACATGGGACTGACTAATAAGATACCAATGTAAAGTCAGTCACTTAAAGTCAAAAAGTCAGCTTCTTAAGTACAGGAAGGGGAAAGACCTAATTAGGCAGAATCTTGTCTGAAACATGTCTGGGAGTTTTAGTGGACCATAAGCATAATATGAGTCAATGCTGTGATACGGCAGCCAAACAAAAGTACATCACCTTGAGCTATACTACAAGAGGCTTAGTTAGCGGGAATAAGGTAAGAAGAGTCCCTGTACTGTAAGTCTGCCCTAGTCAGAACACATATGGAACACTGTGCTCAGTGCTGAATGCCACATTTAAGAAGGATATTAATAAGCTGAAAAGGACAGCAAACAGAAGAGTAAAAGGCTTTGAGTCCATGTCATAAACGGATTAGCTGAAGGAAATGAGAATATTTAGCCTGGAAAAGAGAACTCTATAGGTGTATTCAAATACATAAAGGGCTGTCATAGGAAGGAGGGATTGGACTTGCTCTCTTTGGCCCCAGACAGCAGAACAGGGAGCAATGTTTAGAAGCTGCAAAGAAACACATTCAGGGCTGCTATCAGGAAAAATGCCCTCACTTTCAAAGGTGTCCAAAAGTAGAATGGGCTGCCTCATGAGGGAAGTTCCCCCTCCTTGAAGGTCTTCAAGCAAAGGCCAGATGACCATTTATCAAGTAAGTTGTAATAGGGATTACTTTTAGATATAGACTGGACTAGAAGGCTGCCAAGATCCCTTCCAACTCTTAAATTCTGTGAATACCCATATCAATAAGCTTAAAGCTCTAAAGTATCAAATACTTTTCTTATAATAAAGGATTCTTCAAGACTGATCATTTAACTGAAGAGGTGTCTTTTATAGTGTATAAAAGTCATTTATGTAAATGCTTTGTAGTACAAAACTATAACTACTCTTCTTAAAATTTTCTTTTTTTTTACTTTTTTTTGGTGAGGCAATGGGGGTTAAATGACTTGCCCAGGGCCACACAGCTAGTAAATGTCGAGTGTCTGAGGCTGGATTTGAACTCAGGTCTTCCTGATTCCAAGGCCAGAGCTCTATCCCCTGCACCACCTAGCTGCCTCTATAACTACTCTTTTTTTTGGGCCGGGGGGGGGGGGGGGGGGGCTAGGCAATGGAGTTAAGTGATTTACCCAGGATCATACAGCTAGTGAGTGTTTTGTGTCTGAGACCGGATTTGAACTCAGGTCCTCCTGAGTCCAGACCAGTGCTCTATCCACTGTGCCACCTAGCTGCTCCCCCCATAACTACTCTTGAGAAAAAGTTTGTCCTATACTTGAAAAGGTTTTCTAAAACAGGATTACAATTAAATTTAATTAAAACCCCTTTAAAGTCAATCAATGAAAATAATTTAAGATATCTTTTCCTCCCTTTTAAAAATAAACACAACAGGGGGCAGCTAAGTGGTGCAGTGGATAAAGCACCGGCCCTGAAGTCAGGAGGACCTGAGTTCAAATCTGACCTCAGACCAAACACTTGACACTTACTAGCTATGTGACCCTGGGCAAGTCACTTACCCCCAATTGCCTAAAAAATAAAAAATAAATAAACACAACAGCCCATTAGTTATGGTTTTCTATGGTTGCCATGATTCCAAAATCCTTAAAAAAAAAGTTTTAGCAACAGAAAAAGGATAACCGTATAGCTAACATTACACTAGCCTATACTTATATATCGCTTTCAATTACTTTTATCTACTTAGAAATGACTCTTGAAATTTCATATAAGACCTAAAAATCTTTCCTTTACTTGATTTGATCTGACTAAGGTTTACTTTCTTGAGATAACTATTTGATGGTATAGATTCTCCCACTTTTAAAGAACTTGACTTAACACAACTCCAAGAGCAGATATTCTTAAGGCATAAAAAGAGATACCTTTTCAATGAAGTATTATAGTCAGATTGTTACCACTATACAACTTTCTGTTCATTGTTGAGTAATTGCATACAAAACAACTATTTATTTGATAGATACATTTAAATCCAGTTAATTCTCTGAAGTAATAATTATCCATCAAAGTTTCAAAAACAAATAATTAGAGCACATCATAAAAAGGAGAGTGGCATCACTCTGAGTAAATTTTTATATAAAGTGTTTTAATGTCTTAAATTAAACTTTTTACCTTTCTTTAATGAATGTAAAGCTGAAGCAAAGAATGTCAAATAACCAGGAGGCTGGGGAGAACCACTGAATTCGAAATATCCAAGTACTCCAGGCTGCAAAAATAAGAGTGAGAATTAGTTAGCTAGATACTCATACAGTATCATAAATACATTTCATGTGAAAATATAGATATTTTAAAGTAAGGACCACGCACAATGCCTTAAACATAGTAGGTACTTAATGAAAGTTTGTTGAATTGAATTGTGTGTGGTCCTTACTTTATATAAAAATTTAGTCAGATCTCTCCTTATATAATGTAAGATATGTTCTTGAGAGTAGGAACTATTTTTTCCTTTTTTTTGTATCCTCAGTACTTAACAGTGTCTAGCACACTATGTGTGCTTGTTGGATGACTGATTAACAATTCCAGGTATAAGTAGCAGTACTAAAAAGGGGCACTTGGACATAGCCACAGCAGCCCCCTCATCTTTCAGCCCACAGACTCATTTTCTTGACAAATTTTCCTCTGGGTTCAAAAACAGTATAGCAGGTATGGCTATTCCCAAAAGACCAAAAATGCATAAACTCTCTTATCCACTTGGTCCTGCCTTAGTTTGAAATTGACTAACTTCCCTTCCCTGAATCCTGAGTTACTATGCCTACAGAATTGCACAGAAATCATTGTTAATGACTGTGTACTTTAATTGTAGCATCAAAATAGTGTAGATGTGCAGATCGATGTTAAAACAAGATACAGAGCCTGAAGTGTGATTTGAATCTGAGGCATTGAATTCTTCCTTTCCTTCACAGCCCCCCAACCCTTCTCACCAATCAGAGGGGAGGAATCAGGAAAACAAAACAAAACCTATTTGGACAGGTAGAAGGGATTAGGAGTTTCCTTGGACAGCTCTCAAGGAGGAAGGGGAAGTAAAGGGATCGGGTGCTTCACTCATTTTGCCAACTATGTGCTGCTGTTTGGGGCTCATCTGTCCTCTTGCCTGTCCCAGTTTGCCCATGCACATTTGATAAAGCATCTCTTTTCAAAGCTTGCTGTGGTCTTTTCAGTGCCTTACTTTTTCTCTAGTCTGATCATTTCTTCTGGGTTTGGCAGGGAAGTAAGAAACCTGAATGTGGCCAAATGTCCTTATCCTCCACCTCTCAGTATAGCTTGGCTTCCTGAAAGGAAATACTTGAGGGGCCAAAAGCCTTTGAAACCTAGGGGACTTTAATAATGCCTATGCACAGACTTTCTACAAGCCCACCACATCTCCACAGCAGTGTTGCTGGGGGAATAACAGTTTAAACTCAGTATAATACTTGTGTTTATGTCATAGTTTTTCTAATAAGTTTAAGGAGAAATACTATGTTGTATTTTATCCCTACTCTCAAGAACATATCTTACATTATATAAGGAGAGAGATAACATGGAAATAACTATGTATAAACGATATATACAGATGAATGGAAGATTGGGGAGAGGGTACTAGGAAAGGCCTTCTGGAGATTCCAGCTGAGTCTCAGTAGAAAACCAGGGAAGATAGGAGGTCGAGATAAGAAAGAAGAGCATTCCTGAAATGGGAAATATTCAGTGCAAGTACAGTCAGGTCACATATCCAGCAAATATGCCAGGATAGCTGGATCCTAGAGTATACGGGGGTGAGGGAGAGAGGATAAAGTATAAGAAGCCTAGAAAGATAAGAAGGGACCAAGTGGTAAAGGGTTTAAATGCCGGAGGACCTTATATATACGATCTTGGAGATAATAGGAAACCTCTGGAGTTTAGGGGGTAGTGGGCAGCATCTGACATTAAAACACACACACACAGACACACACATACACACACACACACACACCCCCCATCCACTGCTCCCTTACAAGTGGAACACAGGCAAAAGGAGACAAGTGGAATACAGGCAAAAAGAGACAAAGTACTTTCAAAACTTAAAGAGGAAAAGAGCACTTGCATGCAGGAAGATGGGGTATGGAAAGACTTAAGACTTGAGTTGAACTTTAAAGAAAAATGAAGATGAGGTACACTCTAGGCATGGGAGCCTCTGTAAATGTATGAAGGCAAGAAATAGCATGCCAAATTTAGGCAACAACTTGGCCAGGATCATGTGAAAGAGAGCCAGAAAGATAGTTTAGAGACAGATTGTGGAGAGCCTTAAATGCCAGGATGTGACTATGTCATTATGAAGGCAAAAATAGGATATGTGTGTGTGTGTGTGTGTGTGTGTGTGTTTATTGCTTCTATCATGGAAATACTCTAACTTTTAAAAATTATATAACCTAATATAAAAAGGGGTTAGTCTAGTAAGTAGATAGTTGTCCATGGAGTCAGAGAGACCTGGCTTCAGATCTTCCTCTGACATTTACTGTCTGTGTGACCCTGAGTAAGTTACTTAATATATTAGTTAGCATTTTAGGTAACTGTAAGACTTTAAGCTGCAAGGCAGGTAGAGGGAGTTTGCTCAAAGACAGTTTCATATATAATAATGGAATCACTGATTCAATTTTCTTAAAAAAAGTTACAATTTAAAATATAATTGAAACCTAGGTTCAGAAAAGATAAGATTTGCAACACATATAGCAAAGCAACCATTTATTTCTCATGCTAAAACATCAGTAGTTACAAAATTGTGCAACATGCAAACTGAACTCACTGCCTTTACCCCAAATAGTTTTCCCATACCAGCTTCCCTACTGACACAAACATTTTCACAGTCCCCCAAACGCAAAACCTTGGGGAGTTGGGGGGAGCAGAACTCTGAATTTTCTCTCTAGTCTCACAATGTTCAATCACCAAGATCCTTTAGTTTTTCCTCCTGCAATGTATCTTAGAGCAGTCGTGTCAAACTTAAATAGAAGAGGATTCCTGGAGGCCACATATTGACTTAGAAAACCACAAATTAACATTATCTATGTTGTACTGTATTTTTATTTATTTTCTTAAACATTTCCCAATTACATTTTAATCTGGATCCTGTCCCTCTCAAGATGGTGGCTACAGCAGTGAGTTTGATGCCAAATAAAGAGTCATACTTTACTCTTCATTCCTAGTTCCATCCTCTTTTGTTCAGCTCTTTATCTTCGTATCTCTGAATTACTTCAGTATACTCCTAACTGCTCTCCCTGGTTCTAGTCTCTCTACCTTTTCAGTTCTTCCTGCACATGGCTTCCAGATTAATTTTCTTTCATCATGCTGCTCCTATGATTGTTGGTTGTTGTCTGTTCTCAAAGAGGAACAAAATGACATCACTATGTTAGGAGAGTCAAGTTAAGAATCTTTCTCCTGAATGTCACAGAATCAGAGAATTGGAGGAGACCATATATGGTATAATCATCCACCCAATAAAGAAAGCTATTCTTTCCATAATATTCCTGACAGATGGTTATCCACTCTGTTTCACAATGTATATGTTGGGTAATTCATTTATTCGTAAGCCAGCTTATTTTTTTGTTGGAGAACTCTGATCATAAGAAAATTCTTGTTTATATAGAGAAAAATCTTATTTTACTTATCTTCTAGCAACACAGAATAAATCTAATGCCTATTCCAAAGGACAGTAATTCAAACACAGATACCATGGCCTATCATTAACTTCCCTCTTTAACAACTGACCTTTAAGTAGCATTTTAAGGTTTACAAAGCACTTTATACCCATAATCTCAAAGGTACTTTTTTTTAATACAAAATTTTACAGATAAGGAAACTGAGGCTCTGAGAAGTTAAAAGACTTACCAAGGCAATACAGCAATTAGATATCAGAGAAAGTATTTGAATCCAGGGTTTTCTGATTCCCAAGTCCAATTTTAAACTATATCATTCTACCTCCTTTACCAAGCTTAAATATCTCACTGTTTCATCTCCCAATATTCCAAGATCATTTTGAATCATAATATTGTCATCTCTAGATAGCCTTGCCATCAAAAGTGGCATGCTTTTTATTTTCAGTTAGGACAAAACTCTTCTTCCTGAAATTCAAGGGCCTCCACTAAATAGTGCTATCCAACCCAGTCTTACTCCCCGTGCAATGCTCCAATATAAATCCTCTGCTCCAAGACTCCTGCAGACGCTGTTCCCCAGTGTGCTCCACATCTCCTACATAGGATCATAGAGCTAGAGGGACCTGACAGGACAAGTATGACCTCTTCATTCTACAGGTGAAATGGCCTTTTTTCTAATGGTCTTTCCTCAGTCCTTATACTTCTTGACCTCTCTACAGTTTTTGAAGCTGCCAATCTCTCTTCTTGATACTCTCTTCTCCCGGGGCTTTTGTGACACTACTTTGTCCTGGTTCTTTTCCTACCCATCTGACAGCTCTTTTCTCTGTCTTCTTAGCGAGATCTTCATCTACCTCATGGCCACTAACTATGGGGTCTCCCAAGGCTCTGTCCTGGATTCTCTTCTCTATGTATACTTTTTGACTTGGCGATCTCATGAGCTCTCATGGTTTCAATTATGATTTTTATGAAGATGACTGACTCTCAGATTTACTTGTCCAGACCTTTCTCTTCTGACCTCTGGTCTCCAATCTCCAGCTGCTAATTGGACACCTTCAACTCAACAGGTCTGCTGAAGTTCAGGGTACACTCCAAAATATTGGGGTACAAGGTTGTCTCAAAAGAATTTGCTCAGGCTGTCTCTAAATCAAGTAAAGGCATTTATTGTGAGTGTAACACAAACACCAAGCAGGCTCCTCCACCCCTTAAGGGAGACCCCAGCCCCCCCCAAAGAAGACAGCCACTTCGGGGAAACACTTCCCACTAAAGGGAGAACTGAGTAAGGGGGACACCCACTAAAGGGAGATGCCCAAGTAAGGGAATGTGTTCCTCTTCCCCCCCCTCCCCCAAGGGAAGAGAGGCTAGGTATTCTTATATAGTAAAACCTGCTGTGGGTGGGGAGGTAACCAGAGACAGTAGTTCAGAGTTTCAAACATTATCATTAATCCATTGTTCAGCCCAGGGCAAAGATTCAGAGTTAGTAGGCTATTTCACTACCAGCCTACTGGAATCTCATTGTCTCCTAAAGTGGCTTTAAGTGGTACTTCAGATAATGGGCTTCTCTTGTTTACCATTCTATCGGAATCTCCTAGAGGCAGATGGGATTTGAACCTCAAAAAAGCTCAGGTCCTAGGAGTTCACTCAGAGCATTAAAATGCTCAGATTTTTAAAATCTGGCCAATATTGCAGACTCACTAGGAATCTCACTCACTCCAAGTCATGTTCTAATAAACTTTGTCTTTGGCTGAAACAAGGCTTTTGGGTCAAATTCATTTGGGAAAAAGGATGAGGGTCATGCACTCCTCATCAGGTCCAAAACTGAATCCATTACCTTCCCCCAAACCCTCTTCTCTTTTCTGAACTTGCCTGGTATTATCAAGGGTACAACCTTCTCGCAGTCCCATAACCTAAGTGTCACCCTCAATTCCTCACTCTCTCTCACCTCCCCCATATCCAATCAGTGGTCAGGTCCTGCTGATTTTAATGGGGTTGGGATCTGGGCCCCAGAAAGGAAAAACCTTCCACTTTCCCACAGGGCCAAACCTGAGGCTATAATCCCATCAACTGGCCTTTCATTGTGGCTACACCCAATCTCCCAATTCTGTTATCTTTAACCTAGCCTGGCCTTCCTTTGTCTTACCTCCCCGTGTATGACCCCAGGCCATTTCCCACTCTTCTAGACTGCGTCCTCCCTTGGCCACCTTGTGGAGGTCCGGGTCCCAGGAGTTCTGTTCACCCCAGTTTATTGGCCACTCCAAAGTCCCTCCCACAGACTTTCCGTATATAAGGTCCACCTTGTCTGAGATGCTGAGATTCTTAAAATCTAGCCACTGCTCACATTCCTAAATTTAAATTTTAATTTTAAATTTAAATTTTAAAGTAAATTTAAAATCTAGCCACTGCTGGGATTCTTATAATCTAGCCAATAAGCCAATAGCTTATTAATGTTCAGACTCCTTAAGAGTCTGCCCAATATGATGGATGTTCTAATAAACTGTGTCTTCAACCTTTGGCTGAAAGAAGGCTTAGGTCGAATTCTTTCGGGCAGGACCCGCGTGTTGTGATTTTGGGGTCCCAGCACCCCTGAACCCCTAAACCGCATCAATTTTACCTTTGCAACATATCTCCTATACCTCACCTCTCCTTTCCTCTGACGCTGTTATCACCCTGGTGCAGGCCCTCATCATCTCACATCTGGATTATTGAAATAGCTTGCTGGTTGGAATTCAAGTCTCTCCCCACTCTCCCCACTCGAATTCATTCTCTACTCAAGGTAATTTTAAAGTGCAGGCCTGACCTTTCTCCTTCTCCTCCCATTCAACAAACTCCAGTAGTTCCTTATTATCTCCAGGATTAAATATAATAGTTTTAATTATAAGTAAATATAATTGGCTTTCAAAAGTCCTTCATAGCCTGGTCTCTTCCTACCTCTCCAGTCTTTTCCCACCTTCTACATACTATGCAATATAGCAGCAATGGCCTCCTTGCTCCATTTCCAGACTCTCTGCATTTTCACTGGCTGTCCGCCATGCCCAGAACACTCTCCCTCCTTATCTCCACCTCCTTGCTTCCTTCAAGTCTAAGTTAAAATCCCAAGTTGGAAGCAAGAAGCTTTTTTTTTTTTTTTTTGCTTTTTTGGTGAGGCAATTAGGGTTAAGTGACTTGCCCAGGGTCACACAGCTAGTGTCATGTGTCTGAGACTGGATTTGAACTCATGTCCTCCTGACTCCAAGGCCAGAGCTCTATCCACTGTACCACCTAGCTTCCCCAAAAAGCCTTTCTTAATTAAACTCTGTCAGTGCCTTCCCTCTAAGACTACGCCCAATTTATCCTATCTAGATCTTGTTAGTATATCAATATTTGCAGGGTGTCTCCCACATCAGAGTGTGAGCTCCTAGAGAGCAAGAGCCATTTTTTGCCTTTCTTTGCATCCCCAGCACTTACAGTACAGTGCCTGGGAGATGGTATTCACCTAAGAAATGCTAAATGACTGATGAAGAAACCAAGGCCCATGGAGGTGAAGTAACTTGCTCAAGATCACAAAAGTAGTAAGTATCATGGGATAAATTTGAACACAAGTCTCTCCAGCCATGCTCTTTTACACTACATCACATTTATTCCCACCTCTCTATACCTTTGCTCAAGCTGATTCTTCCAATTTATATTTCCCCCTTCTCTTCCAATTCATGCACTAATTATTCCTCCTAGCTCAAATGAATTCCTATAAAAATCAGCAGCCACACACAATTTAGCACTTATTGACCTCCTTTACAAATGATTTAAAATTCTGATTTGTAACAGAGCCCACAATCACTTCTAATGCAAACCACGTGCTTCTTTTAAATAGATTAAGGTTGCATGCATATTTTCATGCTAATATAGGCAATCAAAAATGTGTGGAAGTCTATCAAATGAATTTCCAGATCAGCTAAAGGAATTAGAAAGGTACATACACATTCAAAGAATGACATCATTAACTTCTCACGTCTACTCCCCTTAAAAAAAAAAAACAAACCCAATGAGTAAACCTGGCATTCAGTTAAGATTAAGCCCTTGTTTGGGCTCTAAATTCAATTCATTTAAGCAAGTATTTATTAAGTATCTATTATATAAAATGCTATGCTACTATGGTTACTATGTTAGAAGCTGGCTGGGGGACAGAAAGTTTTCATTAGGGTCAATAACTTAATGGAGATCCGGACTAGTTTAAAACTATGTAGTAGTAGTACCGGTGGTGGTGGTGTTCCAATTGTTTTCAGTTATGTCCAACTCTTTGTGACCCCATTTGGGGTTTTCTTGGCAAAGTTACTAGAGCGGTTTGCCATTTCCTTCTCCAGCTCATTTTACAGATGAGGAAACTGAGGCAAACAGTAGGTTCAGTGCCTTGCCTAGGGTCACACTGCTAGTAAGTATCAGATGCATCTGAGGAAGGATATGAACTTAGGTTTTTCTGGACTCCTGTGCCCATACTTTATGCACTATACTACCTACTTCCTCTTAGCATCCCAGTACAATAAGGCTAACAAAGCCATGTGAAGGGCAGAAAAGAAACCCAAAGAATCTTTAGCCACCTAAAATTATCAGACACTGATTTAATATAACAAGTTCGTATTATAGCCCTTTGCCGCTTAACTGCCTACTAGCCACAGCTCAATAGAAGAACAGAATAGAAAGAATTCTGGATTTACAGGCAGAATTCCTAGGTTTGAGGGCTATATGTACTTGGGCAAACCACTTAAGTAAGCTGGGATAATACTACCAACTCTATCTACCCCCCAAGATTATTATGAGAATAAGATGTAATTGAAGGAAAGTACTCTGTAACTCAGAGTGTTGGTTAATTGTTGGGAAGGGGGGCACTAAAGGTTCAGATACCCTGGCTAGGGTTACATAGCCAGCAGGTACCACAGGTAAGACTTGAACCCACACCTCCTGACTGAGGCCAGTTTTCTATCTGTTAGCCAATACTGACTCTCACTAAAACTAAAATTATATAGTTTATTCTTAGAGGGCATTTTATGTTCTTATAGAACCCCAGGGTTAACGTTTTAAACATCAGTTATCACTGTTCAGTGGAAACAGGAAGTAATGGTTCAGAGAACTGTCCAGTTGGTAGATTTCAGGATAGCAATCTAAAATTACTGTTGGAAATTTTTTTATCAGACCTGCAATTTCACTGGTATTGGGGACTACAGGTGAGGGAATTACTTCTATCAATGCAGACCAACATTTGTTCTGTCACTTACAGTCTTTAGAGTGTTAGGGAGGTTAAATGATTTATTCAAAGTTAAACAGCCAGCACAAGTCAGAGGCAGAACTTTCACCTGGGTTGTCCTGTCCTCTATTCACTTAAATGTAAACAATTATTACTACTACTCGTTATGAAAGAGAAGAGAAACCTATTTTAAACCTAGCAAGATCAACACTTAAGTTTCCTTAAACTTCTGACAACCTGAAAAAGCAAAACTATTATGCTTTCATTTTACACATCTATATAAACCATTAATTTTAAATAACGAAAATATCATGATTAGACATTAAACAAGATTACTGTTATAACTATCTCCTTTACATCATCAATGTGACGATTACCAAACAAGGCATCATAATGGTATGTATTTCCTTATACTCGTGTGGAAACATTTCATTACCAAGTTCCAAATAAAACTTTAAAGAGACTGCTCAATTACTCTTTGTTAAAAAAAAAATAGACAGATTTTTAACAGGTATACTGCTGCAATGCAAAGATGGAGAAGTATTGATGACTGAAATAAGTGCTGCAGTTCTAGATAGGTAATACATTTATTATTCAACAATACTTCATATCATAGTTGAAACCATCTCCAGGTGGGCTAAAACTTTCAAATTAGTGAATATTAAAAATTCAGCAGTCAATACATGCAAAAAGTACCTCATAGTCATATTCTCTTCACCGCCAAAGAAATGAAGATAATTAGCAAGATTAAATAACTATTCTAGATGCCTCACAGGGTATGAGAGTTAAAAATAGCAGACAAAAAGAATAGGAAAAAATTCCATAAAATGTTAACTATTAACTAATAATGCTAACTGTACTATTTTAAGTGGTAACTATTTGACAAACATTCATGATAATGTCATAGTTGTATATAGCTTTGAAACACAGCAGTTCTGAGATTAAAACATAATACTTTCAAAAAGACACAAAAAAGAGGGCAATACAAGAGATGGAAAGACAAAGGTCTGTTTATTTTCCTGGTAATTCAACATTAAAAGTTTCTGAGTTTGAAGCTGGGAAAGAATTTTTACAGGAAGTGTCTCTGATAAAGGCCTCATTTCCCAAACACATAGAGAACTGGGTCAAATTTATAAGAATACAAGTCATTCCTCAATTGATAAATGGTCAAAGGATATAAAGAGGTAGTTTTCAGATGAAGCAATCAAAGCTATCTATAGTCATGTGAAAAATGCTCTAAATCACTATTGATTAGAGAAATGCAAATTAAAACAACCTGAGGTATCACCTCACACCTATCAGATTGGCTAATAGGACAGAAAAAGAAAGTGATAAATGTTGGAGAAAATTGTGAACTGATCCAATCATTCTGGAGAACACTTAGGAACTACTCCCAAAGGGCAATCAAACTGTGCAAACCCTTTGATCCAGCAATATAACTACTAGTTCTGTATCCCAAAGAGATCACAAAGAAGGGAAAAGGACCCACATGTACAAAAACATTTATAGCAGCTCTTTTTGTGGTGGCAAAGAATTTGAAATTGAGGGGATGCCTATCAATTGGGGAATGGGGAACAAAGTGTGGTATACGAATGTAATGGAGTACTATTGTGCTCTAAGAAATGATGAAACGATGGTTTCAGAAAACCTGGAAAAACTTACATGAACTGATGCAAAGTGAAATTAGCAGAACCAGGAGAACACTGTACACAATAACAGCAACACTGTGCTATGATGAACTATGATAAATTTACTCTTCTCAGCAATACAATGATTCAAGACAATTCCAAAAGACTCATGATGGAAAATGCTATCCACATCCAGAGACTAAATGCAGATCAAAGCATACTATTTTCACTTTATTTTTTTCAAAGTTTTTTTCTTTCACAACATGACTAAGATATATTTTACATGATTGCACATATATAACCTATATCAAATTGCTTAAGGGGAAGAAGGGAGGGAGAAATTTGGAACTCAAAATTTTTATTTAAAAAAAAGTGAATGTTAAAAATTGTCCTTACATGTAACTGGAAAAAATAAAATACTCTTTAAAATGAAAAAAAGTCAGACACAACTGAATTGACTAAAAAACAACATTAACAACAACAGCAAATCATCAAAACTACATGTTTGGAGTAGGGTAGAGAAAAAGATCAAGGAAATCAAACCCAATCAAACCCATAATCAGACCAAATGTACAAAGAAGATACTTTAAAAAAAAAAAACTAAAGAAAACAAAAAAAGTTTCCGAGTTTGTTCTAGTTGGACTTTGGGGAAATCTATATTTTGCAACACTCTTGTCAGATTTAAATCTGCCCTCTCATGGGGCTAGAGTATTTTTGAGAAATGAAAACAACAGCTTCAAAACATACATCACAGATTTTGGCAAATGCTCTTTTTTTATCTTCCCCCCAGAGAAAAGGGGGATGTGAAAGAAAGCAAACACATCCACCCACAAAATATGTAGATTATTCTATGACTCTTGTATGCTCAATTGCAAATATCTATAAACTGATGAATTAAAAACAAGCAAATTGAATCTTTTCTCAATTTCACAATAATTATATTTTAGAACATTAGTCTCAGAATAAACCAGATTGCTCAGGTATATGCTTGTACCCAGTACACTGTCAAACTGTTTTCTTCATTTTAAAAACATAAGGCTTTGTGCTATACTAGCTATAGATTAACCCTCATCCTAATTTTGTGCTAATGAGTCAAAATCATCCAAATCTGACTTCTGACACTATCTCTTGCCTGGTGCCTTTGTTCTGACCATTCTTCTGCCTGGAATGCACTCCCTTCTTACAAATAATTGAGTCTGTCTTTTCTTTTGAGATGCAACTCAGGAACCACCTTGGCATGAAACCTTTCCTGACCCCAACTGCTAGTGCCTCAATCCTAAACTTGCTTGTATTTAACTACTTGGTATGTTCTACTAGGTTCTACTCATTCATCCAGTAACAGTTGCTTTAGCAGCTGCAAAAATACAGGTAAAGAAGTCTTTCAACTTCCAAAATATCTACTGTATTGACTCAAATTTATGCAAAACTTTTTATATTTAAAATGCTTAAAAATTTAACTTATACATGATGGAAAATTGCCACTACCATGCATGGGTTGTTTTACAGGGATTAAAGTTTGCCAGGACAACAAATGTTCATTAAGACCTTGGCAAAAAACATTTCTCTCTTGAATGTATAATACTTGTAGCTATCTGTAAATTTTAGCAGATGGTTTGTACACCCTCTTGTGGTTCTAAGAATAGATCACCTTTTCCTGGTCTTTTTTTTTTCGGTCTGCTTTCAGTATTTGTCACTCCTAACTAAACTTAAACACTGCATTTTTAAAAATATGAAGTCATTTTATTCACCAACACTACTGAACTATAACTTTAAATTTAGATAACTATCCCACCACCCTCTGTCCAGCATTTAGAGCAACATTACACAGAAAGATTATAATACAGTGCACTGGGTTATTTCAATTAACAAGCATCTGTTAAATTACTACGTGCCAGGCATTCAGGATACAAATAAAAAAACAAAACAGTCCCTGACCTCAAGTAATAAGACAGATAGATAGATAGATAGATAGGGGGGTGTGGGTGTGTGTGTAGGTGTGTTCTGGGCAAAATACTCTATTGGGGTCAAGCAACACATATACATGTAAGAAGACACAAAATATAGACAAAATACTCTCTAGAGGAAAGGCACTAGTGGGAGAGGGAGGGAGAAGGGAAAGGAAATCATGTAGAAGGTAGCAAATAAGCCGAGCACTAAAGGAACTTAGGAATTCTAACAGGTGAAGGTCAAGAGGATGAGTATTCCAAAAGTAGGTGACAACCTGTGCAAAGGCACAGAGACAAAAGATAGAAGGTTGTAAAAGGAACAGCAAGTAAATCACAGAGTGTGTAAAGGGGAGTGATGTGTAATAAGTCAATGAAGGCAGGATAGAAACAGATTAAGACTTTCTATGACCAAAAAAAAAAAAGGAGTTTGTATTTCAGCTTAAAAGCAATAGGAAGCCACTGCAAAGGAGACTTCTACTTGAGGAATATCACTTTGGAATCTTTGTGTAGGATAGATTGAAGGGTTAAGAAACTCCAATAGGCTTTGTTCAAAAATATAATTTCTCACCATTAAACTAAATTTACCTAACTCTTAAGACAAAAGAATAGTCAAATGCCTCTTTTTCAAAGAAGATAAAAATAACTAGGTTCACTGAAATTTTCATTAAGTAAATGATCTGTGCTTCAAATCAGGCTCCATTACCTCCAAGACGAAAGAATGACAGGAAGAATCACAAGGTCTTTGGGGGAGGTTCTATCTGCTCTATACAAGGGCCCAAGATAACCCTGGTGAGATGTGGTCATTTTCTTCTTTGAGTCTTTCTAGATAATTTCTTAACTATTCTTTTTGCCCCACAATGAACATAATTTGGGACTAAACACGAAGTTGGTTAACTAATGCCCTACTACAAAATACTGCCTTTGATGTCTTTGAAAGCTAAGATATCCTAAATTTGAAGACTCTCTCCTCCATTCAAAGAAAATTTGTCCATTTCTGTTTTAACTGAATAGGAAAAGCAACAGGAAAAGAAATGTGCATTTCAATCCAAGGAAGGTAATCTGAAGGAAGACAAATTTCTCACATGGTTTTGAATGAGGACTATAGTCAATAATTAATACCTACCTTTGCAGTACCCCCTGAGAGGTGCATTCTACTTTATAGCTATGTATATATTTTATAAGGATTTATATCAATGGACAGGTACAAAGAAAAACTCCTTCTCCTACCTTTCAGGATACTATGCTATTGCCATCAACAGCAATTCCAACTGTCCCAATGAGGAAGAAAATATTTGTCTTACCAAAACTAGACTAGTTAAGAGTCATCTACCTCCATTGATTTAAAAAAAAAATATCTGAATCCAACATAAAAATAATTGTGAAAATGCAAAGATAAAGTAATAGCTAACATAGTATTTTAATTTTTGCAAAGAGTTTTACACATGTTATAACACATTATCTTCACAACAACCCTGTGAATTACACCATTTTATATCAAGGAAGCTGAGACTAGGAGAAGTTAAGTAAGTTGCCCAGGGTCACACAGCTGTTTGAGGGAGGATTTCACCTCAGGTCTTCTTCTTCCTAAGTCCAACCAACACTTGACCTACTGCACTGCCTAACTGATAATTCATAGTTCAAAGTTTGGAAAACTGTCACTCTTTAACTTTCTATGCATGAAATATATAAATCTGAAAACTATATAAATTGTATAAGGCTTGAAGTTCATGAATTGATATTGAAGGTCCTAATACAGTGTCCCTGACCACTTTATTTAGTATTCATCACAAAATTATCTGTGAGCCCATATGTAACAAAGGAGGGTACTGACAGCAGTACTCATTCTTTGATATCAGTGCCTGGCCCAGAACAAGTGCTTAATAAATACTTGTTGATTGTTTCTATAATATTTAAATAAGTTAAAGGTCAAATTATTATAAACTGCATCTGAATTCCTGATCATATCTAAAAAATAAAAGTCTATGGTTAGAGAACTGATTTGGGTAAATGTTTGTGAATATGCCATTAAAATGAAATATTGCTCCAAACCTATGCTTTTGGTGGATATTGGGAGCTCCCAGTAAGGAAGCTCCCTCTACCAATACAGAGAAGCATTAATATTCAATTAAAATATTTTTTGATGATTTATGTTCTCAAAAGTATATAACAAATTCAAAGAAATTTAACATATGTTCAATTAATAACAATCTACTTTAAAGAACAGTATCAATGAACATCTGTCAGTATGTGTATACTTAAAACAAAAACCTGACATGATTAAAACTTATTCAGTTTGGATTATTTTCCTTCTCATGTAATAAAGATATGGTTGGATAATTTTTACCCTCTAAAACTATTTACAAGCTGTTATAGGCAAACAAACTATATTCTAAAAATAAGAAGAAACAAGACCAAATGTATTCCTGAATGTATTATATATAACTGCAAATGCAAATTAAGCCCAAAAACTGAAACCATTTTGTTACTATGACAAAACCACAAGAGTATATACTATTAATAAAAGAATTAGTTTTTATTATTTTTTTTCCAGTATAGCTAAATTTAAGCATACTCCTTACATAAAGATCCAAATTTACAAAAAAGAAATTATGGAGTGTTTAGGCACAACAAAAAGTTAAGAGGATGGCTCCCTAGTGAACTTAAATCAATTTACCAAGAATCAATACCATCAATATTTATATATGGCATTAAAGTTTAAAAAGCAAGTTACATATATTATCCCATTTATACCTCACAATCCTGTCAGGTAAGTTATGATAAGCATTAACCCCTAATTTACAAATGAGGGAAATCAAGGGTTAAAGATGCCAAGTAATTTGTACCTGGTCCCACAGTAAATAAATGTCTGCTTCAGAATCTGAATCTGGGTCCTCCTGACTCCAAGACCAGCACTTTAACCACTAAAACAGATTACCTCTTTCATGGAAAAAAATAATTTACTTACCTATAACTTCTCAGAGTTATACCTGTGTAAAGAGTTACACCTGTATTCTGGTATTCAATAAAACTATGTTTTGCCTAAAGCAGTTTCTTTTCCATACAAAAATAAGCAGTTTCTTCAATCTCAGTAAATGAAAGAATATATGTCAAACAGACAAGAAACAACTACTCTGAATATAATCATAAAACTGAAAGAAATCAAAGATTTAGCCACAGGGTAGCTCCTTTAATAATAACATACTTTTGAATCCACAGGGCTGTAGATATTATACCAGAACTGGGCTGTCAAAACACTGTTGTCTTGGTCATGCCTGTCATCATCAATCATCATCAACACAGCCAGACCATAATGCAGCATACTATGAAAGATGTGGAGAAGTGTTTGCTACTGACTTCCACGATTGTAAAAAGATGCTATATATTCTTAACTTCCCTTAAGGAAATTTTTTTAATAGGATATTCAAATAAACAATATGTACCTAGGAGTCAACTTCTTTGACCAACATAATTTAATGCCCTTCATTTGAGAAATGACTAGCTATACTACACTATATCAAAATCACAAAAGTTCCTATTTCACTGCTATCCACATTCTGAACCACAGATGTAACTAGAATCTAATTTTGTTATTTCATGTTGTTTTTATCTTGACTCCCTGACCTTACCACAAAAGCTATGTTAACTATCCAAAAGCAGTACTGATACGTGCCAAATAATTTTTTTTTCTTGAAGGCTATGACAGCAAGAAGAAATGCTAACAAAACTACAAGACAAAACCATGATTTTTAGCGAGCATTTTGCAGGATTACAGGTGCCATGTATGAGTTTATCTAGATTGTACTAGATCTCTGTTTTGGTTTTTAAAACCGGCCTTAAGAACAAAGCAAAATTTATGATGGAATACTATTGTATATAAGAAATTATGAAGAGTATGCTCTCAGAAAAACCTGATGCATGAGCTGATGCAAAGTGAAATGTATTGTGCACAAAGTAACAGCAATATTGTAAGATGATCAGCTGTCAACTTAGCTATTCTCAGCAATACAACAATCCAAAGCAACTCAGAAGGACTTATGATGAAAAATGCCATCCATTCCCAGAGAAAGAACTGACGGTTTCTGGAGACAGACTAAAGCATACTTTTTTAAAATTTTCTTTATTTTTCTTGAGTTATTTTTGTCTATGTTTTCTTTCACAACATGACTATTATCAATATGTTTAGTATGACTACACATATATAATCTATATCAAATTGCTTGCCTTCTCAATGGGGGTGGGGAGGGAGGAAGGGAGAGAATTTAGAATTCAAAATTTTAAAAAAGAACATCAAAAATTGTTTTTACATGTAACTGGGCAAAAATAAAATGCTAAATTAAGTACTATTGAAAAATAAATCACTAATAACAAAGGCAAAAATGACTGTATATGTATAACCTACATTAAACTGCTTGCCTTCTCAAGGAGGGGAGAAGGCAAAGAGGGAGGGAAAGAATTTGGAACTCCAAATTTTAAAAAATGAATGTTAAATATTTTCATTTACATGTAATTGAGAAAAAATAAGATTATTAAATGTAAAAAAATAAAAGAACAAAAGTAAAAGACTATTTTCTTCTTTGGTGAAATTTATCATAAAAAACATATTAGCTATCTCATCAACATTTAGGAATAACCGAAATGTAATCAATATGCCAAATTCTAATTTACGAAAAAACATTCAAAATGTTTAAGTCCTCCAAGAAATTCCTTAAACACATCTAAGATTATGGTCTATTGGTATTTATGACTGGCAGCCCATTCCTCTTACTAATTCTCTTTAAGTGGCACCCATGAACTTCTCTACCTTTATTTCATCCCTACCTCACGAGTAACTCAAACCTGTTGTTAAATTTTAGAACTGGAAGCAACTTTACAGATGATATAATTAAACTTTTGTTTTACTGAAAGATGAAATAAATGACATTGCCTCAGAAAAACACATTAACATTATCATTACTTTATTATATTTTAATTTATTTTGCTAAATATATCCCAATTAACAATTTATTTTGGTTACAGCAACACTTGGGAGTGTAGTGGACTACATATTTGACATCTCTGGTCTAGTCTACTTGTGTTCAAGCAGGCTAATGTCTAAATAATCAAGACAGAATACTGTATATTCTCTTCCAGAAGGTGTGTAGGGAGGATGACTCTATCAATTTCCTCTAAGGCCTATCCCAGTGTTTCATCAACCTGAAAATGAAGGAATTCTACCATATGTGCCACCAAAATCTCTCCTGCTTTAATCACATTTGGAATCACAAAATTATAGACCCTTAGATCTGCAAGGGATATCAGACATCATCTAGTCAAGACTTCTCATTTTATAGATGAAATAGGACCATAGACACAAGTGAAGTGACTTGCTCATGGGCACACAACAAGATGATGACAGAGCTGGGATTAGAACCCAGGTCACTTTAGAGTCTAATGCTCCTTCCACTGCACCATGCTACCTCTTTTGTGAGCAGAGAGTACAAAGGCATATATCATCTTCACACAGATCCCTCACATACTTGAAGATTATAACAATGTCACTCACCCTTTAGTCTTCTCTTCTTTAGGCTAAATAATCCTAATTTCTTTAACCTTTCCTGATAGGACCTGTTTCTTCTCATTTTGATCATTTTTGCTGTTTAGACACTGTAGAGGAAAGAGCACTTGACTGTGAATCATTCCACCACCAACTAGTGGCGTAATCTTGGGCAATTCACAACCTTTCTGGGCCTTACTTTTCTCATCTATAAAATGAGATGGTGATCTTTAAGGTTCCTTCCAGTAGTAAAACACTACATAATCTTTGGATCCTAAAGAAAAATCCTTCTGCTAAATCAACTAAGAAAAGCAAATATGAATTAATGAATTTTTTTTTTTACTATAGAATCTTAATCTTTAATTTTTTAAATAAATTTTAAAGGAATGGTAATTTTCTGTTTTTCTTTCAAGCACAGAATTACCAACAATTGGGTAACAATTAAGATAGCTATTTAAGAAAACTTCTTTAATGAATAGATAAGAATGATGTTATGTTAATATGTTATGTTAATAAACATTTGAAAACTAAGGAAATTTCAGAGAAAATGCTTAATATTCTTAGCAAACTCATTTTTTCACATGTAGTATAAAGACAATAAAAAGTCTGAATTCTCATAAATTGTGAATTAGTAGAGGGTCTGACTTCCTCAAGTTTTATGGAATTTTGTAGGTTTTTATCAATCTACGTATCTGCATATTTCTTGTCATTAGTATATCTACTGTTTGTATTTAGGATAGGATCATAGGATTTTAAAGTTGGGAGCCCTTGGAGATCATCTAATCCAAGGCCCCTAATTTTTATACAGGAGGAAACTAAGGCATAAAGAGACTAAGTAACTTAGCCAAGATTACACATGTCACAAGCAGGATTCCAATCCAGTGTCCTGACTCCAAATCTAGTGCTTTTTCCATTAACCTACAATTAATACTGTCTTTAATGAACTTGATCTAATCTCTGTAAAATTGTTCATCCCTATTCTAGGTCTCCAATTTCTCACATTCATTTATCAGTCCCAAGTAGTTTGACTCCAACCTCATCAATCAACTGAAACTACTCTTATCATATCTCTAACAATGCCAAATTCAACAGGACTTTTTCAGTCCTCATCCTTCCTGATCTTTCTGCAGCATTTGACTCCACTGATCACCCTCTTCTACTGGATACGGACTCTGAATTTTCATGACATTGCTATTCCTCTAACCTGCCCAGCCACTCCTTTCCAGTCTCCTTGGTGGATCCTCATCTTTGTCCTGCCACCCAACTGTGGGTGAACTTCAAAGTTCTGTTCAAGGCCCTTTTCTCTTCTCCCTCCCTTTTCTCATTTGGTAACACCATCAGTTCCCAGGGGTTTAATTATCATCTCTATGCAGATGACTCCTAGAAGCATACATGCAGCCTTATCCTTATCCTTATTTAGTCTTATCCCTGAGATGCAGGCATACATTACCAAGTGCCTACAAAACATTTAAATCCTGATGGCCTTAGGTATTTCAAATTCAACCAGTCTAAAACAGAACTCTTTCTTCTCTAAAGTCATCCTTCTGACCATTCTTATTTCTGTCAGGAGTACCATTATCCTTCTAGTCACCAAGATTTACCACGTCAGAATCATCTTTGACTTCTCTAACAACCTCACCACCACACATATCAGTAGTTGCCAGGTTCTATCTGTTTTACCTTCACACAACCTCGGGCACTGGTTCCCTTCTCTCCATTCACGTGGCCACCACCCTAGGTCTGGTCCTACTTCCTAACTGATGCCTCTGCTTCAAGTCTCTCCCCACTCTAATCCAACTTCCACACAATTGATACTACTAAAGTAGAGGTTTGACCATATCACTCCCCTACTCAAAAAGCTCAAATGGTTTCCTACTGGCTCAAGGGCCAAATACAAACTCCTTGTCATAATCTGGCTCCAGCCTATTTTTCCAGGTTTATTACATGTTACTCCCTTCACCCATTCTATGGTTCAACCAATCTGGCTTCCTTGATGTTCTGCAAACAAAATACTCCATCTCCTGCCTCAACAGCTTTGCCCTGGCTCTCCCTCATGCCTTCAATGCATTCCACTTCTTCCTCACTTCTAATTCTCAGGATCCCTAGTGTCCTTCAAAATTCAGTTCACTGACCACTTCCTTCAAGAAGCCCCTCTTGATTCCCCCCAATTATACAACTTAAATTTACTTTGTCTTTGTTTTGTATTTACTCATATGTGTATGTATTGTTTAGCTCAAAAGAACGTTGGTTCCTTGAGGGCAGGGACTAGTCTGCCTGCATAGCTCTTGTAGAGGTAGAGTTCTTGGTACGAAGTAAGTACTTAATATTTGCTTGTTAGTAGATTAGTCTCCCAATGGTTAATTATCACATAGATATTGTTAATTTATCAGTGATAGAAAGTGTAAAAGTAAAAGGGTGGATAAAATTATATATGTCAACCACTCTAGGAATTTGTTAAGTAGAGGTGAACCTCCTCAAAGCTAAAAAAAAAAAATGTAATAAAAGCATTTTTAGGGAAAATTGCAGCTAATCTATAATTCATATATAGAAATCTAGATATAACAAAATTCTACAGAGTAAAATTAACAAAATTTTAGACTGCATAACAATTTTCATATAATCTGCTTTATTTCTAGATGTCTAAAAGTTGTCTTTGACAGCTAAACTTTAGCTTAGCAAGCTAAAAGTTGTCAGAATTCTTAAAGTCAGAAATA
>NW_020954610.1:50075491-50141566 GCF_900497805.2 Vombatus ursinus | reverse complement strand
TTAAAGTCAGAAATAAATTCTGATGAGATTTTACTACTATTCTATTATGAAACACCAAAAAGTTTAGCATTGGAAGAAAGTCTCAAAAATTAGCACTTCTGGAATTATCTAAATGGGGTTTTGTTTATCTATTCTGAATGCAGTTGTATTTTCTAACCACTGCAAAACAGGAACTATGAACAGACATCATTATTTTGTAACAAATAAGAGAAAGTAACGACTTTTGAAATTAGAGAGGAAAAAATCAATTTGAAATAGATACCTCATAATTTGAGAGAAAATCTAGTAATTCTGACCGAGCGGGGATGTAGAGAAGTGGCGTCATCACCCGTCGAACAAACTTCTCAATGTAAACAGCACGCAAGGGGCCTTTGTATTCAATTGGTCCAAAACTAGAGCCAGGAAGGAAGGAAAAAAACCATACTATGCATTAAACTTGTAAAGCACAGATGAAATCACCAACACAAAATGAGAAGCTCTTACTTTAAGGTGCAGGCATATATTAGAGAGGCAACCTGCATTATCCCATGAGATAATGGGATACTGTAGAGCTTATAAATAAATGAATATTATGTATAAGAAGAGATATTGACTGTTTAACTGAGACTGCTATTACTCTACTGTGAAAAGGACTAATGGAGATTGAACTTCAATGAAAGAATGTTTATTCTATTTTCTAAATATAGTTAAGTAATTACTAAAATATTTCACCTTTAAAGAAATAGAGAACTGGCAAATAACCAACTAATTGTTCCAAGGAAGGAGGATTTTATAGCACCCTTTCAGAAATTTTATTTAAAATTTTTATAGTAATGTAACGAAGCAAAAACAAAATATATACAATGCCAAGTTACTTTACGTAACCAAGAAATAATAGCAGTTCACACCTATATAGCATTTGAAGGGTTTGTATAACATTTTACATAGTTTCTCATTTGATTCTCACAACTACCTCAGGAGGTAGGTATTATTATCATTATCATTCCTATTTGAGAGACAAGGAAACAGGATCAGAGAGTGATTAAGAGATTTCCCCAAGGTCACATAACTATGTAGGTGTCTGAGGTGGAATTTAAACCTAGGTATTACTGATCCCAAGTCCAATACTTTATCCACCATGCCATGTTCCCTCTTAAAGGAATCCTAGCTATTGTGCAACATAGTACACACTAACAATGATTTTGAAATATATAAATAAAGCTCAATAAAATAGACACAAATCTTCCTTTTACAACACATTCTGAACTAAAGAATAATCAACAAATAAACTAATAAATAGTAGCACTTAGTAGATACTTCTGCAACTACATACATAGAATGGCCAAGATAAAGGCCTACTATCTAAAGTTTTGCTGAAACAAAACAAAACAAAAAAAAAAGTGAAATTAATTCTAGCATTCAATCATGGAACTTTAATGACCTCTATTTTTTCTTATTATGTTTTAGCATGTACTAAAAGTATAATTACTCAACAACCTACTTTTCTAGACTACACCTGGTCTCTTCACACAGCTATCATAAATCTTACACACTCATCTAATGTAACTAAAGACTCTGAACCTTTAAAGTCAGCAATCCCACAGCCCTTCCACTGACTAAACACAAATTGGGAGGGAAAAGTTAATAGGTTAAAGTAAACAATACAGATTGATGTATTAGTGTACACACTGTTATATGATGAAATCACACTGTAACTTTTATTACCAGAAAACAAAGTAATTTTATAACAAGATGAATTCTAACTATTTACTGAGTACACAGACTTGTTACTAGCATTATATAAAATAATGCCATATTAAATACATTCTGTGCATCAAAAATTTTTTTAAATGAAAATATCATTCCAAGTGTATCACAAGAAGACTTAGAACATTCACTTCAAACACGAGTTTACACAAATATGAAGACCTATTAACTGCTTTCATGTAAGTTGGATAAGTTTATGGCTCGCCTTTCCAAACAGCAATTTGAAAAAAGTGAAATGTTAAAATGAAATAGCATGCTATAACAACACCAACTTCCCATCTAATCTAGAAATATCTTTTCAAGTTGGTAGATTTCACTTCATTTTTTTTTTTTGGTCTAACAGTATATAAGAACAATCTGGATGCCTTATTTCAAAACTGCAGAATGCAAGGTATGCATTTGTTTTACCAAATTTACCACACCATGGGACCAACTATCTCCAAGGGCAATTCTCACAGGCAATAATTTGAAAAACAAGTCCTTGCTTCAGCTTGATTTAAATCGTTGCATTTAATACCATCAAGTGCACAACAACCCTGGGAGGTAAGTAGTAGAGGTATTATGATACCCATTTTACGGAGAAGAAATCCAGGTAAGTGGCATTTACAGAGCACCTTCAAAGTTAGCAATATGCTTTTCTGCTGTAATAAAACAGAAAACTTCTCATATATATATAAGAATTTCTTACACACACACACACACATATAAAACAGAGTACTTGTTGCTACAAGATTCATTGTAAATATTGACACTAGTACTCTTAGGTACTCAGGAGCTCTATTTGCAATTGCTATCAGCCACCCTGGCCCTGGACAATCTAGTTTCAAATAAACAAGCCTGAGATCTTCAGTTGCAGGTTACTTGTAGAAGTAACTATATAGAATCAGTCAGAAACACCTGTTCAAATCTGGCCTCATATGCTTACTAGCTGTGTGAACCTGAGCAAGTCACTTATCCCTGTTTGCCTTAGTTTCCTCAACTGTAAAATGAGCTGGAGAAGGAAATGGCAAACCACACCAGTGTGTTTGCCAAGAAAACCCCAAATAGGGTCATGAAGAGTCAGATACAACTAAAACAACTAAACAACAACAATAAAAGTTTATAAAAAAGAAGATGATTGGTTCTTAAGGTTTTTAAGAACTCTTATATGGTATGAAAGTAGTTTTGTAGTTATATTGACTCTGAACAATTGTTGGAAATGTTGTAGAGAAATTCATGTTTCAACCAAGGGTCCCTTCCAACTCTGAATCTATTATAAAAGGTAATGAGTACAACCATACTATTTATTCAAAACTGAACTATTTTGACTCTGTATGGCAGAGTGGATCCAGTGCTGAATGTAAAGTTTAAAAAAAAAAAAAAAGACCTGGGGTTCCAATCCCACCTCTAGTATCCCAACCACTACTATGTGACCATATATGTCATTTAACCTCTTCAAGCCTTAGAACCCTCCTTATCTGTAAAATGTAGTTAATAATAAGGGGAAGAGAAGAGAGGGGAATTAATATTTACATAGTACCACACCAGACACTGTGCTAAGAACTTTACAAACATGGTATCTTTTGATTCCATACCTACTAATACCTACAGTGCCTACCACACAAGGTTGTTGTGAGGCTCAAATGAGGTACTACATGAAAAGTACTTTGCAAACTCTGAAAGTGTCATGTAAATATTAATTATTATTAATACAACATTTATAACAGGTTAAGTTATTAAGCTTGTTACAGAAACTCATACATAGCTCTCACATGAAAGATTACAAATCTATACAATTCAGCCTCCACTTTTATTGCTAAGTCTTGATTAAGCAATAATTACTTAGTAGTCTAAGTATCACACCTTGGATTCTACCTTTAAGATTTGATACACTTTGATGGATCTTCATCTAGGTCACACCCAAAAGCTCCATCTTGGGTCTTCTTCTCTTCTTACCCTGTACTTCTCACTGTGGCTTGGTGATCTCACCAGCTCCCATGGCTTCAAGTACAATTTTATGCAGGTGATTCCCACATCTATCTATCCAACTCTAGCCTCCATCTTGAGCTGAAGTCCTGTATTACCAACTGCCTTTTGAGCATCCTGAAGTAGAGATCCTGTAAGACATCTAAAACTCAGTATGTCCAAAAAAGAACTCATCTTTTCCCTAAAGTTCTTCCCTCTTCCAAACTTTCTCACAGAAATTTAGGCACCATCATCATCCCTGTCACCCAGACTTGCAATCTCAGTGCCAACCTCAACTCCTCTCTCACACTCATTTCACATATCCAATCTATTGTCAAGACTTGTCATTTTCATGTTCATACATATTTCCTATATATCCCTTTCTCTCCACTGACATTGCCACCATCCTTGTACAGGCCTTCATTTCCTCACGCATGAATTATTGCAATAGTCTTCTGATTGGTCTTCCCACCTCAAATCTCTTTCCTCTCCAATCCATCAGCTGCCAAAGTGATTCTTCCAAAGCACAGGTCTGACCAGGGCTTCCTTACCTCTGACTCCTGGTTTCCTTCAAGATTTAGTTCAAATGCTACCTTCTATAAGAGACCTTTCCTGGGGTTTCTGTCCCTACTCATTCCCCCTACCCCTGGCATCCACCCACCGCTAGTGTCTTCCTTCTGAGGTTATCTTTCATCTTATATGTACAAAGTTGTTTGCATACTCTCACCACAATGCCTGGTACATAGTAAGTTCTTAATAAAAGCTTGTTGATTAACAAACTCTCCCCTAAGAAAGCACTCCTTATTTGCACTTGAATCTGAAAGTTCAGGCAGGACTCAAAATATTGGACCAAGAAAATAAAGTTGACCAACAGCCTCGAAATAAAACTGTAGCCAAACCATATTACAAATTTAATTGTATGACTAAATAGCTAAAGAGAAATGATGAGAGAGGTAATGAACCCATCTATCACTTATTATTATTCTTCAGAAAACAGTAATGTTCCATAGAACATTCTTTTTTAAAAACAAAAAGTTATGCTTAAACCTTAAGTATACAAATATGAAAAATACCAAATTAATACTCAGTATTTTTAAAAGAGACTTTGCTTCTAAGAAATAGCAAACTTTCACTAGCAGAAAAAAATCAGGACAAAAGTAAAAAGATCTGCCAGTTCAATTTTACTTTTAAGCATACCACCTTCAACAATAAGCTCCATACCAGTTAAGCCTTTAGTAAGTATAACAGAAAGCATTACAAAACACTTTCACAACAGCACTCCCAGACAGAAGGATTAGAATTTCCATAAAGATATCCTAATATTACTTGGTGCTTTTCAAAAAACAGAATTATCATAAACAACGTTACAAGGACAGTTAGTTGCAAAGAAACTGTTATAAATGGGATGGTAAATATAATGATGCCCATGAAAGATAACATCACTGAGCTCGAGCATTGTCTTAGATTTCTCTCACCATCAGATTTGTATCATGGACAAGTGGCCAAATGACATTACAAGAGAGTTTCATAATATTACAGACAGCTTTGGTTACAATTAAACAATTATTAATCATATATTACATGCAAGAAACTGTAAAATGTACTAATGATGTTACTGTGAAAGGTTGTCAGGGTAACATTATGCAGGATATATGCCCATATATTTTACCGTCTCAAAACATTATCAAAACTAACCTTGATATTAGAAAACTAATTCCAATTGAACTGTACATGAAAATCTTACCTCCGATGGTACAGATATATTACAGGAAAGTAAAAGAAGTGTTTCTGTTTTCTGCATTTCCCTTGGTTCCACCAACAGTTAACTGCCACAAATAACACCTGTAGAACAACAACAGTTTTCAAGTAACTATGAATTAGAACATCTGAAAAGAAAATCTTTAAAGATGAAGTTAAAAAAAATGAAAATATTCTGCCCCTCAACTGGCAGAGAATAATAAAGTTTCATGACCAAATACTTGTGGAAAACTAATGAAACATACATGTCCTAAATGAGCACTCAAAGAACATTCATTTTAGACCCTGGTAGACCAGAGAAGAATTGCTACTGTTTTTAATAAACCACTGGTCTTATCTTTAAAAGCTAAGCTAGTTCTGATCAGATTTCCTCAATATATTTACATTAAAATCTCCTATAAACAGGAATACATCTCCTACCAAGGAGATACATTAGAACATAAAACTGTGTTTGAGATTACAAAAAACTTCTACTAGGAACATACTTTAAAAAAAGAATTGTTTTGCCCATTTAACAAAAAATCTTTCATTGCTTTATCAAGATCATTCTTTGGTCCAAAAGCCAGTCAGTTAGCAAGCATTTATTAAGCTCTTACCATATGCTAAGCACTTTGCTAACAGACACATATTTTTTAGTCATGCAAATATAAACAAAAATAAAGATAGTCCCTGACTTCAAGGAGCTTACATTCTAATGAGGGAAAGTAACACGTAAAAGGGAATGGGTGAGAAAAGGAAGATACGCAGGTAAGAGTATAATGGTTAAGTCTAGAAAATGAAGGATGGTTCATTCCCCTTCCCTTGAGACCCTTTCCCAAAAATGGAGGTACTAGAACTTACAAATGGGACTATTATTATTCAATGTGATCACCTAACTTCACTCACCACTTTGGTACAACCTGTCTCCAACCTTTACCTTTCCAGCCTTATTATGCATTAATCTCCTTCACTCACACCAAATTTATCCAGCCAAACAGGCATTCTTGCTCTTCCTCAAAGGATGTTCCATGCCTGTCTCCAAGCTTTTGTATTTACTTAATAAAAGGATTTGTTCTGTGAAGTTTGGATTCAGTCAAAGGGCCACACTTGAGGATCTACAAGGCTACATGTGGCCTCAAGGCCGCAGGTTCCCCACCCCTGGATTGGTCCATCCACCTTCCCCTTCCCTCATTTCTGGATATACTTCCTCCTCACCTCTGCCTCTCAGAATCTCTGGTTTCCTTCAATACTCAGTTCAAGCACCACCTTCTACATGAAGCCTTTCTTGATCTCCCCAGCCTTCTCTCTTCCCAAATTACAACCTACCTACATACATCACTCCAATAGAATTTAAGCTCCTGGATAGCAGGGGCTATTTCATCTTGGTATTTGTATCCCCAGCACTTAGCACAGTTCCTGACACATGGCAGGTATTTAATAAATGCTGATTGATTTTTAAATGACTTTTAACTTTCCAAAAATCAAATCCATTTTTAAAAGACAACAAATTGCTACCACTGAGTATTCCAAACAATGTTCCTAAGACCTTGAAGGCAATTCCAAAAAAGTTTTAACAATATTTCAAGAATAGTAGCATCATTATAATGCACAGCCATGCAAGGGGACTTTTGAAAGTACAACATATTTTGAGGCACAGAAGTCCTTTATTTATAAATACTTAACTTACAAACACCGTATATAGGCAAAATGGTAGTAGGAGTAGTCCCACATTAAGCTTTCTTCCTTGTGGAAAATGCATTTTTCCCCCAATTTAGAACACGTAGGGAGTTCTAATCTAGAGAACTACAGAAAATCTTTAATTTACTCATGGTAGATCTCCCTTCCCTTCTTTTAACCCAACTATCCAATGGTATCTCTGTCCTCCTAATTGCTGCTGGATTAACTACTGACACAAATTTTTTTTTAATAAAGTGAAAGCAAGTTTATCTCCATGGTCTTTAATTTTAAAATTTTGATTCTTGAACAGTTATTTTTCCAAATTACCTTCACTGGCATTACCTGGTCTGCAAGCCTGCTTGCTACTTGTTCAATTTCTCCCTTTGCAGCAATGGACTGTCCACACCATGGAGCATAGAAAAACAACAACACCACTTCTGAATCTCGACGAATGTATTCTGCATAGTCCAACTGTCCTTGGAAGAGGTCAAGGACAGGAGATCTTGAAGAGAAGAAATTTACTGGTGGTTTTGCTGGTATTATCACATCTTTTGCACGACTAAAAAAAAAAATCCCACCACAAAAAAAAAACAATTAGAACATTTCCTTTCAATAAACTTTAGCTTCAAAAAATCTAAAATAAATTCAGTCTTTAAAAAGGTGTCCTCAATTGGGATGAGTAAATGAGGTCATGGAGAGGCACTGTCACTAACCAACCTAATATTTTATATTGAAGTAGTAATTGAGAATAGTATGTTACTTTTAAAAAAATTAATGTTTTATGGATGCTTTTTTAAAAACCAACAACATTGTTGTCATTTCCAAATGACTCTCTCCCACAAGAGAACTTCCTTTGTAACAAAGGTTTACAACCAAGCACAACAAACATATTGGCCAAGTTTAACAACATATGCCTGGTTCTACACCTATGTTCCACTACTTTCTGTCAAGAAAAGAGGCATGCTTCATCACAAATCTTCTAAAGTCAATATTGGCAACATAGTGTGTTAATATTATCAATAAATGATTCTTTGGAATTAAGTAACATGATTAATATTTCATTCCTTTCTCCCTCCATAGATTCTAGGATGCTAGAAGAGTTTTTAATGGTTAACACCATTAAATTCTTCTCTCACACATGCTAAGCAGAATCAAGATTGACAATGAAGATAGCTTGAGGAGACACTATCCCAGAAAATGAAAAGAGGTTAATTAATTACAAAATGCCAGTACTACAAACATTATAGTAGTATGTAATAATAAAAGAACTACATTTTTGTCACACATGTTCATCTCTGCAAACAGTATTCCTATGAAACTTGAGAAAGTTCAGTATATAGAACCCCTTTACAGTGAGAATTAGATTAAAATTGGTGGCAAGACTACATTCGAATATACAACATTCCAGATACAAGATATTGTGTTTCAAGATTGAAAAGAAGTATTTTCAATAGACAGAACTCCCCACTTACATATAACTCAGACTTAAGTTCCCCAGATTTTAGCACAGTGCCTAATACATACTTAATAAATATTTGCTGATTCTCAATTCCAAAATTTCAAAATGGTTTGTGGGTAGTCAAAATAAGTGTTATAAAAGCCTGTATGTACTTTACTCCTAGAAGCACCCCTTTCAAGCCCTCCCAGATGATATCTTTATTTTACAATTATGACAAATTTGATCACGTAGCTTGTAAAACCATACTTAACCAATGAAATGGTGCTATTAAAGGCAGAGTCCCTGAGAATTGAGAAATAACTGCCAGAAATCAAGAGAAGATATAGAAAAACTATAAGGGGTTATAAGAACTCAAAAGGCATACAAGTCTGCCACTTAAAATACAAACAAATGTTCCCCAAACACCAATTCTTTTATTATAGCACAGTAAAATAACTGATGTTACCCTACATTATCAAAACATGGTTGGTTACATTCATTATACTCTGTTTAGGGAGGCAGGGAAATATAGTAATACATTTGTATTAAGGTATTTCTATCAATACTTCTGGGATCTGACATTTCCTTTTTGTCAGTAATCCCTTCAAGAAGGCAGGTCTTAAATACTCCACAACTAAGTGGATGGTCTTCAAGAGCTGCTGTTGGGCAAAATTTATCACTGAAACCAATCTGATAATGTAACTTTTTTGAACCTACCTAAGTTGGGCCTTGAAACACAGATCTAGATATAGTCCATTGCTGGGCCCATACTCGAAGCTGCTACAGGTTAGTAAGGCTTGTCAGAGTTTGTGCTCTGCTGACATGGCCTTAAAACACACTGTAACTTCCACATTATGATGAGACTTTGGAAAAGGACTTTAGCAGATGATTTCCATCAAAAATGGTTAAATCATATAATTTTTTAAAAATTTTAAAAAATGAGCTATTCAGTTCCCTAAACAATTCGTGTGTGCAACACATAGGATTCCTGGATTATGCTGGCAAATGAGGCATTACTGAATTTATTTCCAGAATAAAAAAGAATTAAGATACTTATTTATTCTAATTTTTTATTATAAAAATTGCTGATTAGATATAAAGGCATTTTTTAAAATGCCTGTTATGACATGGTTCCTCTGATCTATATCACACCTTTCCTCTTCCTATTTCAAAGTGCTTTCACAGACTCATACATTAAGACCTAGAAGGGACTTCAGATACCACCTAGTACTACTTTCTTATCTTACAGATGAAACCCAACACCCAGGGAGATCAGGTGACATGCCCAAGGGCATACAAATATTAGTCCTCACCTTCTGGATTTGAACCTGATGTCTTCTGGGTCCAAAGCCAATGGCTTCTTTTCCACTGTAGCATTTATTGTTTCAAAATTATATCTTTAGCTGAAAGGGGGCAAGCATCCTTAAACCTCATTTTTGCCAACAGGAAACAAAGAGAAGTTAAGCACCTTGGCTTCCTTCAAGGCTCTGCTCAAATCCTACCTTCTTCAGGAGTCCTTGGTGTCATTTATCCTCCACCCACATTTTCAGTCTTTCCCTTCTGAGATTACTTTCCATATATCGTGTATGTACCTGGTTATTTACATTTCTAGAATGGAAGGTCCTTGAACCCAAGGGCTGTTTTTCTCTTTTTTTGAACATAGGCTAAGTGCAGCGCCTGGCACATAATGACCAAGATTATACAAGTGGGTACTGAAGGCATGATAGTGGAGAGAAGAGTGGACCTAGGAATACTTGGTATTTGACATGGAAAAAAGAATACAGAAGCATCCCCATCCATCTCAAATGTACATGACCAAGTGTTTAGAAGTCTGACAGTCTCACTATTATAAGAAACCTAGGACACAAAGTACAGAATTTCTACTTCCCCAAACTTGAGAACCCCTACTTCCTCCATTCAAGTCTTAATTCACCATATGGAAAGAAAAGTTCAGAAGAGGGAAGGGAAATCGAGTGATGACAAGATGACAAGAAGAGGGAAGAGCAAAGGGTAACCTGTTGTGTTCCTGATTTAAGGAAGACACATGCAACAAAGAGATAGTTACAGATGGACGACAGAGACTGAGAGCAACAGGGAGACAGATGGGGGAAACAGAAGCAAGGAGGCAACACAGAGAGAAAGAGACAGCAACTGAGAGAGACAGAGAGGCAGCAGGGAGATGGAGTGTAACAGAAGAGGGGCAAAAGAAAGGGAGTCAAAAGAGAGAGGGAGGCTATAAAGGTTTTGAGAAAAACAAGTAATAGAGACAGAGAAGTGGCAACAGAAGGGGGGGAAAGAGAAGAGGGCATCATATGGAGGGGGGCAATAGAGAAAGAGATGGGATACTGAGACAGGAGAGTAACAGAAGAGGGTAACAGGGAGACAGAGATGGGCTGGGGGGAAGAGAAGAGAGGCAATAGAGAGACAGATACAAGGAGGTAAAGGAAAGGTAACAGGAAGACAGATGGAGGAGGACAGAAAAAGGGAGGCAACAGAGAAAGAAGGATAGAGACGGGGTGATAGAAGGTGAGAGGCAGACAGGGCGACTAGCCCGTTTGAGTCTCAGGCAGGCAGGTGAGTCCCCCTCTCCCTGCCGCTGAGGATGGTCCGGCCGGCAGCCAGATGCCCGGACCTGCTCCGGCTCCCCACGCCCGGTCGGAGCCGCCTGTTGGTCAGTCATTCACGACCCAACCCAGCGTTGCCGCCACATGCTGCCTGATGAAGGTACACGAGAGCGAGGCAGCGCCTCTGTAGCTCGCTCTACCGCTCCGGCCCGGCTGTCACGGGGCGGCCGCGGCTTCTGCCTGCCCCCAGCCCCGGGCCTCACCTGCAGGTGAACTTGAGGGCCAGGAGCAGCGCGCAGCCCACGGCCACTACCCCGCACAGCAGCTCGGGCCTCCGCCGGGCCATCAGAGAGGCGCCGCGCAGCCGCCGGCAAAGCAGGCCCGCGGGGCCGGGAGGGGCTGGGCTGGAGGAGCCGCCGCTGCTGCCGCCGGAGCCCCCGGAGCCCTCGCCGCCGTCCCCGCCGTCTTGGTCGCCGCTGCCGCCACCGCGGCCTCCGCATAACGACATTACATTCTCCCAGCCGCCGGCTTTATACAGCTCAGCCGCTGCCGCCTGGGGCCGGGCAGGGAGGGCCGAGCCCGGCCTTCCGCTCCCCTATCGCGCAGCGGCTAGCGCTCGCTAACCCGGGGCCGCCACGTCAGCCCCGCCATCACGCCCGCACCGGGCCCCGCCCCCACCGAGCCTGCGCCCGGCCCCGCCCTAACGGAAACCTACACCACGGCCACGGCCCCGCCCACAACGAGCCGGTGCGGCGGTCCCGCCCCAACAGAATCTAGACCCGGGGCCCCGCTCCCACTGAGCCTGCGCCCTGGGTCCGGCCCCGCCCCCAAAGAACCTATGCCCGGGGCCCCCAACCAACCGGTGCCCCGGTCCCGCCCCAACAGAATCTATGCCCAGGCCTTGCCGCTGCTAAACCTGGACCCGGACCGCGCTCCCACTGAGCCTGCGCCTCGAGCCCGGCCCCACCCAAGCAGAATCTATGCCCAGGCCTTGCCGCTACTGATCTTGAAGCCGGGCCTCGCTCCTACCGAACCTGCGCCCCGGCCCTGCCCCGCCCCGCCCCCACAACACCTACTTCCGGCCCGGCTTCCAACAGTCCAGCGCCTCAGCCCCGCCCCCAGCGGGCGGGCACCTGGGGCGGGCACCTGGGCCAGGCAGCGGGTGGCGGCCAGAGTGGGGCAACAGTGGCTTAGAGGGATGGACTTTTAAAGGTGTAAGGGATTTCAGGGCTTGTGCAGGAGTCAGTTTACAAGTGAGGACGGGGAGGGCCAAAGAAGGATAGTGCCCCGTTCCAAGCCCCCCAGCTAGGGAAGAGAGCCTTGCGAGAACTCGGGTCGGGGTCGTTCCGTTGCTCGGTAGGTAGTGAGTGTCTCGGGCTTGCCTCTGTGGATGGGGATGCTCTGGCCCCCAGTCCCACGGGCTTCTTTGTCCCAGTTTCCTCGGGTTTGTTTCCTTTTCTTTCGCAGCTGGGGTGCCCCCAGCAGAGGAGACCCGCTGTCAGAGGCTCGTTGGCCATTAGGAGAGGAAATTGGGGAGCGGGGAAGGTGTAACAAGAGCTAAAGCTGGAGAACGTCAACGAGTCTTGGGATTTGGGAATAGAAGGGACTTGGGAAGACCTATAGTCCAGTCCCCTGGTTTAACGAATGAAGGAACGGGACCACTTAAGTGATTTGTTCTAAATCCACCTCTTACAGAGCGTCCCCCCCAAAAAAAGTGCTTTTTTTTTTTTTGCTTGAAAATGAACTAAAACTTTTTGGAAGCTCTCTTATTCGTGAGATTTTCACAGAAGCCCTGAAAACACAACACTAGAGAATACAAGCAAAAAATTAAATCAAGTTTTTTTAAACTATATGGTTCAGACTAAGAGCTATAGGCATTAGAGCAATTGGAAGAGAGACTGAGCCTGTGGTTTCTCTGACAGAGGGAATTAATTCTCGCTGCTAATGCAGATCGGCGTTACATTTTACAATTACTATTGAAGTCCTCTACAATTTAAGAGGACAAAAGGATAATTTTGTGGCGAGAGAAATTGAAGGGAATAAGGTAGTATTTTATATTAGTGGGTAAAGGGAAATATTTTTAAGACTAGGTATTTTAAAAAAAAAAATTTTAAGCCTGGGTATTTTTGAAACTGACCGACCCACTCAGGTTTCCCCTAAGCCCCATTAATGAATGTAGGCACACCATAAGGCAGGGTCATTATCCGTCCAATGCTCCCTTCAGTTGTCGGATTATATTTTTACATAACCAACGGCTGATGTTTTCTGTTGACCATCAGATTTGCATAGATCCTTCAATGTCTCTCTAGAGATTGGCTGGAAAGTAAAACGAGTTGAACTCAGATGGAAGCCGGGTTGGCAGGGGAAGTACAAATAACAATGCCTGTAGCCAAAAGGGATTTCACCATAACTGACAGATCATTAATGAACCAAGTTTACACTTGGCACACAGCTCGTCACACTTTTCCGTTCTCTTGGTAAATGAGGTGCATAGAAATGCAAATATATTTAGGCATCAGGCATATTAGAACCTTTATGAGTAATATTATTAGACAGAAGGTTATGATTGATAAAGTCTTGGCGTTAGGAACACTTGGGGAAAGTGGATATGTTGAAAAGGGGAGGGGCAGCTAGGTGGTGTAGTGAATAGAGCACCAGCCCTGGAGTCATGAGGACCTGAGTTCAAATCCGACCTCCGACACCTAACACTAGCTGTGTGACCCTGAGCAAGTCACTTAACCCCTATTGCCTCACAAAAAAAAAAAGGGGAAAAATAATAGATCCACACTGACGTGACTTTGAGCCAGTTGCCTACCTTCTCAGTGCCCCCCAAATGATCATATGGGTTGATGTAGCACAGCACTTGGTAATCTACATTGGTTGAGGGAAGGGGGCGGCTTCCACTCTGGAAGTTTCCTACACCAGTGGTCCATAAACAATTTTTTTTAATTTTAAGATTTATCACTAAAAAATCATAAAATGTAAGCTGAAAGGGACCTTAGAGAACATCTAGCAGCTAGATTATAGCACAACCCAGCCCCTCCCCCATTTTACAGATAAGGATACTGAGACTATTCTGTCATATAGCTAGTAATCTTGGCAGAACTCAGACAGGAATGCCCTACCCTCCTAGAACAAAGCTCTTTCCATTATTTCATGCATTTTCTATTAAACATTGTTAAATTAAAAACAAAAAAAGATGATCAGAGAAATCCATGTAATCAAAAGAGAAATACACAGATTTTGAAAAACTAAAGATTATATTGTTCACAAGTGTAAAGTGGTGTATTCACTAAATTGAAGGGAAGAGATCGTGGTAACTGAGTGAACAGAGTACAACAGGTTGCCCTTAATTTCGTGATTCAGCTTCCCACTGGAAATAACTGAAAACTGGGAAAACATGATAAATATGTGATTCTAAGGAAATAAAAATATATTTCACATTTGTAAAGTATTTTTAAATTGCAAAGTGCTTTTATACACATTATCTCATCTTATCCTCAATAATTCTTTGAAGTAGTGAGGACCAGTATTTACTTCCATTTTGCAAATGAACAAAGCTAAGGTGACTTATTCTTGGTCCCAGAGCAAGTCGGTAAGGGGGTGGAGGGTGTTGGGCTAGAACTACAAATACAGAACTTTTTACAATACCCTAACAAAGGTGGCAAAGTCTTTAAGATTCTCATTTAGTTGCTGTATCTGCTGGTTTCAAAAAATACTATCTTATGTGTATAGTTATACTTTTTAAAGCATTTCCTAACCTTTATATCTTCTCATCCTTACAATTTTATTGTGAGGTAGTAGGGCAGGTATTATTCTCATATATTTCTAGAAACTTAGAAGTCTTAGACTGAACTTAAACGATGTCTACAACTGAATTCAACAAACCTATTTCTGTAGAGGGCACCACTATCTTTCCAGCATCTGATTCATAATCTCAGCATTATCCTGCTGTCTTCACTCTCTCTGACCCCACCTATCCAACCAGTTAGCCTAATCTTGTCATTTCTGCCTTCACATCTCTCACATTATCAAATCCAGATGCCTTTTCTCCCCTCCCATTGGTACTACCTTGGTTCTGGCCCTCATCACCTCTCATCGAGATTATTGCAATAGCTTCTTAATTGATCTCTGTACTTTTAACCTCACCACTTCAATCCATTGCTGCCAAAGTAAATTCTATTAAGTTCAGGTCTGACGATGTGACTCCTCTATTCAACTCCAATGGTTTCCTAATGTCTCTAAGATAAAATATAAGCTGTTTAGCTTTTAAAGTCCTACATTTCTTGACTCTAACCTATCTTTCCTAGTCTCACTGGTAATTATTTTCCCCCCTAAAATTGACAAATTAGCCAAATTTATTTCCTCATTCCTCCTCTCAACTGACACTATCGCCTGCCTTGTGCTTTTGTTCTGGCCATTCCTCTATCTGGAATGCACTCCCCTTACATATAATTGAGTTTTGTCTTTTCTTTTGAGATGCAACTCAGAAACCACCTTTGCTTAAAGCCTTTCCTGATCCCAAATGCTAGTGCCTTGATCTTAAATTTGCTTATATTTAGAGTTTGCATACTTGGTGTGTATGTATACTAACTTTATGCTGTATATATGTATCTTATATATACTTGTTTCTACCATTAGAATGTGGGAATAGGGATTATCTCATTATTTGTACCTGAATCCCCAGCACATAAAAGCATAGAGCCTGAAAAATAATCACTTAATTTTTGATTAATAAATTTTATTGAAAGAACTATTATACATTCCAACCATCATTAGCATTCAAGTAAAATAAGATTAAATAAAGATAAAGCTGCCTTAAAGAGAAACAAGCATTAGTTACAAGGGGGCAGCATATATCCTGCTAGGTATATGTGAAAAGTGGAGTGCAGGCAGTCCTGCCGTGGTGACTGATAATAGCAGGGGAGATTGGGAACTGTATAGGACACAGCACTTTTTTTTTTTTAAAGCATCAATTCATAGAGCTCTCTCCTCCATTTGCACGAGGCCCAATTCAAGGTGCCCTATCCATGATTTTGCTAGCAGGGCTAAATGTCAAAGCTACCATGTAAGCAAGCTATTGCTTGTGCCCTTTAATAGTACTACTTAAGAGTTATAGTTTTTTTATTTTTTTTCACTTTTTTCGCCTTAACCCTACTTCCCCTACCAAAGCCACTTCAATGCAACAGTAACTTCTCTTGATGGAGGTGTAATTGTGACTTGGAATATACTAATGTTAACTATGCAACATAGCAAAGGTCCATCTTATTTCCAGCGATGCTTTGACTTCCAGTGATGAGGACTACCATAGTTCACAAAGTATTTAGGTTGAGGGACACTCAAAGGACGATAGAGAGGCACCCAGCAAGCATGAATAAACTATAACATATTACAAACCATGAATTGCACATAGGGAAAGCAGTGTAAAATATGTAAGATATACAATCAGAAAAGAAGGTAGTAAGCAAGATTTAGTAATAGTCACTGGAGGACAATGCATGAGTTCATGGGTTGGTTGCAATCTGTCTTGATGGAAGGAGTACTCCACACATGGGTGAGATCACAAATATACTGAAAGATCATGGGGTCAAATATTTAAAGCTGGAAGAGACCACAGAGGTCTAATCTCATTAATCCCCTCATCTTACAGATGAGGAAACTGAGGTCTAGAGAAGTGACGTCACACAGGTGTATTAAGTAGCAAAACTAGGATTTGAAGGTTTTCTGATTGCTTCAAGGATCTAATATTGAAACTGAGGTATTACTAAAAATGCACTTATAATGACTATAATTGTCATTATATAATATGTCATTAATCCAATATCAAACATTAATCTACTATGCAGTTCCCTCAGGATTTAGGAAAATAATGTGAGGCAGTTATCTTGAAAGGCAGAGGACCACTAACCTGGAATGACAGAACAGTTACTGAGGTTTTTCTGCAGGTACCAAAGATCATTAATGGCAATGTATATACATTACTATATTCCAGCATTATGTAGTGGCTTCATCACAGCCTCAATAGTCACTGGAAGTATTACAAAACAACTAAATTAGGAACTATTTCTCATATCAAATCATACTACTGCTTTCAATACACCTTATTTTCTGATTTGTTCTTGACCTATACATTTTTCTGCTTTATCACTAAAAGTTACTATTTCCTGTAGAAATGTTTTGAGCCTGACATCAGTGTTGCACAACTCTCCAGAAAGGCATGTGTCTGTCATGAGAATGAGGACAAAGCTAATGACATAATGATAACAATAATAATAATAATACTGTAGAAATTTAAAGTTTGCAAAGCACTTCACAATTATCTCATTTGATCCTCACAACAACTCTGAGAGATAGTTCCTATTAATTATTCCCATTTTAAAGATGAGGAAACTGAAGGAGAGAGGTTGGCTTGCCAAGAGTCACACAGCAAGTAAATGTTTGAAGCCATATTTGATATCAGGTTTTCCTCACTCCAGGTCCATCGCAGTATCCCCTATACAACCTTATTGTTTCAGACTGGCCTAGATTATTCTGTCTGGTTGAACAGAAATGTTTTATTTATGTGGCATACTTCTTGTAAGGAGTTCAAAGCACTTTCTAGACTTCTCTCACAGAAAATAAATATAAATACTTCATGGAAAAAGTCAAAATGGGGACCTCAAACAAGGATACCACATTTGTTGAACTCAATTACAAAAGACTGTAATCATTACAAAAAGTCATTGGCAAAACTCTGCCCCTGTCTGTCCAGCCTTCAAAAAAATATTAGACTTGTATATATCTCAAGAACAAATATTGTTCTAATGAACAAAAGTTTCAACAGAAACCATATACTGGTGAAATTTTTCCTCAGTAATTGTAATCTCTGCATTTACAATGGTTGCCGACAGAAAGACTAAAAAAAAACTATTGGGTTCAAAACATTAAAAATGCACACACAACCATAAACATGAACTACATACAAGTATCATCTATTTATAAAAAGAAAAGAGTAGCAATTTAGCAGTGAGTAGAAGTAATTTATTACTTTAATTACATTACTGCTTTATTTCAAAATAGCATGGATAGGATGACCTCATAAAGCGATATGAAAGTTGGTACTGTAAAAAGCTAAGGATGACACAATATTGGGTTTCACCTCCTCAGAAGACATCATGCACTCCTTTTAGGATAAAACATGGAACAGCACTAGAGCTAATATAAGAAATAGCATGTAAGTCAATAACACAGAAGATTCTTATTAATCCAAAAGGAAAGTGTACAAGAGAAAGAAAAAGTATCTATTCAAAGAGGCAGCTAAATGTTTAAGCATTTAGTACATAATTTCCTGACTACAAAAAAAAACTGAGGAACCTTAATGTTGAATAGGAAAATAAAATGTTTCATCAATACTTCTTTCATTAAAAAGGACTGGCCCTCCCGCCCCCCAAAAAGGCATTTATATAAAGTTTTATTACAGGCAATATTGGTCCATACAATACACAATACCAACAATACAAGTAAAATCTTTCAAAATTATCATTTAACAGCAAAGACCAAAAAAATCAAAATTTCAGCCAATTGATTTTCCAAAAATTCTTAGTGCACATTTTCTTCAAGATTCTTTTCAGTAAGTGATAGTGAAACATACAAATAGAGAAAAAATACCCCATTCAACATATGACTAATGTTAAATGGTTATTTTGCTTAAAATCTTTATTAAGAAAATCCTTTTTAGCAACCTACATACAGATAAGTAGCAAACTTTATTTCTTTTTAAACAAACTCTTTCCATTAAAACACTTAAAGAATTTCATCCATCATTTTCTTCTTATTCCAGAACATTTTGTTTATTATGTTACCTTAAAGGTCTCAGCTTAAGGACCAACTCAAGAGAGGTTTTCCTTTTCCTCATCCTTTTCCCCCCTAACAACCTTCCATCCAAAATTATGTTCAACAGATGGCAAATCTGGTATACTTTATGGCAGCCTGTCACTTCACCATCTGGTTTTATGACGGCTTAGCCAGATCTGTTAAACACCCCATTTTCATAACCACTGTAGAATGTTGTTCAGGAGGAACAATATATATGCCAATACAAGCAGAAAACTTGCAGCTTCTCTGCTACATGCTTTTGAATACTTTGAAATTTTCAGGTTGATGCTTTGATTAGGAAACATACATATCACTTTTAGTATTAGTTTAAATCTTTAAACAAAAAACTATATTTTCCAAAGTCATTATCATTTGGTGCAATCAAGTGGTCTTTTCTTGCTTTGCTAAGCTTCATCTTTAGAACATCTCTTCGTTCTTGCCATTCAAGAAGTTCAGCATTTCCATGGGCAAATTTACAGTTGTTTCCTTCTGTGCAAGTACCAGCCACATATCTATTAAAAGAAATTTATGCTTGAAGCTTAATCTGTTGTCCTAATATCAACTTGTCAAATAAGGATTTGTATAATTAATTAAACTTGTCCCTTTATATAAGACCTTAAGTAAAATTCTTACTGCTCAAAAAGTTAATGAATTGCTTGAGAATTATTGTGATCTTGATTTCAAACACAGATAATATAGACTGAAAGATACTTAGGACATTGTACATTACCAATAAAGGGAAATAAAAAAAAACTATAGGTGGCATTAAATATAAAATACTTAAACAATTTAAATTTTCTAGTGTATCTAAGCCACAAGATTCTACTTTTCGAAATTGTATATAAATAGTCATCGCAGAGAATACTTTATAAAATACATATATTTGTCCTGGAGAATCCTCCAGATAAAAATGGATAAAGAATAAAATATTCCAAAAAAATATAATCTACTTAGATTTCCTGGCATCTTAACTGATAACTCTTGTTTTTACATCATATTTAATATAGCCCTCCTCCTCTGCCTCCACCATCCAACAGTCCATCCTATGCACCAAAGAATTAAAAAGGAGGGGGGAAAACAGTTCAGAAAAACAACCAATATATCCACCAGGCATGGAAATGTGAAGTTACACTCCCATAGCCCCCCACTTCTACAAAGTGAAGGATGGGCATTTTTCTGAACTCTTCTGTCAGGCTAAAATTGGTCACTACAATTACACCATGTTCAGCTTGGGATTTTTGTTCTTTCTGTTTACACAATTATAGTCATTGTGCATATTGTTTTGCTAGTTCTGCTTCAATTTTTATCAACTAATTCATGTAAATGGTCCCAGGTTTTTCTGAATTCTTAATATCCATGATTTTTTCTCTATCATTAAATACTGGTCATCATTTCAATTACATGAAGTTGAAAATCTTTTCCATTAACAAAATCAATGCAACTGGGATAAGAGAAGCCATTACTCAAGAAGAAAATGCTTGCAATAAATAGCTCTGATAGGATATGATATCAAAGATACACAGGGAACCAATATGAATAAATAAGACTAAAAACCATTCACCAATGGATAAGTGGTCAAAGGATATGAACAATTCTCTAAAGAATTACAACTATTAACCACATGAAAGACTATCCAAAATCACTAAAAGAAAAATACAAATTAAAAAAACTCATATTTTACCTCACACCCAGAAAATAAGCAAAAACTGCAAAAAATGGAAATGCTTAATGATAGAGGCACTAAAGAAAGGCACACTACTTATCTTCTATCTCTGGTTTTATATTCTTGGTGATCTCATCAGCTTCCATATGCTTGATTAGCATCTCTATGCAAATGACTAACATCTATATATCCAGGCCAAATATCTCCTGAGCTCCCTCCAGTTCCATATTACCTATTAGACATTTCAGACCAGATGTTCCAAATCCATCTAAAACTCAATATGTCCAAACAGAATTGAAAAAGAAACTATGAGATGAATAATTTTCAGGTCTGAAATTTTAAAATTTACATACCTATCACAAATACTAAAATATCCTGTTGGGAAACGATGCTGCCAGCAGTACTGGTCATCTTCTGTGTGGAAAACCTTCTCTTTGTGCTTCTCTGAAGAAATGTGACCTTGCCACTGTTTCTCACTATTACAATTTTTCCCACACATCCAGCAGTGAAAGTCTACCTATTTACATAAAAATAATGAAAATTATTACCCAATTAAAATTAGACTCAACACAAAAAGCTGCTTTATTAAAAGTTTAAACTTATTGAAGAAATCCATTTAAACAGGTTTTATATTGATTATTCCAAGCAAAAGTGTCCAGGTTTGATATCAACATAATGCTTTTTTTTTTCCTTTCATGATAATTTAAAGCATTTCATTCTAGTCTGCCTCCCAGCCTCTGCATTCTTTAAAACATTATGAGCATTAAGAAAAAGTGTGTTACTAAGAAAAGGCCCTAAGATATATTGTCAAATCTTAAACAGCCCTAAAGATGAGAATGAGTTAGGCACATTCTAGAAAGCTATCAATCATTTCAACAGTTAGGTCTGAAAGTTACTTGACATTTCATCTCTAACTTATAAAGTATACATGGTCAATCACTACAATCTATCAATTATGAGATAGGATCCTGTTGAAGAAGAAAATATTACATACAAGGAAAGTAAGAAACAGTTCTCAAAGACCTTTAAGTCCAGAATGTAGTCTACTCCAATCTAGAACTCGAATCAACTTTGGGTTTTTTGTTTTTTGGGTTTTTTTTTGGTTTTTTTTTTTTTTTTTAGGCAATTGAGGTTAAGTGACTTGCCCACGGTCACACAGCTAGAGAGGGTCAAGTGTTTGGTCGGAGGCTGGATTTGAACTCAGGTCCTCCTGATTTCAGAGCCGGTGTTCTATGCACTGCATCACCTAGCTGCCCCTCGAATCAACTTTGGAAGACAACTCACATTAGTGATTCTAAACACCCTGATAACAGATGCTGGTTAATGATAAATTAGAACCCTAGGTAAGGACCAATTGAAATATCTTTACTACACTTCCTCCATTTCTAATGTGAGCCAATTTACAGTAAAAGTCACTCAGATACAATATACAATAATAGTTTGGGACATGAAATAGGAGGGTGGAAAGGATTTGAGCAAAAGTAATACACTTCTTCACACAAAAGGAAGCCAATTTCTTTAACAAGCAATGACAGTAAGAAAAATGGAGGGAATAAAGATAAAAAATATAGACCTTTAAAAGTACTTTTTGCTCACAACCATCTGGAAATTCCCAGAATAAAAATGTTTTTCTAAAGACAGGAGGAAAAGTACATAAAATGCCAACTTAAGAAAAATTAAGAAATTTTAAATTGACTAGATACAGAGATCAACACTGCTTAGAGAGACTGAATGACAAAGTAAGATTCTAAGAAAATTAGACAGGAAAAAGTTAAATTTATGATAATGAGCAAAAATGTCATTTAAAAACGTATATTTGTTATTTGAGAGTATTCAAGCAGAAAAAATTTGGCACTAGAAAAATATACCAGTTTCTTTTCTATGTTACCATTTGATTTTCTGACTCTTACCCTTTCAGGTATCACTGAAGTACCTTAATGATATTTCAATATTTCAAGGATTTATGTTTTTATCAATGTAGACACATTGATGCAGGCTACAAGCAATCCTTCTGTGCTTGAATAGGCTTTAAAAAATTGGTCCCCTCTTGGCCAACTGTCTGGGGATGAGCTTCTTCCAACTTAACTAGTTTTCAGGTGAGTCAGTTATTAGGCCCATGCTTGAACACTTTCCAGCTGCCAAGCTTGTGAACTCTGGGCAGTCTTTGAAAATCCAGGGTTATTTCCTTGCTACAATGAGGCATCAAATAGGACTTTAAAGGAAAGTTCATAGTCATAGAGCATTCACAAATATACTCTGAGCGCTGTAATGGTTTGTTCACATTTTTACAGTTAAAGAAACTCAGGATCAAAGAGATTAAGTGACTGGCCTTAAATTGGAAAGTGAAATATTAACATTAGTACAAGTAGCCAAAGTCTCCTGATTGCTCACCCAGTATACTTCCAATTCTGCCAATGCTAGATTTCTCTGTTTTAATTTAAAAGTAATACAAATAATTAGAAATTGAAGCTATAATTAAAGTAATGCTTTTCTATATATGCTGTTTATCATTATAAAGCAGCATAGTACACGTGAATAGGTAGAGAGGAAGACTTGGTTTCAGTCATATCTCTGATATAGAAAAGCTGTGTATGTGAACATGGATAAAGCATTTAACCTTTCAACATCCCCAGTTAGCACTCTAAGACTCCAAGTTATAGATGAACTGGCGATTTTTATTGATGAAAGGAGTTGTCATACTAGAAGTTCTCCATAGAGATGAAATCACAGATTCAAAGCCCCCCACACACACTTAAAAAGTATATAATTATCAAGTAATTCTTACAGTAATTTCAGCATAATCTGTTGGCATGTGAATTTGTTTCCCATTTTCCTTGTTTGACTGGCCAGCTACATCATCAGTTTTTTCAGGTTTTTGACTCTTTAGCCAAATATCATAAAATTGCTCCATATCTTGTACTGAAGAAAAAAAAACATATATTCGATGATCACACCACAGTGGAAACACATGCAATTTTAAGCATATGACAATAGAAAAGCATAAGAATTGATAATCCACTCTACTTTTAGAAATGCATAAATAGAAAGTAGTAAATAAGCTAATAGGCTTAAAAACCAAATCTGAGATCGTCAGAACTTCAAAAGTTAGCTTCCTATGTTATGGATCCTTATTGTTTTTGCAAGATACTTTCCTATAATTAATTGGAGAAAATATCAGAATATATCAGGAGTTACTACCATAAGTGACAATTTCAACATATATCATGTTTGTTGATATTAAAAGCTTTCATCATCACCATACCCATGCAAATTTACTTAACATGGTTAGGAATCTGATACTTTACTCAAAAAGATTAGAAGTATATTACAATTACTATTAACATTCTGAACTTGACTGAAATCCAAAAATCAAGCAAATATTCCCAGAAGGGACCAAAAGCTGGAATGCACCTTATAATAACATAACCACAAGTAATGATCTTCGGCAGTAGCTGAAAGCTGATTTCTCTAGTGAAAAACAAAAACAAAAACATGTATTTGGCATTATTGCCAAATGCTATACAATCTAGTGATGATGAGCTGGTAGAATTTCATTAAGTCATTCTCCCAAGTGGTTTAACAGGCTAAGGTTAGACAGCTTTGTTGTTGTTCAGTGGTTCAGTCACATGTGATCCCATAGACTTTGTCCATGCAGTTTTCTTGGCAATGATACTGGAATGGTTTGCCGTTTTCTTCTCTGGCGTATCCTCATTTTACAAAGGAACTGAGGCAAATAGGGGTCAAGTGGCTTGCCCACGGTCACACAGCTAGTAAGTCTCTGAAGCCAGATTTGAATACAGATCTTGCTGACTCCAGGCCTGGTGTTCTATCCACTGTACCACCTAGCTGCCCAGTGGCAGCCTAGGACTAGCTTTTTTCTTAAAAACAGAAGGAAGTATTATAAGAATTCTTCAGTATTTGAAGAAGTGTGTTCTATAAGATCTAGAATTTTATTTGTCTTTAATTCCCTAATGAATACTTTCTTCTAAACATGAGAGGTTAGATTGCACTACCTTCTACAAAAATAGATAGTAGGATTTCAGTACTTTCCTGCATTCAAAGAGAAGTGAAATGGAATAGTTAATGTATTTTAAATGAAGTGAACATGGTGACTGCTGGTCTTCAGTATTTGATAAAATTCTTCCATTTAACTGGAGGATTTTTTCTTAATAGGATGAATTTCATTGTTGCAACTTTTGTAGTTAAAAATTCAAATACAGCCTGAGTTTTCTCTCAAACATTCTTATCCACAATAGAAGGGTTTCTTTTTGTCACTATATCTATCCCCAGCACTTAGCATAGTGTCTTGCATATTAAGTATTCAGTAAATATATCTTGAATTTAATTATGAAAACTAAATTGTGACCATTACAGGTAAAATGACATCTTTAAAAACTTGGCTTGATGAATTAAAAGAATGCATCGAGCACCTGCGCTGGAGTTAGCAGGACCTGAGTTCAAATTTAGCCTCAGACACATAACACTTACTAGCTGTGTGACTCTGGGCAAGTCACTTAACCCCAACTGCCTCACCAAAAAAAAAAAAAAAAAAAGAATGCATTGATTTAAGAAACTCTAACATTAAAATTCAGTTACAGAACAATGTATTTAGATTCTTTGATTTACTGAAAAATCACTGCTGGTATCTTTTTAACTAGTGAGTTTCCCTAATATACTCAAAATATGACCTCACCAAAAAAAAAATTATAGCAGAAAAGAAGAAACATTAGTAACCTGCTATATGCAAAAGGAAATGAACTATAATATTATAAAAGAGGGAAAGCACAATTTTAAAAAACTCAGATGAAATGAAACCTTAGTTCTGAGGCCATATTTAAGATAAATTTCATTTTTACTCACTTCCATTCTCTTTCATATAAGTCCAAACTTCTCTCTCTTCAGGACTATGAGCAAAGGAACAGTTTCCAACATACTGGCATTTCTTGCCAGAAGCAATATGATTGCACAGCTATATGAAAGAAAAACAATTCCTTAAGCCTGAAGCTCTAAATGAAACTACCTAATTTTTTACATTTAGTCAGGATAAGATGACTACATATTCTATTCTAGATTCAGAAATAACATTTCAAAAATGAAAACTTTTAGGTGAGGTTTTAACTTTAAATAGTAATCTAAAATGTACAATTAAGTGTCCAGCTTTTTAAAACAAATATGTCATAAACTGTAGGGCTTATTCTTACATGCAAATATCTAATACTCAAATTTGTTGTTTTAGTTTTCCACACAACAGATCACTTTACTTTAACAATTAATACAATCTGGCCATCTGGGTTTTATAGCTCCAAGTCTCCACCTTATAACACACTACTTTTTCTGACTTTATTTGAACAATGAGAAAATTGAGCTTGTTAGTACATAAACTGGATATATCTGGGTAGTGAGGAAACACTAATATACTAGCCCCAAAATTACTAAATAATAAGATTTTAGAAAACCCTTACCAACTAACTTACTTAAAATGATAGCAGATGACCTCCATCTCACTAGATGTACATTATCTGAAGATAATTATTACATTAATTAGGACATTATAGCTTTCCTATAATACCATTTCCTGTTATTTTGTAGAACATAAAGATGCTATACTGACAGGTACAAATCTAAAGACTTGCCTTAGAAACATGTCTGTCAAGAAACAAGAAAACATTTGGCATTATTTAAAAACCTGAATTAAAACTCTATCAAATAATTATACTCATTTTTCCATGTCATACATTCCAATATAACTACTGGTAAGTTTTGCCAATGTATCTTTTGCTTGAATAAGATCAGGCCCACACCACTCAACACATTAGTTGACCTATGTAATTTTAAAAGTGTATTACTTGCTTATATAGAATTTTAAAAGTGCTTTCAGTTTTCAAACTATTAACTGTTTATGCCAACTCACTTAGATCAAGGGCAATTAATAAGTACTAGTTAAAATAAATATGGACATATTATTCAACAGCAAAACTACTTTTCCAAGCCGAGTATCATCACTTGCATGTGCCATATTATATTCTATTACTGTTTATAAATAAATAAGATGGCCAGATGCCACAAGGGGTGTGTTTTTAACAGTTTGTTTTCAAGATTATCAACAGTAACAATGAGGAGAAAAAACATTTCAGGGATGGTGATATTCAGAGAATAAGGATAGACTCCTAAGTAGATATCAGAGCTGGAAAAACCCTCGAGCAATAAGTTCAATCTCCTGCCTTCAGGAAGATAAGGAATTATTTGCCACATTTCTGTCATTGAAAAATATAGACTGGTTACTAACAAACCTAATGACCTCAAAGACTATGGGCTGAAAACAAACAAGCCCCATAGTATAGGAGAAAACAAGTACATGAATTTCATGCCCACGTACAACAGAGTACAACTAAATATAAACTGCCTTTCAACACATCCTGCTATAGGTTTGTATCTATCTGAAGATAGACACATGGTAACAAACACAAGTGTGCATTTAACATCTGATGATAAGACCTTCAATTCTACAACCTCTAAATAACAGATGTATCTGCCTAATATACCAAAATGTACTCACAAAAGGATTAGACTTTGAACTATGATGTACTTTCACCATAATTTGTGCGTATACATATATACACATATGTATATAATTATTTTCTAAATTTACATACATATATACATTGGTGCAGTGTACACACACACACACACACACACACACACACACACACACACACAACTATTTCTAGTCCAATAGGGATGGTAAACTGTCTGTTTATTGTAGAAGGAAAGATTAGCAATAAATGTTGGATGAGGGAACATCTTTCCTAAAATGAAGGGTAAGGAGTTCATCCAATTAGCTGTCACAGGAACTTGGGACAGTTATGAGTCCAATTAAACCACTATTTTTTGCCTTAGCGTTATCTTTTAAGCACAGGCAAATGTTTAGGGTTTTTCCTATCATTCTAAGTAAACTGGCAATGTTCATTAATTCAGCAGTCATTCATTGGATGTCTATAGGCATAGAATGGTTCTAAGCAAAACACCCAAAAAAACTCAATAAAAATCTAAACTGATTTATATCATACTTTGCAAAGTATAAATTTTACAGAACTGCCAACTCCTATAAAACAATGAAAAATCAGTTTATATCTCTTTCAACATCTATTGCCTACTTAAACAAAGACTACAACTTAATTTGCTAACAGCATCTCTAGTTCATCTGTACTGTGTGAAAGACTCTTGCTATTGTCCCAGTATATTAAGAATTGTACACAGCATGGTGCCATAAAAAAGGCATTACATTTGGAGTCAGAAGACCTGGGTTCAAATACCAAGTGCAGGTGCACCGCTTAAAATCTGCCTGATATTAGGCAAGTCCTCTATCCTTTCTGAGGTTCAGTTTGCCTCATATTCCTTATTTATAAAATGAAGGTGTTGGACTAGATGATTTCAAAGTTCCCTTTCAAATGTAAGCTATGAAACTACAATTCTAGAGATATCAGCTTACTCCACAATATATTTTCTCATGCTCTCTTCCCACAGACAGTACTCCTCTCTTATTACTAGAAATTCTTTTGCAAACTACACAGATTGTGACAAAACTGGATCATGCCTAATCTTGTTAGATTAAAAAACATACAACTCAATAGCCAAAGTTGCATGGAGTCAGTAATTTAATCATCAACAATACTTGAAATCTGATTCTGAAAATATATATTGCTAAAAAACATTTTGACTATCTTAAAGACAAAGAGTTCTTGTCTAAAAGATACAGCATTGGTGAATTAAAACCACAAAGAATAAGAGCTTAAAGTTGTTTTTAGGTTGAAAGGGACATTAGCAATAATCTGAATGAAATATTAACCCAGCTCTATTTAGGTCAATCTGGTTTTTTTTTTAAATTATAATAGTTTTAGATAACTATGTTTCTGGTATTAATAAAAACTCCACAAAACAAAAAGGATAAAATTTCAAAGTCCTACAGCGAGGTATCTCTAAGCAAGTATCCATTGCCTCCAGGTGAGAAACATGATTCAGAATATATAAGCAATTCCTTTAAAGTTAACCATGGTTAAAGGGAAGGCTTTCTGATAACTTTGCCTCTACGACTCTGATATCTCTTTCTGTCTATCTTTCTTTGGTCCCCACCAAAAGGGGGGGAAGGGAAGGGAACCAGACCTGCGATTTCATTGTTATAGGGAACTCACAGTGAAGAAATTCTCTACCAGTGCTGCAGATTGGCAGCTTCTTCAGTCATAAATAGCCAACTGGGACACAAAGTAGACATTTTGACTCTCAAGCCCAGTTCTCTAGCCTCTACACTATGTTGCCTCTGAATTATCCCTCTCAAAAAATTGTTTTTTGAATAATTGGAATTTTTTTTAATGGGGGGTGGGGTGGAGAAAGAAGGGGATAGGCCTGAATCCGTAATATCAGTTGCCTAGGGAACTAAGAGCTTAAGTGACTTGCTCATGCTCACACAGACAGTGTGCAACAAAGACAGAACTTTAACCAAGTCTACCTGACTCCAAGGCCAGCCCTGCACATACTATGCTGCCTCTCCATAAAGTAAACAAAATGTTCTTATACACATCTTGTCTGACAAGTTCTTTGTAGCTCACTAACCAAGCTAATTTTTGAGTCAGTGTCTTGACTGTTACCAAATACATAGTCAAGTATTTGACTACTTAATAAATTAAGTAAACTAATTAAATAATATTTAAGACATTATTTAAAGACATTATTGAATATTATAAATATCAAAAAGGAATAACATCAAGTAATGTTAGTTTTTTAATTTCACTGTAGTTCACTAATAAAGACTACTATTTAAAAGGTTTGAGTTTCCCTCAAATTAATGTCATTTTGCAATTATTTGAGGTGCCTAATAAAAAAAAGTGGCTTAAAAATTACGTATGTACATCAAACTGTAAAGGCATTTGTTTCTTTGTGGGAAGAGGACGGATGTTCATCCACTTCTTACGTTCATTAGACATCACTCTCATCGCTCGACGATCTTTGGTCCACCTAAGAAAAATGGAGTTCAGAAAAGCAAAGACACACTGGCAATAGGTACAACATATAGGAATAGATACAAAGTTTGTACCTCAAGGGCCATCAGAGATTTTATTTATTTATTTTGCTTAACCCTATATAATAAGTGACATTTCACAATGTTAGAAATAATACCTCACTTTATATTGATATTTACATGAAAACTTTTGTTGTTGAGCATTTAAAATTAAAGGAAAATCAAAATTTAGTCACAAAATCAAATTTAAGAATTTTAAAGTGACAATCCTAAAAATTAATTCTTTACTACTGACTTCCTAAATTATTTACTTTCCCCTTGCCCTTTTTCATACTTTAACTTTTCTTTCTATGTTGTAGCTCTCATAATTTCTTAACAACATATCTTCCAACCTATAAAGTGGATAATAATAAAACTAAATTTGTTTTGTACATGTTACTTACGAATGCCCTGCTTTAGCACTACAGTATTTTCTGTTTTTATCTGGTTCGATGACTTGACCGTTTCTCAAACACTGGGCACATACAAACTTTATCTTTAAATTAAGAGATCCATATTTTATTTGATTTCCCGATACCTTAAATAAGAAAAAAAAAATTATAGAAAAACAAAAGATAAATTATAGGGAAATTAGAAGAACTTTTTCCCAAATCAAAAAGGTACCACTATATATCCAAACTAAATAATATGTCTGTTTTTAATAACACTGATAACATCTATAACTCACCCTAAAATAAAGAAAAACATTTAGGGCAATCCTCTGTATTATAGTAATAACAGTAATAACAACAATAAAAATGGCTAGTATTTATATAGCACCTACTATATGCCAGACATTGTGCTGAGCACTTTATAAATATTATTTCATTTGATCTTAACAACAACTTTGAGAGGTAAGTGCTATTATATACATTTTACAATTGAAGAAATTGAGACAGAGGTTATTTGACTTGCCCAAGGCCATACAGCTACTAAGTATCAGAGACTGGATTTTATCTAGGTCTTCCTGACTCCAAGTCCAGCAATCTATCCACTGCGCCACCAGCTGCCTCTCTTACAAAGTAAAATGTATTTCTTTACAAGTAACCACAAACACAACCCTTACCCACCTCTCTGAGAAACAGAAGATGCATTGCCATTTATCAGGAAATACAACTAATGCAGTAACTACCAATGCAACAAACAGAAGCAGATGCTCAAGAAATACTCTGGGTGGGAATGAACGAAAAGCATCCTTTTTCCACATGAATTTTTTGACTTGACTTGAATATTAAACAGAATGTCAGTTACCACACATAGGATCATGTCATCATAGCTCCAGAGCTAGAATTCTAGAGCTAGTACTCACAGCCATCTTGTCCGGCTACATCATTTTACAAATGACGAAACTGTGGGCCAGAGAGGTTAAGTGTTTACTGCCTGCAGTCCTCCTTCCTAACACACAAGTCCAACTTGTTGCCCACTTTCCAACTCTAGCTCTCCTATAAATGTTCTTCCCCAAGGGACTGCCTTTCTTACATGTGTTTGTATCTCCAGTGCTTATTATAGCACATTTTAAGTGCTGAGAAATGATTTTTCATGCATTCATTCACTGCCCAAGGTCACACATGTAGTAAGCATCAGAAGAGGCAAATGAACCCAGGTCCTCCAACTCCAGAGCCCATAATGCTCTTTCCACTCTAGCATCTAAACTATATTGAAATCAATTTAACAAGTGATTTCTCTCATATTAGTCCCAAATGGGATATCAAATGCAGAGTATTCAAATGGAAATACCTGTGCTCCATGTGCTTTTGCTTCCATGTTTTGCCAATATTGCTTAGATTCTTGAGCAATGGCATCATGTGTTATACCTAGGAAGTACAAAAGCCTTTATTTTAATTATTCCCATAATAACTTCCACTTATTTGCAGAAACTCAAAAATGTCAACCAATGTTTACATATGCTCATATGTGCTCATTTATATTTACTTCCTCATTTAATGTTTAACGAACAAGGTAGTACTGTATTTGGGGGAAAAAAATTCAGCAAACAATCGTTCTGAATTCCTAAGAAACCTTTCCTCCTAAGAAATTCATACCAAGCTCATTTGTAGCAACAACTTTAAATTAGACTCAATGCATATTTTCTTAAAAGGTAACTCAACAGTATAATTTCCCAAAATGACAGCTTCTACAGTTCTTAAATTTTAATACAGTTATACAGATGTTCACATAATGCTTTATAAGATGGCCTTACTATTTCTGGTGAAGCACACTTTCAATTCTCACACACCTGTTTCCTTTTGTATTATCCAGACTTTTAATTCTACAAGGCTATGAGCATAGTAACACTCATCTTCCCTTAAGCAGCCATAGCGAACTTCATGCCGACACAGATCAAGTTGACACTGACTATGGAAAGCACGGATTTTAGAATACTTGACTGAAGTTTCTCGTAAAATGTGAACGAGGCACCTAATGAGAAAAGGAAGGCAATATTTCAATTTTATGCAAAAGTATTTTTGTTTCAAAAATGAATCACAAGCAACATCAAAGGTCTCTATTGAGAATGTATTTAAGTCATTATAAAAACAAAAAGTAAACTTAAAAATAACCGTCTGATGGAACCCCTTAATAATAAGCAATCTATGTCATATAATGCTTTTATTATATGTAATAGTTAGGTTAAAGAATATGATCTGATCTATGGTATATTCAACTTCATGCACTTATAACAAGATTCTTCCACATTAGTGAAATATCAATTTAATTTTTTCTTCACCTGGAAAGGCCACTAAAAAATTCCTTTCTACGGACTACTCTTCAAAATAATACCAACAAAGAACACAATAGCATGACAATACCACTGCTTCTATTTGGTATTGAGAAAGAAACTTTATGTACTTTCTACTTTTCCATGACAGAAATGAGAAGAAAAAATGCCAACATACTTGTTGTCCTCAAATTCATGCTTTGTAACCGGGTGAGAACAAGAAGAAGAAATATCTTTATTTCTCCTGCTTATTATTCGGGGCTTATGATCAAAACATTTCTGGAACAGACAAGAAGTAGGGTTTATTATAAAGACAATATCTAAAATAAAAATTCCCTAACTAGAATTTTTATTTTATCATCACAGTATTTCCAATGACCCACTGTTGACATTCACTAATTTTTCCATTCAAACTAAGTTTTTTTAAAAGATTCAATTTTATAAAAGCTTTCAAAGAAAATGTACATTTAAACTGATGATTGCCAAAAAGCCTCATCAAAATTTTGCAGCAGAAGAAAAACTTGGAAAATGTACCTCACAAAGGAATATAAATTCTCCATGATGTTCTTGAAGAAGTTTGAACACTGTGAAGTTTATCTTTCCACTGCCACCAAAAAGAGACTCTCGACTAAATGCACCTTTTCGTTCCAATGTCCACACATCAATCTCTTCTTGGCAATAGGCAAAAGTGCAGTGACCTGGATATCTACACTCTTCCTCAGCAGCAACATCTACGATTAAAAACATTAAATTGTAAGAGCTTAAGGCATTTTGACAGTTAAAAAAAACAATTTATAATAGTTTAGCATATTAGGACAAACCTCTAATACAACACCATCATCCTTTTTACTTTGTAGAATAGTCCAGATACAGTTTAAACCCACATACACATACACCCGACATTTCATAAGCATGACATTAACAAGTTTAAAGAAATGCTATCCATAATACAATCAAGTTTTTACTTTTAAAATATGTTAAACACAATTTTACATGTTTATGTCATGGAAGAAAGCTTTTAAACTCTAAAAGGAGTGTTTATCTCTAAACACTGGACAACAAAGTTCTCAAAGCTACTAAGTTTCACCAATATCTCAAGCATTTCACTGATGTTATTCAGCTTAGCTCCAGTCAGAGGCAACAAGACTGAGATAGTCTGATTGATTGATTGATTGATTAAGAACTGGGTTTCCCTATCTCATACTGGACGGAAATGCAAGGGCCTTACTCCTAGGCTCAGTCCCATGAACTGCTCTGTGACTGACCCAGGCTGGTACTCCCTTCCTAAGACAATCTGGTAGCTCTCCCACTCCTTGGGGCTTACTATGCTCAACTTACTGCAGACAGCTGATTGGCTTAGTTCACTGAAACTCAAAACTCCTGAGCTCAAGACTAGCATCACTAGTTCACTAGCATTAGCCTCATCAATAACTGGGATTACAGCCATGTGCTACCACACTCAGTTCCTCCAAGATACTTCTTGAAGTAGATTAGGACTCAGTTAACATATATGGACTATAAAACACATATAAGAGAACCTAAACAACATGGCAAATATAGTAAAAGAAATAGTAAAAACCCACTCCAAATAACTTGCTCTAGTTACTAACTTTAAAATAGCGACAAAGGTGATTCTCTGCCACCAAATAATGGGTAGTATAATAATAATTAGTAGTAGTAGTAATAATAATACTCTCTAGCACTTACAGAGGGCTGGAAGTTTAAAAAAGTTCTTTACAATTATTATCTCATTTGATTCCTGCAACAATCCTGGGAGGTAAATGCTATTATTATTCCCAGTTTACAGTTGAGAACACTGAGGCAGACAGATTAAGTGACTTGCTCAGGATCACATAGCTAGTGAGTAGATGAGGCCAAATTTGGACTCAGGTCTTCCTGATTCTGAACCTGGTGCTCTATCCACTGCACTACCTCACAAATATTTTTATTTCTCTTTTTGCTGATTAACAGTGTAATCAAAATATCTGGGTTGCTTACTCTGAAATATAATATATTTTTCATCAATAACTGAACACTTATTTTTTTCCAACCCAATGAATAATAATAATAACAACATAATAAAATACCTTTACATATATAATAAGGCCCTTCATAATTTGTCTTTGTTGGTCGTGGACGTATTTTTTTCCATGATTTATCTTCAACATTCTTTATTCTACCAATTAAAATGTCTTTCTTACATTTATGATCTAAAGTATGAAGGTAGGTATAATCCATTAATTTAGGACCTAAAGAAACAAAGAGAAATATAAGATTTTAAATGGTTTAAGCTAGTTACAATCACAAACTGACATAAAGATAGAATTCATATCAACTGTTAAATTCCACTGAAAATACCCAAATTATCTTTAATACTCCTAAATGGAAATTTTAAAAAGCAGCTCTCAAACTAAAGTGTAACTGTAATAAATGTCAGATTACACAAGACACCTTTCAACATCATTCCACCTTCCATATAAGGAAAGAACTAATTAAAATGTTCGTGTTTTACAATACTCAACAATTTAAACGTGAAGAGGAGAAAGCTCAAGATCAATCTGTTATCCAAGAATCCAAGTCTGCCCTCATACAACAGCACCACCATCTCACTGATTATTTACACCATCCTTTTAATTTTCTCCAACTACATTGCTTTTCTTAAGATACAAAACCCTGAATTGCCCACAGAATCTTTTAAACAAGGATAGCTTACATTTTTTGTTTTATTTTCAATACTTTTTTAGAGACAGCTAAGTATTTTCTTGTACTTTTTGACAAAATAAAGCCTTAGACCAACGACACAAGAAAGCATTCATAAAACTTCCTAAATATGTTCCCCTGATTGCTTGGAATCAATCATCCTCTACACTTAATTGGAATCCTGTTTCCTAAATATATTGTTGTGTACTTGTCAGTTTTCTACCTGTTAAATTTTGGTACCACATGGCTCCTTCTACTTCATCCCCAACCAAGCTTTGACTCACTTTTCCCTCTGGAAGCTTGGGGAGGCATATTTCACTTCGTATGTTCTCTTTCACAGGATACGTACTAAGGCTAAAAATAAATTAGCCCCATCATCAACACCTGGGGTTCTTTACTGAATGAATGAAAAAGGCATTTATTAAATGCTTAGTATATGCTAAGCACAGGTGACACATGGATCATGGTAGGGAGTGAGGTAGGAAGCAGGACCCCTAATCTGGAAGGTGCTGCCACTCTGATGTTTATCTGCTTACTCTTCCAAAAAATTGAGGTTAAATAACATCTTTTGTTTCCAGATATCCCCCCAAATCAGTGAACTATCCCTCTGAATGAAGAAAAACTGTTACAAAAAACCAATGAGTTGAGTTAGGCTGTGTATGAAATATTCTCTATCAGGAGTCTCCCACTTCTCTACCCACTGTTTATGCTTTTCTTTCACAAACAGGCTTTCTTAGCCCATCCTAAGGATTTTTCTCCTTATCTACTTTTTGTATTGATCTGGTTATGTAACTCCTCAGTTCAAATCTCTACAATGCCTTCTTTCTTGCATGCCAAGTAAGTGTAAGTTTCTTGGCCTGGCATCTAAAATTTTCTTACAATCTGATAGCACCTTGAATTTTTATACTTCTCTAATATTACTTCCTTTCCATGGTCCAGTCAAACTGAAACACCTAATATCCATCCCAAAACAACCTGCATTTTCCTGACTCTGTTCTTTTCTTTTAATCTTCCACTCTCAGCCTAATGCAGGAGTTGTTAACATTTTGTGTGTCATAAGCTCCATTAAGCAGTCTAGTAAATCCCAGGAACTCCTTCACAGAATAATATTTTTAAATGCATAAAATAAAACACATAGGATTACAAAGGAAATCAATTATACTGAAATACAATTACCAATTTTTTGGACAAATTCACAGACCCCAAGTTAAGAACCCCTGTCTTTTACTTCTAACCCTACTCTTTTGAAGCCCAACCCAAATGCCAGCTCTGTCAGAATTGATTTTCTGATTTCTCCAGTTGGTAATGATCATTATTCACAATAGAATCCACATAATGCTGTTTACCCATTAATAAACATACGGTAGAAAAACTATCATACAAAATAATATCACAAGCACCTGGTGGATGGTAAGATCCATGAGGGCAGGGACTCCAACTTAATCTAACCTTTGTGTTTCTGCCCAGGGCCCAGCACAGTGAATTGTACACAATCAACAGTTAATCAACGTTTGCTGAACTGGATCAAAAGAATTCAAATTCATACAGATGAAGTAAACGATTCATCAACATTCTGATACTTTAAAATTATTCCTAAACATAATATACAAAGCATTGTATGAGAAGTATGCTATTAAAACATAACCAAAATGTAAACTATAAGAAAATATTCCTACAAAAAGATTTACTACCTAGACTAAGGTAAAAAATACATGGATATACCAGTGTAATGTCTTTAAATGAACTATTCTGAATTCAAATCAAATTCAACCAAACTTTATTGATATTTTCCCAGAACTTGCCAAATATGTGAATCACATGACATGATCAACCTATTGTTAAAACTCTCATTTAACTGATTGTCAGCAAAGTACACGAGTGTTTTTCACATTTGCTTACTTCAGAGACTGAGTTTAAACCTTACGAGATCTAATATATGAAAACGGGCACATTGTGAACAACAACAATTCCAGAGGAAACAAGATGAAATATACCACCCACCTCCTGAGTTTTCAAAGAATTACGGTGCAGAGTGAGGCATATATTTTTGGGATATGGTGGGAATTTGTTTTACTAGACAATGCATATTTGTTACAAAGGGTTTTTTTAGGAGGAGAGTTGAGGGAAGGAGGGAGGAGGGAGAAAAATAGGTTTTTGTTAAATGATTAAAAAAATTAAATTTGAAAATGGGCACACAGGTCTTAAACTTGATTATGGACATATGGGTCTTATTTTGTACAACGTCTATTGTACAATGTCTGATACACAATTTTGGTCCAATAATTCTTTCAAGTAGACTGGATTATAGAACATTAATTATCATATTTTTAAAATTATGCTTACATCCCTTCAAATTCACTTCTTTAAGCAAGGTAAATTTGCTGATCATCACTTCATGATCCAGCCATAAATCCTGCACTACCACTTACTATATGAACTTCAGCAAGTCACTTAACCTCTTCTGGGCCTCAGTTTCCTCATCTGTAAAATGAAGGAGGCTGGACTAGATGTAGATGGCCTTTCAGGTCCCTTCTAGTTCTAAATATATGATCCTATGAAATGAAAAATTAACAAGTAATTCATACACCTGATATAATACAATAAGGGACAAATAAAATGAAATATCTATCATCTACCCATATTTTTCTTGGTGATAAAAACTTCCAAACCAGGAAAGACAATAACTGTATTACCATTTTCCAGAAAAAAGTAGGGGAAAAAAACCCAAAGCAATATGTAATGCAGTTATGACAACAGACCAGTTGCATATCCAAGATTGCCCTTTAGTTCCTATACACTTTTTAGGTTATTTTTTATTTTAAAATAACAGGTGACATCATTTTCTTTTTATACATGCCAAATCTGACACCCTTTTTTCAATCTTCATCCATATCAACCTATCTGCAGCATTCAGCCCTGCTGACCATCTTCTCCTCCTAGATATTCTCTTCTCTGAATGTTCATGACTGCTTCTCTTGGTTCTCCTTTCACCTAACTACTCCTTTGACATCCCCTTTAGTAGATCATCATCCATATTACACCCCACTGTGGGCATGTCCTTTTGTATAGCAGGCTTCTCATCATTCCTGGAACGCACTCTTTCCTCACCTCCAACTCTTAGAATCCCTAGCTTCTTTCAAGTCCCAACTCAAGTGCTGCCTTCTACATAAAGCTTGCCCTGATCACACACCTTTAGCTGCTAGTGCCCCCTACAATTACCTTGGTTTTACTTCATACATATTTGGTATACACTTATATGTGTCTGTCCTGAGCCCTCTTTTATTTTCTTTTGTCTCTATACTCATTCACTTGGTGTTCTGATTAGCTTCCATGAAATTAATTACCTCTATGTAGACGACTCCAAGATTTACACACACACACACACACACACACACACACACACACACACCCCTCCAAGTATCCCTCCTGAGCTTCAGTTGCACATCTCCAACTACCTATTAGACACTATAGATGTTCTAATAAGCATCTAAAACTAACGTGCCCAAAACAACTCAAATCTTTTCCCCAAACTGTACCCATCTTCTAAATTTCACTTTTTTTATCTTCTACCATCTTTCTGGTCACCCAAACTCACAATCTTGACATTATCTTTAATTTCCCAGGCTATATATACAATCAGTTTTCAAATATTTTTGCTTCTACCTACTCAATATCTCTTGCATTCATCCCCTTTTCTCTACACACAAAGACACCACCCAAGTTCAGAACCTCATCACTTCTCACCTAGACTACTGCAACAACTTCATAAGTGGTCTCTCTCCCTCAAGTCTCTCCCACTCCAATCCATCCTCCACAGAGCTACCAAAGTGAATTTCTTAAAGTTTTGGTCTAACCACGTAACTCTGATAGTAAACCAATGCCAATGGCTCCCTATTGCCGTTAGTGTCAAATATAAAGTCCTCTGTTTGGTATTTAAAGACCTTCACAATCTTGCTTCAATCTACCTTTCAAGCCTTGCTGTAGCCATTGCTACCCTTCCTGAACTTTGTGGTCAAGCCAGATGGACTCCTTGCTACAAACAATACATCCCCCATTTCCATACCTTTGTACAGCCTTTCTCCCACACCTGGAGTGCATCCCTTCCTCACTTCCAACTCTTAGGATCACAACCTTCCTTCAAGTTTCAGCTCAAATATTTTGAAGCCTTTCCTGATCACAGGCCCCAGAACTTACATATGTACACACTTCTCCTGAGAGAATATACACTCTTCAAGAGCAAAGACTGTTTCACTCTTGTCCTTTCCTCCCTAAAACCTATATCATGACTGACATGATACACTTAATAAATGCTGCATCATTGACAGATCTAGAATAAAAAGAATTTCAAAATAGGAAATATTTTCACAATGTCTAAGTAAACTAAATTCTTTAAAATACACATATATATTTTATCAAATAAAAACAGTAACTTTCATGACTAGCACCTCAAAACTGGAGTAAATTGGTAAAAAAAAAAGTAAAGGAGATCTATAAGATAAAAGTAAATAACTGTTGTTTCAGTCAAAAAGTCTAATGATTACCTAGAACTGACTGGAAAGAACACAACAAGCATATGTTATGTGAAGTTTACTAGCTATTCCAAATTATACTACAGTCAATCAATAAACATACAATCAATAAATATTTATTAACTAAAAGGTCAAGATACAAAGAGGCAAAAGACAGTCCCTGCCCTTAAGAAGCTTAATATCTGGGGAAACAAGCAAACAAATATGTACAAACAAGCTATATTCAGGAAAAGTAGGAAAATAATTAAAAGAGAAAAGCATTAGAATTAAGAAGTGTTGGGAAAGGCTTCCTGTAGAAGATGGGATTTTAGTAGGGACTTGAAAGAAGCTGGGGAAGCTAAGAGGCACAGTTGAGGAAGGAGAGCATTCTGGGCATGGGGGACAGCCAGAGAAAATGCTCATAGCCAAGAGATGGAATGTCTTATTCATGGAACAGCAAGGAGGGCAGTATCACTGAATCAAAGAGTTTGTGAAGTAGGTGGCACCCATGTTTTGAATGCCAAACAGAGGATTTTGTATTTGGTAAGAGGAGCCACTAGAGTTTACTGAGTAGGGGGAGTATGACATGGTTGGACCTGTGCTTTAGAAAAATCACTTAGGTGGCTGAATGGAGGATGGACTAGAATGGGTAGAGAGACTTGAGACAGGCAGATCCACCAGAAGGCTATTGTAATAGTCCAGGCATGAGGTGATGAGGGAATGTAGAAAGTGATAGCAGTATCAGAGGAGAAAGGAGGGCATAGTTGAGAGATGTTGCAAAGGTAAAATCAACAAGCCTTGGCAAAAGATTGGAAATGGGGAAGATAGTGAGGCATCAATGATGACACTTAGGTTGCCAACCTAAGGGATTTGAAGGATGATGTTGCCCTCAACAGTAATAGGGAAGTTAGGAGGGAAAGAAGATTTAGAGGGAAAAATAATAAGCTCTGTTTTGGACATGTTAAGTTTAAGATGTGTACTAAACATGCAACTTGAGATGTTTGAAAGGCAGGTTGGAGATTCTAGACTGGAGGTCAGTAGAGAGACTGGGGCAGGAAAGGTAGATTTGAGAATCATCACCATAGAGATGGTAATTAAATTCATGGGACTTGATGAAATTACCAAGTGCAATAATATAGAGGAAAAAGAGAATCCATGACAGAACAAGGTGAGGCACTGAGTGCTAGAGATCCTGACTTGGATGAGAATCAAGCAACGGAAACTGAGAAGAAGTAATCTGATAGGTGAGGAGGAGAACCAGGAGAGAGTGGTGCCCAAAAAATATAGAGACAAATGCATCAAGGAAAAAAATAGTATCAAAGGTTGCAAGGAGGTCAAGAAGAATGAGAAATGAGAAAAAGACATTAAATTTGGTAATTGAGGAGTCATTGGTAACTTTGGAGAGAGCAGTTTCAGTACTTTTTACTACATATTAATCAAATCAACTCAGTTTTCAACAGTAAATTTTAATTTATCTAAAGGAATACAATGTCTTCCATAGTCTGATTCTTACCTGATTTTATAAAACAGAGTTGACATGCTTGCCGCAATTCATGAGATCCTTCAAGTGGATTTCTTCCAGCTACAGATGAAGATACTTTAGGAGACCCACTACTAAAAACATTTCCAAAATCATTTCTAGGTTGATTTGAAATTCCTAGGAAACTCTCAGAAGCAAACAAACTAGCTGGTCCATTCATCTGTGAGAGAAATAAAGGATATAAGGATATACTATCACCTGCTTATTATTTCAATATCACTGTAAAAAAAAACAACACTAAAATAAACTAAATTCTCTATAAATAGTGCACTTCTTCATGCTTCATGCTGACTACTACACAGCCCCTTAAACTTTTAAAATTAGACTTCAAACTCCCATTTCGAGGGGCCTGTTTTTTCAGTTTCTTTTTTTTAAAGAATAATTACTTCATTTAACTTTTTCATCCTCTTTGAAAAATAAAAAAAGTGAATTTTCTGTCAATAAAAAATGTTTATATACTTTAAAGTTTATGCTTAAACAATTCAGCTCAGTAAAGTACATAATTCAGTGTGATACGACCATCCTTCACTTAAGGGAGTTTACTACCAAAATCCCCAAAGAACATGATTTTCACATTGTTGTACACACCAGAAACAAATTCCAGTGTGTTTAATAACTTATTCAACTACTTAAGCTCCTTCTTTTCTTCTCCAATAAACACATGTACTTACAAGTAAAATGGAAGAATTACTGTTGTTAAGTAGTGCTCCCTCTCTAGAAGTTGATGTGGGCAGATCTAAAAAGAACAATAAAAAAGCTTCAATGGACTTTTTATTCCTGTCATGCAAAAGAACACAGTAATTTAGTAATTCAGTGCAGATATCTCTTTTCACACCTGCCTTTTTGTACCTTAATTCCAAGGCATACTGAATTTTACAGATTTCTAAGTAATTAAATCTTCCTGTTTTAATGAATATAACCTTTCCTCTGGAACCCAATCATGTAAAAATCATGCCAATAGTTTATGAATGAGTAGCAATTTCCAGATGTAATTGATATACTTTCAAAAACTATAAGATGTACCTAATACATCATCAAGAACTACAATCCCAAAATGGCAAAGGTGGAAAATACAAGAGTGCTTCTCTAAAAACCACTAAGCATGAAAGTGTATTTTGTAATAAAGAATGCACAAAGTTCATGGTTGCTTTCCTTTTCTTTCTCTCATTAATGATGAAGCCCTATTTCCTTTCTCATCTTCTCCAAGATCTGTTACCTGGTCAGTTTAATTTTACAGTGTATTTATGTATATAAAAATATTATAACTCAGGTCTTTTTATAGTAACCTAGGCAAGTACTTGGTTTCTTCTCCTATAAAATGGGGGGACTGGATGAGATGATCCTTAAAATTCCTTCCAGCTCCAACTCATTATTCATACAATCCCAGTCAGGACAAAGACTGAGTGGGCCCCTGAAAATATAAGCAGCCACCACAGCAGCGAATTCCATGGCTGACCACTTTCTGGCTTTCCACAAATGAAGTCTAAAATACATTGCTTTCATTTAACAAATTTTTCTCTCTACTAGTGATATCTAATTTAGCAACTTATAAAATTGCCTATAGTATATATAATACTTATATAACTCACTATAAAGAGTCTTTAGCTTGAAGAGAAAAATCTAAAAGTTCACTGTTTTTCTAAACACAATACAAAACCTTTTAAATTTTCTTCTCCGAAACAAGTGAAAAATCTTTCTTTATTTCTTTTAGTCTGATTTTTCTAGAGTTTGTCTTGCCCTTTTTCTTTAAATGAAATTTAAAACTAAAGTAATTTTTAATTAATTCAAATAAGTATACATAAATGATTAAACCACTTCTATATTTTATTCATTTTTCAGAATCAATTGTTCTGGGGAAATGAGGCAGAAATGACAAAAACAAAATATTAGCTATATAATAACTTAATTCAGATAATTACAATGGAAATTAGCATTTCAAGCAAAAGTAACTTTAAAACTTAAATCTAAGTCTCTATACTTTAAAATTGAATAATAAAGTCTTCCTAGTACCTATTAACCAAGAGTAAAACTTTTTTTAAAAAGCTACCAAACAACAATTTCATTATTTTGAACAAACTTGAAATATTTCAAATGTGACTCAAATGTTTACCTCTTTTGGAGTCACTCATTGAAAATGTATTTAAAGAAGAACAAAAATCTTCCAATGATGAAGTCAAAGGCTGTGGATACATTTCTGAAAAGGAAGATGCAGGAACATACCCTGCACACGTTCCTAATAAAGGTGCAGAAAAAGGTATACTAGGAGTTACACTAGATGTTGGAATGGATCCTCTGACTACTGTGGCTGTCTAAAGAAGAAAACAAAAAAAAAAAAAAGTATTTTTACAAAGTATCCACAAAGAAAAATACTTAAGACTTAACTGTTTGAAATGTGATACACAACATATGAAAGTGTTCACCCTCACAAAAACAAAGAAATGCAAATTTAAATTATCATGAAATAATACTTAACATCAATAAAATTGACAAAAACAAATAAAAATGACAAAACGCAATGGTGATGAGGCTGTGAGAAAAGTAGATACTATACATTGCTCTACAAAAAGATTGCACTGACTTGCATCAACCTGGTAATAGAACAAGAGTTACCAAACTGATCACATATTTGTCTTACTAATCTCACTATTAGAAATATATACCAGGGATATAATTACAAAGAAAAGTCTGTCTAAAGCTGCTTTATCTAAACAGAAAAGCTACTAATCTATAGCCTGTTTATTTCCTAGACAACGAAAAGGAAATGACTAGACTGTGGTGTATGGATAGAGCTCCATATCTCTATTAAGCATGACAAATGAGAAATATGTAGAAATTTTGGGGTACATGTGAAATAATGTGAAGCAAAAAAAAAGAATGAGAAAGACATATAACAATCCTCTAATACTAAACTATACACATACATATAGTTAATCAATGTTTTTCTTAAACTGTTGAACCCAAAACTGAACATAATACTCCAGATGAGGCCTGATGAGGATTGAATACACTGATACTATTATCTTCCTATTCTTGAAACCTAGGAGTTTCTTAATGCAGCATAAGACTACATTTACTTTTTTGGCTGCCACAAAATACTGCTGACCCATAGAGCATGCAGGTCACTAAAACCCCAGATATTTAACTGCTATCTAACTATGCCTTCCCCATCTTGTATGTGTGAAATTATTTTTCTCTACCCAACTGCAAGTTTCTACACTTTTCACTAATTTAATTTTATCTTATTAGACTTCATCTGATGCCAAGATATTTTTGGATTCCAAGTCTTATTATCCAATGTGTTTGCTATCTCATCCAACTTTCTGTCATCTGCAATACAAGTAATTAATAAAAAATACAAAACAGAACAAGGCCAAGCACAGATCCTCAGAGTAGTCCAATGGAGACCCACTGTCACCCTGACACCTAACCATTAACAACTATTCTTTGAGTCCTGCCATTGGAGCATTTCTGAATACATCTAATTATATGACTGTCTAATTCATTTATCTCTAGCTTCTCCACAAGAATAGTCTGAAATACTTTATCCAAGGAGATCAGAAGAGTATTTAAAGGGAATTATTGGTGTTATTATATTTATGTACTTATATATACTTTATAGCATATAATTCTGAATATAAAAAGCATAACATTTAGCAAAGTCATTAGATTAAGGATACATGCATGCTTCAAAGCTTAAATCAAAGAATAACAGCTAGAGATCAGATGACCCAGTTTGAGTTTTCTTTTGAAATCCAGATTTAAAGTATCAGTAAATTTACAGGCAAGATAAAAAAAGATTAATGGGAATATCTAATGGAATGCAAATGTTACTTTATCCAAAAGTTAAATTCATTTTTGTCTGTAATAACAATAACATTTACGTAGGGTTTTTTATATATCCCCAAAGTGCTCATGTGAGGGAAAAAAAGTCTTCTGGGAACAGTTCTGTGAAGTTGAAGAAGGCCCATAAGGACACAGAAGTACTAACAGCATGCAGCACTAAAATCTAACTTTATGTAAAGAAGCTGCATTTGAGGAAAATATCCATTCAGATGGATTTAGTTGTAACTGTGTTTTATATGGAGATTCTAGGTTTATTCCTGTAATGCTACACTTTGGGATTATATTCTAAATAGTTTGCCATCCCCAATTTATTTCTAGAATGTTTGGAAAGTAACGAGGTTCTAGGAAAAAGAGACAAAACAAGACGCACACACACACACACACACACACACACACACACCCTTAAACTCCCATTCTCAAGAGACCTATTGCTTGATATTTTTCTTTTTGTTTCCAATAGGCCTCCATGGCAACCTTCCCTGACACACGTGTTTTTTAATTTTAATATATGAGAGAGACTAAGAAGGCCTTGTTCATTTGAAATATAAGTAGAAAAAACATATAAATGCAGATGAGATGATATGGATACATATAAAACCATGAACTCTGGAGATAAGAGCTGCTTTCCTGGTTAGTTTGTTATGAGCAACAGTTCTTCATTAAACATTTTTTAAGCTATAAGCCAAGCCCTGGAAATACAAAGAAGGCAAGAATACAGTCTCTATCTTCAAAGCACTCACAGTCTATGGGGTAGACAATATATAAATTACTATGTACAAACATAATATGTACAGTGTAAATGGAACATAATCTCAGAGGGAAGGCAGTAGCAGTCGAGATCTAGAAAGGTTTTTATAGAAATTGGTAGCTAAGCTTACACTTGAAAGAGGCCAGAAAAAAGCAAGAGGTTGGAGTGAGGAGGGAGGACATTCTAGGCATGAAGGATGAGTGAAAATACTTGAAGTCAGGAAATTGAAGTGTCATAGTCAAGGAATAGCAAGAAAGCTTTAAATGCCAAGCAGTGGATTTTATATTTGATCCTAGAGATAATAAAAATCTACTAGGGTTATGAATGAGATGGTAATGGAAACATGATCAGACCTACATTTTAAGACCTCCCTGGCAGCTGAGTGGAAGATGGATTGAAGTGGGAGAGATTTGAAGTGGGGTGATGAGGATTTGAACCAGGGTAATGGCTATGTCAGTGGAGAGAATGGGAGAATATGAGAGATGTTGTGGAGGTACAAATGAAAAGATTTAACTGACTGGACATGTGGGGTCCATGCAAGTGAGGAATTGAGGATGAGAGTGTTTTTTACCCTCAGAACTAACAGGCAAGCTATGATGAAGAGAAAGTTTAGGGGAGAAAAATAATGCATTGTTTGGGCCACGTTAAGTTTGAAAAGCCAAGAGGACATTTGAATGTCCAAAAAAAATGTCCAAAAGACAGGTAGAGATGCAAGACTAGCTCAGGAGAGAGAAAAGGGCTGGATATACAGCTAAGGGAAACATCTTCATAGAGACTGAACCATAGGAGTCAATGAGATCACTAAGGAAAAAGAAATAGAAGAGGGGCAGTGGATAGAGCACCAGCCCTGGAGTCAGAAGACCTGAGTTCAAACCCAGCCTCAGACACTTAACACTGACTAGCTGTGTGAGTCTGGGCAAGTCACTTAACCCCAATTACCTCGCCAAAAAAAAAAAAAAAAAAGGAATAGAAGAGGAATTCTTAACCTTTTTTGCATCACAGACTCCTTTGGCAGTCTAGTAAAGTCTATGGGTCCCTTCTCAGAATGATATTTTTAAATGCATAAAATAAAAAATACATAGGATTATAAAGGAAATCTATTATATTGAAATCAAAAGTATTTTTTAAAAACTAGTTCATGACTTTACTTGTATACATGTTTTATAATGCCAGTAGAATCTAAGCCTCTCAAGGGCAGGAATCATGTTGTCTATTCTTTGTGCCTAGAGTCATGCTTTGCATATAATTTAATAACTGTTGAGTTGAATTGAATAAAGAAATATATTTCTGATTCACAATAAAAAAACTAATTTATGGACCCCCAGCTTATGACCCCTTGATATAGAGGGAGGAGAGAAGTGGGACCAGGACAGAACCTCAGGGGAAAATCACAGTTAGTGGACATAACCTGAATGAAGATCCAGCAAAGTGCTTTACAAATATTATTGCATTGGAGTCTCACAACAATCCTAGGAGGTAAGTGCTATTATTATTATCATTTAACAGTTGAGGAAATTGAGGCCAACAGAAGTCACATGACTTGCCAAGAGTCACACAGCTAATAAGTGTCTGAAGCTGCTTTTGAACTTAAGTCTTCCTGACTTCAGGACAAGCATTTTTATCTACTGTGCCACCCAGCTGCCTAGTGGATTTAGAATATTGGCAAGGAAAAGAGCCACCTCTTCATGTGAGACAGGGCGAAGATGTCTGAGTGATGTGATATAAGGGAGGAGGAAAAAGAGGGAGCTTTTTTAGTGAAGTATGAGGTGAGTTCCTCAGCTGAGAGGGTAGTTAAAGGGAATGCTATGAGGAGACTGAGGAGAGATAAGAATGTTCAGAACAGCTTCCAAAAATGAATAGGATAGCAAATTGATCAAAGAGGTCTAAAAGTATGGCCTTGCAGCACTGAGGGCCCAGATGGGATTATGTAACATATTTAAAGTGAACCTAGTCAGTCTAAAGTAGAGGATGCTATAGAGTTGAAGTGATTCACCAAGGGGTTGATACAGAGAAGGAAGAAGAGTATAGGCAGTGCAGAAATGAGGGCCTGGGAAAGAATGAGAGGTAAAAGGACTAGAAACCACAATAATTTTGACAAACAGGATTAGGCATTGTTAAGGCAAAGGAAAGATGGAATAATAAAAGATTTTAATCAGATAAAAGAATATCAGTTTATAAAGATGAAAGTGGAATACTTGTGGGTGATGGCAAGATCAAAGGTAAATTGTCTGTGTGTAGCTAAGGTGGGTGGCAGCAGGTCATGAGAATTGAGTATACTAAGGAATTGGAAGGTTAGGGTATTTGAAGGAACATAATATATGTTGAAGTCCCTAATATGAGAGAGGGATTGTGGGAAGAAAAGACTGTGAGCAGGTCATTAGATAAGGGCTACCAGGATCTGAATTGGGTGATAAATTTGAATACAATGAACCTAAAAGGAGGAAAGAGTACTAAGTGATGGTAGTAGAGGGATAGTCTGGAAAAGGTAATAGGGTATTCCAATTCCCTCATTGAGTCAGGCGGTAAGAATGAAAGGACAATTAGTATTAGAAATGGTGGAATGTCAGAAGACGGAAGGAGGAAAAAAGGCAAAAGTTTTAAATGAAAAGTTTAAGATTTACAAACCTGTCTTGGGCACTTCTGATTGAGGTTGATGGGGTGTTACTAATAAAATTGTGCTTTCAGTAGTATTCATACTGTTTTTCAACCAGTAGGACCTCATCAAATATCACACGGCTTGAAAACATGACTATAATAGGTAATGTGTTTTTTTTGTAAAAGTTTAAAAATGCTAAAATTATCCAAGTATTTTTATTAAAGAGAAGTTATTTTAAAGATAAGAAACCTAAGGCTTAACCTATAAAATGTACAGATTCTTGCTAATTTGTATTGCCAAAAAAAAATGTTACTGATCCCACCTTTAGAGAAACAAGGTAAGCAGAATTTTGAAATTTACCAAAATAGTTTCATCAACTTCTGGTGCAGAATCAAGTAGTTCATCTATTTCATCACCAAGGACAATATCTCCATCATCTAAATATGTTTCAGGCAAAGTAAAGGAAATCTTTCCCCCATTTGCCAACATGGCAGAAGGCAGAGGACTCTTTTCCATTGGTAATGGTAAAACAGGAGTTAAAGGTGTAATAGAAATTGTAGCCAATTCATTTGATAATTCAGGAGCAAAGTCGGGAGGAAGTAGAGAAATAACAGGAGCAGCTTCTTGCTTTAGATCTGATAAATCTGTAATAGTAAAAGAGTCAAGTTTTTTTTTTATTCTCATCTTATTTTCTACTTATTAGTAAATATTCCTAATATTATATACCATTCATCCTAATAGACAAGTGCCAGAAGATAAATGGAATGACACGGAGGAAAAGTACAATTAAAAAGATGATTCTTATATATTCAAAGGTTGATTAATTCATTTGTGGATAACCTATTTTGGACATAGAGCTAAGTGTTTGCTAGTACCACCACTGAAAGGAGGGTCAGGTCAGAGAAAGAAGATAAAACTCAGATTTCAATCACTCTCTTTATCTCCTAGTAGCACAGAGCTGATTATGACATTTTGTGTGTGCATATATATATGTATATAGTTTTGTGGCACTTACAGATAAGGATGAACATAGCAATTTAATTTGGTAATACTTTGTAATTCATATGACTTGTAAAATGTATGGTTCCTTTTAGTTTGGTACAATAGCTCAAAGCTTACCTAACTCTATATCTTCTACAGAGCTCTTTGAACCCTGGAAAATAAATCAAACAATATGTTAATATTTTAAAGAGTATTCATTCATTACTTGAAGTGTTTTCTACATACAATGTATGGTATTGGGCATTATTTAATGAAATTGTCATAAGAAAACAATTGGAAAACAAAATTGTGGAATAGGGTGTTATAAAAAAAGTCACTAAAAATATCACAGGTGAAAATATTAATTGCTATTTCAAATTAAGGGAAAATTTTATCATTTAATTTTTGGAATAAATATTAACTTTACCTTAGTTGCTACTTCCCCCGGAATTGAATTTGAGAACTGAAAGAAATTAAATATACTACATTTAAAACAAAATTGACTTAAAGTTAGAAAATAAAAGCTAAGGTATCAAAAGTACAATCCTCTACCTTACCTTTGCTCTGACATATGCTTTCCTTATTTTAAATCCTAATTTCTGAGCTAGTTCTTGAGTTAGTTTTATTACACACTCATCCTGAAAAGACAAGAGATAAACTGAGAAAGAAAGAAAAGGAGTGGAAACAACACAAGATAATGAGAAACATGAAAAGTAACTGGAAACCATTTTCCAGCAATATGCTTGCTTTTTAATACTTGTAACAAACTAAAACTGGATGAACTCTTTAACATTTGAATTATTCACATAGTCTTAAAGTGATGAACACTTTTATGAGGAATGAATCTTTCTGACATAAACAAATAAATTTTTTAAAAATTCCATACCTGAGGCACTGCCAAAGAACATTTTGCTATTGCATCATAAGCTTCTTTATATCTTCCTAAATCACTTAAAGCTTTAGCTTTCCGATACAGGGCTCTACAATTATTAAGATTTAAGCTTAAAACTTTATCACAGTCTTCGAGAACTTTATCATTCAATCCCTAAGTGACAAGCAAAGAAAGAGCATTTAAATTTAACAATGAACTTATGTAATACCAAAATATTCATGAAACACTAAATTTATAAAATGCCAAATTACTAAGTACTAAAAAGTCAGCCAACTACATATTTACATTTTAAAAATATCTAAATCTATCACATGCTTTTTTTCTTTCAAAGTTTTTTTTTATTCTTTGAAGGGAATGAATATCAAAACAAAGAACAAATATGATGGGTCCACTTGCTGATCTATTTATGAAGCCAAGAAAATCATTAAGTATTTATTTCAGCAATAAACACAGAATCATAGATTTCAAGCTGGAAGGTACTTAAAAGGTCAACTAATTTAACTTCCTCACAACTTATAGATGAGGAAACTAAGACCCAGAAAGGTTAAGGGACTTGAGGTAGGATCACAGAGGCAGAATGCACCAGTTAGAATTTGAATCCTGGTCCTCATATTGTAATTCAGTGCTTTTCCCATTATACTAGATATCCTTCATCTGCTGATCAGTGTCCATTAACACCAAAAAATAAATACGGTCACATTTCTTTATAAAATTCATGGTTTAGCTAATAACTAGCATTTATGTATTACTTTAAGATTTGAAAAATGCTTTACGTATATATGTTGTCTCATGTGATCCCCAAAACAATCCTATTAGAGAGATGCTATTATTAATCCTATTTTACTGATAAGGAAATAGAGAGAGGTTAAATGACTTCCCCAGGGTCACACATGTAGAACATGTCTAAGACAAGATTCAAATTCATATCTTCCTTATTCCAAGTCTAACACTCTATACACTGCGTAACAGAACTAGTTAAACAATTATTTAGTTAATTTTAAAAAGCACACAAGGGAAGCTACATATCAAAATAGTGACATTTTGAGAATAATTGTTTATAAGATTAATTGTTCTTGGTTTTTTTTTTCTGGTACCTTTGTTGATGTGCTAAGATAACTATGCGAGGGTAGTTGACCGAACAGATCATTAAGTTAAATGAAGTCTCAATCAGTTACAAAATGAAACAATCAATGCTGAGCTAAGAATATGTTCTAATAATGTTTCTCCCCATACAAATACACCCTCAGAATCCTTACATATGGACCATTTCCAGAGTGAAATAATAGTTAAGAGACAATTATGGCCAAAACTTTTTTTTAAGTTTCTTTACCTACAAAAGCTAGTATGATTTCCTTGAGAAGAAAGTAAATAAGGAAAATGGGAAAGATGGGCTTACTTTTGATAATTCTGTATTACTTCTAAAAGCATTTTATACTGTATGAGCTTTCCACAGGACTGTTTTTTTCCTCACCTTGAAAAATTCAACAACTTACCATATTTGAATAGCATGCAATACGATTTATATGCAGCTTTTCTAATATTTCATTAGAAATTGCAATTTCTTCAGACCTTGCATAATCAGCTATGTTTAAAGCTTCTGTATATTGACTTAATGAGCCATTCCAGTCACATTCTTGATATATATCATTTCCTTCATTAAAGAGATTTCTTATAAGTGTCCATAAAAACACCTAAAAAAAGGATAAAATTGTAAATGGCAATATTATGTAATGATTAATATTTTAGGGGGCACAACTTAACAAAATTGGTCATTTATACAAAAATTATTACAGGAGCTTTATTAACAACCAATAAGATTGAGATTGTCTGAGTGATTTATTGATGGCAGCATGGACAAGTAGATCTGGTTTATAATGAGACTATAAGTTTAGCAATGAGCCCTTAAGAGTCTATTAATCTAGATGTGCTGATACATTCTTATGAACAGCTCCTATAGCTAAAAAATGCGTGGCACTTAAAGGGATCAAAACAGTCAAAAACAGAAAAGTCCACATTTGGATCAACAAGACTGTCATGGCAGTATGTATAGGGACTGGGCTCCCTTACATCACTGCTTTCTTCTTTTTTCTAACTATTAAGTCTCCTTCCTTGAGAGCCTCTCCTTCCTCCCCTCTTATTCCCTATTATCATCTCCCTCAACTTACTTCCCAGTTTATACCTGAATAAAACAAGGAAAATAATATACTTCTCTACTTCCAAAAAGATATTTTAAAATGCTGTCTTTAGGGAAGAAATGAAATGATAGATGTGGCAAACTTTAATTAGTTTTCAAAGATTTCATACAAAGAAATAATACATTAGAAAGGAGGAAATATAGGAATAAAAAAGTATTTGGTATGAAAAAAATTATCACCACACATCAACACTGAATGATAAAGCAATGAAACTGAATTCAAAGCTTTAAAGCATCTGTTACCTCATACTGTTCCTGTGTTCCTCGGTATGGCAAAGGTGACCTAAGAAAGAGAAACAAAATTAATTTCCCCATAGGTTTCATTACCAGACTATTCCAGCATTTATTTTGCTAGTCTTCAATTTCACTTTAAAGTTACTAAGCTTATTTCTATGTTAAGAATACAATTACACTGAATTTTTTTCTTCAATCACCATTCACATTTCACACCTATGGCCAAAAACTCTAAGAATGTAGAATTTGTGTCTCTCAAATTATACCAAAAGCAACTATTAAAAGAAAAGGCTAGTTTTTAAAGTGTAAAGAAAAATTTTAAAGACAGCATAAAATCATACATCCATTTTATTTGATCCAATGTTTGACAGCAACAGCTTTCAAATTAAGTTCTAAGTCTGAGATCTTAACTTTAGAAGACTACAAGTAAGAGTCCATCAGTCTATAATTCATTATGCTAATAATGGTCTATTCATCTCGGGGCTTTCAAAGAACAGTTCAACTGCCTATGTTTTTGACAAGTATCATTATGTGAATATAAGACTTATGCTCTAGCAAGTGAAAAAAAATAAATGAAGAAAATAACTTCAAAAATAGTTTTTTCATTAAAGTTTATTCAGTAAAACTTTTCATGAGTTACTAGAGCATATTTATATTCTCCAATCCGATGTTTTAGAAAGTACAAAAAGATTAACTCTAAACACTAAAATAGGAAAGGCAGGCTACACTTCAACTTGAAACTGACATGAGAGTATAGAAAGCAAATAATGGAAAGAACAATAATGTCTAAAAGTACACTTTATAAATGGACAAACACCCAACTCAACCACACATTAAGCATCTACCACATGCAAGATATTTTGATAAGATATAGAGATACATTTCTTGCCCTCAAGTAATTTACAATCTAGATGGATAGGTTTCATACACACAAATGAAAATATGACATCAGTTAGAATATTAGGAGACAGACAATATAAGAATCATATAGAGGTAGGAGAGGACAAGATAAATTCAGGCAAAAGCTGAACAGTCCGTTTTACCTAGAGAATAGCATATGCGAAGCATAATGCAAAATATGTCTGGAAATATAGGGTGGAATCAGAACAAGGAGAGTCTTTAATTCCAGACTGAGTAGTTAGGACTTATTGCGAAGGCATTTACTACTGAAAACACTAGGTGGTTCAGTGGATAGAGCAGTGAGCCTAGAGTCAAGAAGACCTGACTAAGTTCCAGACACTTGGTCAATCCAGCCTCAGATACTTACTAGCTGTGAGACACTGAGCAAGACATTTTACTTCTGTTTGTTCCAGTATCCTCTTTGTAAAAAGGGGATAATAATAGCACTTAGCTCCCAAAACTGTTGTGAGGATCAAATGAGATATTTGTGAAGCACTTACAAATGAGATATTTAAATATGTGGTTCTAGAGGACAGAACTAGGATCAATGAACAGAAATTACAGGAAAGCAAATTTTAGCACAACAATAGAAGAACTTCCCAACAACCAGAGCTGTTCAAAAGTGAAATAGAGTAACTTCTGAAATAATGAGATAATATTTGCAAAAAAAAAAATGCTTAGCACAGTGCCTGGCACATAGTAGGTACTATATAAATGCTTATTCTCTCTTCCCTCTTTCCCTTGTGAGATAATAGTTTTTCACCAATGAAAGTGACTCAACCAAGAGTGGATATGCTCATTTATAAGGGATGTTGTAAAAGGGATTCATATCTTGGATAAAAGATGGACCTAAAGATATCTAATATCCTTTCTAATGCTAAGATTCCACAAATCTATGAAACAGTGCTAGAGGAGCCACTGAATTATTTCAGACAGACAACAACATGATCAGAGTTGGCTATCTGAAAAATTACTCTGGTAGTAGAATTTAAGAAGGACTGAACAAGGGAGACTAGAGCAAGGAAACCCATTAGAGACTATAAAAGTAATAAGTGCCTAAGTTAAGATACTAACAGCAAGAATGAAACCAGCAAGGGATGGATAAAAATGATATCATGAAAGGCTTAACAGGGTTTGGCCACTGGTTAGATATGGAGTGTAACAGGGAGGGAGGAATCAAAATAACTTCAAAGTTCTGAAGTTGGATGCCTGGGAGAATGGCAGTGCCATTAGCAGAAACAGTAAAGTAAGAACGAAAGAAGCCACGAGAAAAAATGTGTTCAATTTAGAGAGGGCCATGGAACAGTCTGAAATCAGGAAAGAGGTGGAGCTATGTACAGAACTGAGTCACTTTCATAGGGGCAATCACTGATGCTTTGAAAAGAGATGAAATCACCAAAGCTTCAGGAAGCACAGAGCAAAGAAAATGTCAAAGACAGAGTTTTGGAGAATGCCTCCACTTATGGGATGGGGAAGAAATGGTAACACAGGAAAGAAAAAAGGGGTCAAAAAGGCAGGAAGAATACCAGGGCTGGAGTGAAGGGTTTGATAAGAGAGAAAAGGGTTTGGAATAGTTGTGGAGAATGCAATAAATGGGGAGTTAAAAAGACTACTCTGACACGCAATGAAGGACCCACTTAAGATGGAAAACAGGAATCTGCAATTAGCCCAGATAGTGTAGTCTTGTAACTTTCTCCAGAAGTATCGATGGTCTGGTAGCAGAAGCAGACAAACCTAATGGTGAAGGCTACCCAGATGTAGGAATTAGCAGCAAGGATATGGTAAAGCACTAAAGGATTCATGAATTGAAGCAACTTTTATCTTTTGAAAAGTCTGACAACTGAATCAACTTAGTAAAGCCAGAATAGGGGTGATGATTGATCTAGGAGAATAGAGAAAAGTTAAATATTTAGTGATAAGCAAGCTCAGTAGTAGTCAAAACATAGAAAGGGTAGATCAGAAGACTATAACAAGAGTAATGAATTTCAGTACTCAAAATCTTTGAGGGGATGGAAAACAAAGGGATAACAAATAAGGTCTAAAATGAAGCTTTCTTAGTGGTTCTCCACTAAAGTAGAGCAAAGAAAGATATAACTAGAATTGAGATCAAGGAACCATAAGGCCAAAGTGTTAGGAAGTTCATAGATAAGGAAACTGAAATTATAAAGGGTAATAATAAAATGTACAGAAAAAGGTACTGAGGAATTGAGTTCAAATCCTACTTCTGCTACTTACTACCTGTGTAACCTTAGGGAAGCCAATTAATGCTACCTAGGCTTTAGTTTCCTCATTTGTAAAATAATGGGGTTAAATGATGATTGATCTTTAAGGTCCTCTAAGTCCTATGATTTCCTATGATAGTGAGAAATGAAAAAGAAAAAAAATTATGAGACAAGTGTCAGTCACTGAACATTTTTAATATGAAATCACAGAATAAACCCAGATTTTACATTTACTTCTTATGAAGAAATACAAATGCATGTTATAAGAAGCATTATAATTTTAACATATATGTATCATACATTGCCTTTCAAAATAATGTTAAGGTGTAAGATCTTACTGTATAAACTGCAGTCCTTTTTTAATATCCTGCTGTCTGTTTCTTCTGTCTTCAGAAACATTGGACATGTTATCCTGCACATCCAATTGCTAGACTCACCCTCTGAAATGAAAATAAATACATATAATCACACAGGTCATCAGGGTTTGATTAATGTAATTATCCAGAGTCAAATTAAAAGATTATGGAATAAAGTATTAAAATACTCCAGATATCTGGAGTTGTGAAATGATCCAACAATTTTGGAGAGCCATTTGGAACTATGACAAAGGGCTATAAAAATGTGCATACCTTTTGACCCAGCAATAGCACTTCTAGGTCTGTATCTGAAAGAGATCATAAAAAAGGGAAACAACCCACTCATACAAAGATATTTATAGCAACTCTTTTTGTGGTGGCCAAGAATTGGAAATTGAGGGGATGCCCATCAATTGGGGAATAGCTGAACAAGTTGTGGCATATGAATGTAATGGAATACTATTGTTTCTAAAGAAATGATTGAGCAGGCAGACTTCAGAAAAATCTGGAAAGACTTGGACTGATGCTGAGTTAAGTAAGCAGAACCAGGAGAAAATTGAACACAGTAATAGCAACACTGTATGATGACCAACTTTGATAGACTTAGATCTTCTCAGAAAAGCAATGATCTAAGACAGTTCCAAAAAACTCATGATGGAAAATGCTATCCACATCCAGAGAAAGAAGTATGGAGTCTGAATGCAGATTGAAGCATAGTATTTTCTCTTTTTTTGCTTTTGTTCTTTCTTTCTCATGGTTTTTCTCTTTTGTTCTGATTCTTCTTTCACAACATGACTAATGGGAAAATATGTTTAATATGATTGTACATGTATAACCTATATCAGATTGCATGCTGTCTTGGGGAAAGGGGAAAGGAGGTAGGGGAAAAATTTAGAAGTCAAAATCTTAGTGAATGTTCAGGGGGCAGCTAGATGGCACAGTGGATAGCACTGGCCCTGGAGTCAGGAGGACCTGAGTTCAAATTCAGCCTGAGACACCTAACACTCACTAGCTGTGTGACTCTGGGCAAGTCATCTAACCCCAATTGCCTCACCCAAAAAAAAAAAGTGAATGTTCAAAACTAAAAATACATAAATTTAATTTTAAGAAAAGAAAATGGGGGCAGCTAGGTGGCGCAGTGGATAGAGGACCAGCCCTGAAGTCAGGAGGACCTGAGTTCAAATCAGGCCTCAGACCAAGCACTTGACACTTTACTAGCTATGTGACCCTAGGCAAGTCACTTAACCCCAATTGCCTTAAAAAAAAAAAAGAAAGAAAGAAAGAAAAAAATGCATATTTTTGCCTTTTAAAAATACTATTTTATTGCTACCTTTTTTATTTACATCACCTTCATTTTTAATTTTTTATTAATTTATTTTGATATATCAACACTCACTTCCATAAGATTTTGAGCTTAAATTTTTTCTCCCCTTCCCTTCCCCCCTCCCTCCCCAAGATGGAGCACAATCTGATATAGGCTTTACATATACATTTCTATTAAATATATTTTCACATTAGTCATGTTAGAGGGAAGAATTAGAACCCATACGAGGAACCACAAGAAAGAGGAAACAAAACAAAACACAAGAGAAAAAATGGGAAATAGTACGCTTCCATCTGCATTCAAACTCTATAGTTCTTTCTTTGGATGTGGATAGCATTTCCCATCATGAGACTTTTGGAGATGTCTTTAGATCCTTGTATTACTGAGAAGGGTTAAGTCTATCAAAGGCAGTCATCACATAATGTGGCTGTTACTATGTACAATGTTCTCCTGGTTCTGCTCACTCAACTCAGCATCAATCCATACAAGTCTTTCCAGGTTTTTCTAAAGTCCTCCTGCTCATCATTTCTTATAGCACAATAGTATTCCATTACATTCATATGCCACAACTTGCTCAGCTATTCCCCAACTGATGGGCATCCCCTCAATTTCCAATTCTTGGCCACCACAAAAAGAGTTGCTATAATTGTACATGTGGGTCCTTTTCCCATTTTTATGATCTCTTTGGGATACAGTTCTAGAAGTGCTATTGCTGGGTCAAAGGGAATGCACATTTTAATAGCCCTTTGGGCATAGTTCCAAATTGTTCTCCAAAATGGTTGGATCATTTCACAACTCCACCAACAATGCATTAGTATTCCAATTTTCCCACATCTCCAACATTTATCATTTATTTGTTTTGTCATGCTGGCCAATCTGATAGGTATGATGTGGTACCTCAGAGTTGTTTTGATTTGCATTTCTCTAATCAATAGTGATTATTTAGAGCATTTTTTCATATGACTACAGATAGCTTTAATTTCTTCATCTGAGAACTGCCTATTCATGTCTTTTGACCATTTATTAATTGGGGCATCACCTTCATTTCTAAATAAATTCTTTCCCCTTGCCTATCCATCAAGCCATTCCTTGTAACAAAGTTGCTTTTTTTAAAAGAAAAAAAGTTTAATAAAACTTCAATAAAACATCAACGTTTTCTTATTGCAGGTCTGATCACATCCTGCCCCTACTAAATAAACCTCCAGTGGTTCCCTATTATTTGGATAAAATATAAACTTCTCTATTTGGCTTTTAAAGACCTTCACAACCTTGTTCCAACTTATCTTTCCAACCTCATTATATATTACTCCCTTTCCTGTACTCTACAATTGAGGCAACCTGACCTTCTCTTTCTTACATATGGCACTCCATTGTCCATCTTTATACCTCTGTATTGGCTATGCCCCATGCCCAGAACATACTCTCTTTTCACTTCCATCTCAAAGAATCTCTTACATCCTCAAGACTTGGTTCAAGTACCACCTTCTACATAAAGATTTTCCTCCTTCTCCCCACCTACCACCAACTATACCCACAAAACTGCTAGTGCTCTCCCTGTCTAAACTACCTTGTATTTATTTTGCATTTATTCTGTATTTATATAGTTTCCTCTCCTCTCATTTCAAATCTTTTCTGACTTCTAGTCCCCTTACTCAATTGAAATTGCTCTCTCCAAAGTTACCAATGATCTCTTCATTGCCAAATCAATGGCTTTTTCACAATCCTCATCCTTTTTTTACCTCTCTGTAACATGACACTGGTGACCACTCCATTCTCCTAGATATTTTCACCACTTTAGGTTTCATGATACTGTTCTCTCTTTGTTCTGTCCCTAGCTATCTGACTTATTCTCAGTCTTCTTTGCTGGATCATCATTCATATCACAGCCTCTAACTGTGGGTATATCCTAAGACTCTGTCCTAGAACCTATTCTTTTGTCTATATACTCTTATCACTTGGTGACCTCATCAGCTCACATGGGGTTATCTTTATGAATATGATTCACAGATCTATATGCCCATGATACATCTCTTTCCTGAGCTCTAAGTATGCATCACAAACTGCCTGTTGTACATCATGACCTGGTCTTCCATGTGTATCTCAAACTCCATATAGCCAAAATATAATTCATTATCTTTTCTCCTAACCCCACCCCACTCCCAAACTTCCCTACTTCAGTCAAGGGCATGACCATCCTTCCAGTTACCCAGATTCATAACTTTAATGTCATCCTTAACCACTCACTCTCACAGACCCTATATATCCAATAAAGTGCCAAATCCTGTAATTACTACCTCCACAACATTTCTTCCATCTTTTCCCTTTCCTCTATCCTCTCTATTACATAATCACTACTATTTCAGAACCTATTCATCTCTTGCCTGGTTTCTAAGTGGTCTCCTTCCTTCAAGTCTCTTCCCACTCTAATCTATCCTTCATATACCTGCCAAAGTGGTTTTCCTAAAGCATTAAGTCTGGCAATTTCATTCCCCTATTTAATAAATTCCAAGGCTCCCCATTATCTGTAAGATCTCATATGAACTTCTTGGTTTAGTATTCACAACCTGTACCCATCCTACCTTTCAGACTTATTACATAATATTAGCCTTCACACAAAGTATGGTCCAGCAAAACTTGCCTTTTTATGGCTCCTTACACATGGTGCTAAATTTCTTATCTTCATGCCTTTGTACTGGCTATCCTCACGTCTGGAACATAGTCCTTTCATCTCCATTTCTCAGAATCCCTAGTTCCCTTTAAGACTCAACCCAAGTGCCACCTTTTATTTGAAGTCTTTCCTGATCCCAGATGCTAGTGCCTCCCCCACCCCTATTACCTAGTGTCTGTTTTGCAAATATACCTATATTTTTATGTGCTGTCTCACTTCACTAGATTGTAAGCTTCCTAAGAACAAGAAGTGCTTCATTTTTGTCTTGTATACCCAGCACCTGGCATTTAGTAGGTATTTGATAAATGTTTGTTGATTGACTGAAGTTAAGTCAAGAGAGGAAAGAAAAGGATTTGACCATTTATGGCAGCAAATGAGATAAGGTGCTTGCCTTTCTATCAAATGAATTGTCCTCCAACGCTGCTAAAGTACCACAAATTGGCTGCAGGGCTTACCTGTATGCCCCACTTAAAGCTCAAACTCAACATGTTTTCACTGAAATTTAACACCTCTCCCCTAAAACTTATTATCCCTTTCAATTTCATACTTTCTGTCAGATCCTTATATATGAAACTTTGGTTTTACCCCTGACTTTTACCTCTCTCTCACCCTTGATATCCCTTTATCAAGTCCTATTGCTTCAACCTCTATAATATCCTTCAAAACAATTCCCACTGCCACAGTATTAGGGACAATCTGGACCATCAGCCTGGATCATTTTAAAAGCCTCCTGCCAAGTCTTCATACAGTCTTTCTCAGCCCTCTGTACAAGTGTTTTTCAAAGTAGGGGCTATGGCAGTTCCTGGTACACAACAGGAATGGTGTGTTGAAACTGAAGCTAAAAGGCCTACTAAAAGAGCTGCTTTACAGAGGACTAAAAATTCACTATTAAGTATCAATGATTTACAAGGCACTATAGTAGGCCCTGAAGATACAAAGAAATAGCCAACACAGGAGTTGTCAAAAAATTGCATCATATGTCTGATAAAGGATATTTCGTAGTCAATTTACACAGAGAATTAAATATGTGAGCAAAAGTCATTTTCAAACAGATAAGCGGTCAAAGCATATGAACAAATAGTTCTCAGAAGATGAATTGCCAACTGATAATGATCATGTGAAAGATTGTTTCAAATCATGACAAGATGAATACAAATTAAAATAACTCATTTCATCTCACATCTAGTAAATTGGCAAAGGTGACAAAAATGAAAATGGTCAGTGTTGGAAAGGTTGTGAGAGACAAACACGTTGAGACACTAAGCTATGATTCCAATGATTCTGGAAAACTATCTGGAATCAAAGTAGGTACAACCATGTCCCAGCATCCTGAAAAAGATCCCTCTGCTCCTGTAGCCCTTTTCTCTAATTGGACAATTCCTCTTGAGAACAGAATTTTCCCCAACATATTATTTATTTTTAGCATTTTTTAAAAAATTTTGAGTTCCAAGTTCTTTCCTCCCTCTAACCTCTCCCTTACCTTTGGAGAAGGCAAGTAATACGATATCAATTATACATGTGAAATCATTTAAAACATACTTCCACATTAGCTCTGTTGAAAAAGAAAGAAGGGAAGAAAAAAGAAAGAAAAGAAAGAAAAAATGAAAGTATTATACAGTTATCCCTTCCACATCAAGGGGGTTAGGAGCAAAAATCCAAGTAAAACTTTTTGGCCCTCCATGCCAGAAGCCCGATTTTTTTCTTTTTCTTTTATGGGGTGTTTATGGTACCATATTATAAAATTTGGGTTGATATTATACAATACTATACATATGTTTTATGCATTTCTGAATTTCTAAACTTTTTCCATGTTGTCTGCTGGCCTTCACATGTCATCCATGGCTTCCACAAAACTCCCAATAAATTCCCATTTAATTTCTTATGCCGACCTGCAGCATATTGAAACTGAGATGGGGAAAGTCATACTGTGGAAGGGATAATTGTACTTTAGTTTGCACTCAGAATTCATCAGTTCTCTCTCTGGAGGTGGACAGCATTTTTCATCATAAGTTCTTTAGAATTGTCATGGATCACTGTATTGATCAGAGCAGCTAAATCCTTCACATTCACAGTTGATGATCATTAGAATATTGAGGTTACTGTGTACAATGATCTGCTCACTTCACTCTGCATCAATTCATATAGGTCTTCCCAGGTGAAACCACCATTATAAAAGAATTAAGTGCCTATGCCATAATGTTCATACCCTCATTTTTCCAACAGTTTCACTCTTGAATATCCAGACTTTTCTCCACCATGCTCCTGCCCCAATACCTTCCCTCTCATCTTTTCAACTTTCTTTTACGTGTTGTCTTCCTCATTATAATGTAAGCTCCTTGAGGGAAAAGATTGTCTTTAGACAGTATTTGTCTTTAGACTGTATTTGTATTTCCAGTGCTTAGAATAGTGCCTGTCTTATAGAAAATACTTAATAAATGCTTACTAACTTAACTTGACTAAAATGCCCATCATTTCTGACAGAGATTTCACTACTGAAAATATGCCAATGAGTACCAAAATATTTAGAGCAATATTGTTGTGGTAGTTTAAAAAAAAGGAAATAAAAGTAGGTAATTATTGATTGGGGAACAGATAAACAAATTTTGATACAGGGATATAATGGAATATTGTTACTCTATAAGAGATTACTAATATGAGGAATTCAGAGAAACGTGGAGGTATCACGTGGAAATAGCACAGAGGGAGTTTGAATTCCCATTGTCTTGAAGATGGGAAAGGTAATTCCTATGGAAAGATTCGGGAAAGTATGATCCTGTCATCCTATGGTGGAGCTCTAGATACTTTTTCCTATTATGTCATGGCCATATACAAAGATACTACAGTGTTTAATAATATCACAGAATTCTTTACTTAAGGTACATTCTGGGTTAAATAAGTTTATTGTATTGGTCTGAATACAAACTGAACTTTTTCCTAAAATTCAGTTCATATAAAACCAGAGTATAACCTATAATGTTATTCTTTCATTTTTATCTACGTATTTTTCTTCTTTCAAAGGGATCTCATTTCAGGGATACAGTCTATCTAAAGGAAAATATAGCACTTAATTATGATACAAATATTCCCTTTTTTGATTATGAGCTACTTGGCAGGGATTTTGTTTCATTTAATCTTTGTATCTCCTAATCCCCTCCCTAGTCCCATAGTTCTGTACAAAGTAGGTACTTAATAAACATCTGTTGAATTGACCTAAAATGACTTAATGATGTAGAAACAAATTTACATAACTATCTTTAAATAAATAGGACACCAATTATACTACATCAATGTATTAGATTAGTACCGAATTTAAAGAACAGACTAATAAATTCAGAGAAACGTGGGAAGGTTCATATGAAGTGACACAAGGAGAAGAAAGCAGGGCTAAGTTAACAATATACATGACTGCAACAACAGGGGGGAAAGAAACAGAAACCAAGAAAAACATTTAAAAGTCAGCAACCAATAAGGTGTACAGGAGAGGCAAGAAAAAGGAACAGGTGTTTGCAGGGTAGACAAAGAAAGGTGTTCCATAGCCTTCACACAAAGTCAATGTGAAAAGGCAACAAAATGTTGATCAAATACATAATCAATATTAATCCTAATTGCCAACATAATCATTCATCCATTTTCTCAAAGAAAGCACTTTATAAAGGCAGTCATTTGAGTCAGGATTGTGTGTTGTGTAAAATAATTATCAATAAACAACATTTATTTAGGAACTATCTTCATTAGGGGTAGAGAGGCAACATCCTAAGGAGGTAACAGTGGTGGTCAAGGAAGACATTGCTGCCAAAGCAACCAGAAGCCTAAAAAAGGACCCCCCCCAAAATAGATTGTTATTAAATAATAAGCCAACGGATTTTCAGAGAAAATGTTCAACCAAATCTGAATATTTTACCTTTTGTAGACAGTCCAAACACTTCATTAGGGGGAAAGAATCATAACTCAGTTGAGTCAAGAACTTAGAAGAAGAATTAATGGGATCTAAGCAATAATTTTTCTTTAAAAGAAAAAAGCATCTTTGAAAATTCCAACCTCCTATAGTCATTACTGATTGTAGTTGATTAAGGCCACTTGAATCATTTATATTTAAAACCAATTATTAAATTATTCAGGGAATTTTTATATTATGGTTTTCTGTTCTTTTTACAACATTACTACTTTTCACTTCAGTCATGCAAGTATTTAACAAGCCCACACTAGAAACAAAAAATGCAATAGGTAGTGGAAGCACATATTAAAAGCGACAAAAATAAATCCTTTACAAGTGACTATAAACAAAAAAGAAATATAGTAGAAAGGAATGAGTACTGCATTAGAGTCAAGAAACTCTGGTTCAAATTCCAGCTCTGACTCCCTGTGTGTGGAACTGTGAAGCCCTACAACCATTTTGGAAAGGGATTTGGAATTATGCAAATAAAGTGACTAAAATATCCATTCCCTTTGAAACAAAGACTTCATTTTTGGGCTTATGCCCCCAGGAAGCCATCAATAAGGGGAAAAAATGCCCCTATATAGTTCAAAATGTTTTAAGCAGCATTTTTTGTGATACTTTAGAATTGGAAAAAAAAAGTAGATGCTCATCAATTGGGGAATGGCTAAATAAAATGTGGTACATGAATGTAATAGAATATTACTGTACTGTAAGAAATGATATGTGTGATGAATACACACAGAAGCATGGAAAGATTTATATGAATTGATGAAGAATGAAATCAGCAGATCCAAGAAAACAATATACACAGTAACTACAACAATGTAAATGGAAAGAACAACCTGCCTAAAAATCAAAAGTAAATGTAACAGATTATAAAGATAAAGTGAGACTCAAATGAAGAAGTATAAGAGGACGTCCCCAACCTACTCCTTAGTGGAAGTGAGAGATCCTCAGGTGTTACACATTGCACATGTTTTTGAACTTTTTCAATGTATCATCTGTTGTGCTGACTTTTTTTCCTCTCAAAAATACTATTTATCATATGGGATGGATCTCGAGGAGGGGGAGGGATGGGAGGGTGGCACACAGAATACTACGTAATAAAAAGAAAATATCAACAATTTTTTTTTAAAAGAAGCATAATAGAATGGAATGAGTATTACATGTAGAGTCAAAGGACTTGGATTCAAATTCCAGCTCTGACTCCCTGTGTGAGCTTACACAAGTCACCTCTGCAGACTTTTTTCTTCATTTAAAAAATTGAAATCTTGTTTTTACAACACCTTCACTTCCCAACATATTCCCTCCACCAAAAGTACCCCTTATGACAAAGAACAGAAAGAAAAAAATAGCAAAACTAATATCAATCAAGTCTAACAGTATATGTATGCTGTGTGCAACCTGCAGTCCCTCAACTTTGCAAAGAAGGGAGGGAGGGACGTTTTCATACCTTTTTTTCAATGTCAAGTTTTGTCATTACACTAACAGCATTCAGTTTGAGTGTTTGAATTTTTGTTGTTCTTTCCATTTACATTACTGGAGCCACGTATATTGCTTTCCTGGTTCTGCTTATTTCACTTTGCTTCACTTCACATATTTATCTCCCATGTCTCCTTGTTAGGTTTTGTTTTGGAGGGTTTTTTCCCCCATTTTTTTTTTATTTTTTATTTTTTTATTGGTGAGGCAATTGGGGTTAAGTGACTTGCCCAGGATCACACAGCTAGTGAGTTTCAAAGGTCTGAGGCCGGATTTGAACTCAGGTCCTCCTAACTCCAAGGCCAGAGCTCTATGCACTACGCCACCAAGCTGCCCCTTTTTCCCCATTTTTAAAATAGAGAGGGTTTGATTAGATGACTGCAGAGGTTCAATCCAGCTCGAAGTCTGCAATTCATTCGTATAATACTTATAGGATTTGGGGAGGACAATTGTGGAGGGGGGGATGAGGAGGGAAGTAGCAGTAGTAGTAGTAGCAGTAGTAGTAGTAGTAGTAGTAGTAGTAGTAGTAGTAGTAGTAGTAGTAGTAGTAGTAGTAGTAGTA
>NW_020954610.1:49905132-50075481 GCF_900497805.2 Vombatus ursinus | reverse complement strand
TAGTAGTAGTAGTAGTAGTAGTAGTAGTAGTAGTAGTAGTAGTAGTACAGGCATGGCAGGGTTGACCAGAAAAAATGTCTCGTGAGTTAAAGGAAAGGCAAAGGGCAGAATATTTTATGCATGGAATAGTTTGTTTGTGCAAAAGCTGAGAAACCTAAGAATTAAGGCCAGACTCCCCACCACCACCAACACCGCAATGAGGTTAACTAATGATGTTGTAAACAGAATAACAAGGTATTGGGATCAGACCTACAGTGGGACCTAGTATGAAAGCAATGATTGTTAAGTTCGTACTTGAGTCAGAGAACAATGGGAAGATGCTAAAGTCTTGCAATAATGAATCTCATCTATCCCCAATAGGAGCAAACAAATGTCAAAAACAGACACCTAAATGAAATAGCAATAATTTAAGTGTTTCGAGCAATAACATCATTTCTGGCTTGGGCTGATCAGGAATGGCTTCCACAAGGTGACATTTGAGCTGAGCCTAGGAAGATATCCAATTTCAAGGAAGAAACAAAGGTGGAAATATAGAGTAAAATACATCAAGAAAGAGTAGATAGACAAATTTGCCTGTATGGAAAGTTTAGCTGGGACCATGGTGGGAAATGAAGGCTGAAAACATAGGCAGGTGCTAAACTGTAGAGGGACTTAAATTTCAGACTGAAGAATGGGGACATTACCCTATAACAAATATCATTCTCTAAACACAATAGCATTACAGATTAAAAGACAGAAAGGACCTAAAAGATCATGTAACTTAGACCTGTCATTTCACAGATGAAGAAATTGAGGCCCAGAGAAATTAAGTGACTTGCCCAAGGTCATACAGGTATTTAGTGGTAGAGTTAAAAATTTGAATATAGATCATCTGGCTCCAAATCAGTGATCTTTCCACTACACAATCTGCATAGCAAGAGTCAATATAAAAACCTGTCTCCCTCTGGCATCCAGGGAAGTTTAATTAAGAAACACCAAAATGATTTCATAACCAAAATATATAAAAGTCTTACTTTAAAAGGTAATCCAGAAATGCTTCAGTGTAATGATTTTGGGCAGCAAATAAACTTAGACTACCACTTGTCCAAGAAATGTGTTCATGAGCACCAAGCTAAAAAAAATAAAGCTTAATGTAAGTTTTACTTGTTCTATAAATATTTTTCCTATACTTGAGCCTCAAGTTTCATATTTTAAAAATAAGAAGTGTTAAGAAAATGCAAAAAAATTCAAAAGTAGCAGCACCAAGCCTTGCAACTTGTGCTGGTTTAATCTAGTAACACTTGCAAAGTATTTTTGGGACATAATGTAACCTTTAGAAGAGAAAAACTGAGAATACAAAGCAGGTATTGTAGCAACAGACTGACATCAAACAGAACTGTTTTATTTTGTTTGCAACAATTCAAGATACTAACAGATACTGTGTGTGATTCCCCCCCCCTTTTTTTTGAATAAGACTAAATAAGACTATTCAGAAAAAGTGATTTGTAATCACTTAGGACAGTGGCTACACCTGTGACTTCATTGGCATAGGAAACTCCCCAAAAAGCAAATTTTACAACTTAAGTCTTAAGGCAAGGAAAGATTAAATAATTTGCCCCAGATCACACAGCCAGTATGCTTCAAAGGTGGGACTTTGAACATCAAATAGCTTTCTCTCTATGCAATATACCATGCTTTCAAAAAGATTTCAAAATGTTACAGAGGTAATGATTTTTAATCACTGATGAATTACTACATATCACCTTAAGTCAGATTTCAATTTTCTTTCTCAAAACTCTACATTATGGAAGGCTTAATTACATCTAGGACTTTCAAAATATACAACTATCCATATCCAAAGAACTGTGGAGTTTGAATGCAGATCAAAGCATGCTATTTGCTATTTTTTTTCTTCTGTTGAATTTTGTTTCCTCTTTCTGGTGGTTTCTCCTACTGGTTTTAATTCTTACTTACAACATCACTAATATGAAAATATGTTTAATAGGAATTATATGCATAGCCTATATCAGATTGTGCGCCATCTTGGGGAGGGTGGTGGGGAGGAAGGGGGAGAAAAATTTTAAACTCAAAAGCATATGGAAGGGATTGCTGATAAATCAAAATAAATTAATTTTAAAAATAATAAAAAATAAAATAAAATCACCTACTGAAACATTACAATTACTATTAAAAAAAATACAACTAAAAAAATTATTTATCCATATAGGAAACAAAGAGCACTAAAATTTTCCATCTATCTTGTACTGACAACCAAATTCATTTTGTAGTCTTTTTTTGTTTATCTCAAAAGGTACTATGAGAATAAATGTGAGTCACTTTTCAGAACTCTGAACTAAGCTTATAGCAATCAATATGAGTAAAGTAAAATATGAGTAAATGTGACCACTCATTTCCTGGCTTGTTTGATTTTTCTAGACTAAAACATATTAAAACTATTTTCCTTCTAGAGAGACTTCAAAAATAACTGAACAAATTTAGAAAGATAAATGATAGCCTATTCTTTTTTCATACAGAAAAAAAAATCCACCTGTATAAAATTCACCCAATTTGACCTTTTCAGATTAAAACATTTACCACCCTGCATTAAAAACTCCATCATTAAGATCATAGTTAGAACTACAGAGATAGATAGATACCTCATTTTACCAATGAGAAAAATGAGGCCCTGAGAAGTTATGACTTGCCCAAGGTCATACAACCACTGAATGGTAGAGGCATGGATTTAAATCCAGATTTATTAACTACAACTCCACTGCCCTTTCCACTAAATCCTTGATGTAGACACAGACCATTCTTAGAAAGGTTTTATAGAGATGACATTCTGATGATTACATCAAATACCAGAATACTTGAATACTTTCTCAGTGAAATCCAAAACCATTCAAAAGAAATTGTCCTAACAATCCACACACGAAAAAAAAATTGAACTGGACGACTTGTTATTGTCTTATTTTTGCCATTTGAAATGTCTTTTAAAATGTTTTGGTTCATAAAACATACCAAAATGGAAAGTCAAGTTCAAGTCTAGTCTTACACATTGAGGAATAATATTTTTATTTTTAAAATTTCACAGTATATTTTAACCTATTTTTGGGCTTAACATCCATTTTCCCTGTTTTCTGACAAAGAAATAGAAATGCATAAGTGGAAGGAAGGGGGGGGTGTGGATATCACATCCAGATCATCTACAAATTGAATGTCTTTAGCTAGAGAAGGGACTTACAACACCTGAAAGTGAGAAAACAATCCTAACCACTGATCTGACTATTCAGGAAGCTAGTCTCATCATTAATCATAGCAGGCCTTGTCATTTAATAATAAGTTAAATGTACATCTCTTTATAAGTATTGTTATATGTGTTTATGTGTTCCCCATGACAAACCAAACAGGAATTTGATGAATAAGGAAACTGAAGCTTAGAAAGGTTAAGTAATTTGTCCAGTGTCACAAAGTTAGTAAGTGACAAAAGTCTCTTTAGAACCCATCTTCAATTCCACATCTAGTAATTTCACCATGTGTAACAACTTCAACATTCCTCTTGAATGGTCTTTCCAAAATATGGGACTAATTATCTATAACTGACTGCAGGTCAGGAAAACTTTAGACTTCACAATACATAAAATGTAAAAAAAAAAAAAAATCTAGTATGTGATCACCCAAACCTCAAGTACGTAAGGGCAGTAGCCACTAGCCCTAGAAAAGTGCATCCTAAATGAAAAGCCAGAAAGTTGCCACAAAATAACTAGCAAACAAATTCCAACGAGACAGTGCATCTTTTAGAAACCAACAGCATTAGTCAAGTAGGATCACAGCTAATGGAAAATAAAAAAAATTAGACGGACAAGTCCTAAAATTCTTAAATTTAACAAACATGATTATCACAATTTAGGGAAAATCAGAGTAAAGGCTTCAAAATCTAGGGGAATGTCACTTTGTCCAGACAGCACCTCAACCTTTATGGGCTATCTAGTTTTCAAGCCCCTAATCCTTTACTTTTTCCTTCCTACCTCTCCCCCTGTGAATGTGCAGCTCTAAATACTTTTCAATGTTTAATATAATGATATAATGAAAACAGAAACTAAATGTGGGGTCAGAGGAAATGCGTTCAAATCACATCTCAGTGACTTACTACTTGTGTGACACAAGGCAAACACCTTTACCTCTCTAGACCTCAGTTTCTTCCTATGTAAAAGGAGGGGCCTGAGATAAATGGTGACTCCCCAAAGCCCCTTCCAGCTAGAAAGTGCATAATCCTGTGACATTTGGTCTGTTGCAAATGACTTTTCAATCAAAACTGAAGAGGGAAGAAAGGAAAGGGGAAGTGTGCGGTGTATCTCTCCAAATAGGACAATAGGTTCTCTTGGCAAGAGGAAGCTGGGGTAAGCTCTCACTCCCAACATGCAAAGATAGTTACTAAGTCCTGCTGAACCTTCCAGACAATTATTTCTCTCATCTATCTTGTTCCTTTCCACTTTCATGCAATCACTCCTATATGATTCCACCGAACCTCCACCTCTTGGAATCCCTTGGTTTTGTGCATATACTATACAGGAGAAGCACACACATATACATATACATATACATACATACACATATATTTATGTGTATTTGTGCATATTATATATGTGTATATGATGCCCCTCCTAGTACTAGCGCTCTCCCACCCCAAATTACCTTCAATTTGTTTTGTGTGCATTTGGTACACTTACTAATGTACATGTTGTGCTTCTCCTACCTCCACAGAACTTTAACTTTGAGAGCCAATTTTCATTTCTGTCACAGTCCCCCAGCACCAGGCACAAAGCCGGCGATTAATAAACCGTGGTTAATTACTTCTCAACCGATCTCACGGTAATTGCCCCCTACCCAGTCCCCCTCACTCCAACCCCTTTTCTTTGCAACATCCTCCATAGCAGGTAGGAAACCCTCCTCATTCACTGCTCACAAGTCCCCTCTCCCTTTCTTCAAGATGCAGCTGTACTACTTCCTCCTCCTCGAGGCCCTCCAGGTCCCGCTAAAAAAAGGGACCTCCAACTTGTTTATCCGGTGTCTACTGTGTTTACACACCGCGGTCCTCGTGTTGCCCCTCCCCCCGCCTCTGGGCTCCCGCAGGGCACGGGCCGGGCTTTCCGCCTTTCTTTCTATCCCTAATCAGTCAGCACAGTGCCTGGCACATAGTGGGCGCTGGGCAAATGCTGCTTAACTTGACTTAAACTTTATTTCTTGTTCCTCCCAATCTCTCACAGCCCCCTCTCCTTTACACCCTGCCGGTCACACTTTTTCCCGGGAGACACACAGAAGTGGGCACAAGTCACCCCCCTACACACACTCTCAGACACACACACAATGAAATCGAAAGCTGCTTAGGGAGCAGGGCCCGAGGCGTCTGCCTCTTTGTAATCCCCCACCCCACCCCGCGCCAGGCCCACAGCAGGCATTTAACAAATATGAAAGGAAGCCTCGGGTCGCCGGCTCCGCGATCCCACCTCCTACGGCGCTCGCGCGCCCACCTCAGCTCCATACTGGGGCTGGGGGGAGGGGCTGCGAGGGGGAGGGGGCGGCGGGTAACGGCTCCCTGCGGGCGCGCGCCGGCGGGAGGGGGGAGGAGCCGGGGGGGGGGACTGGAATCGCAGCCCAGGGGAGGACTGGAGACGTCGGCCCCAGCCTAAAAGGTGTGGTGGGGGGCAGGTGCCGGTAGAGAGAGGAGTCTCTGTGAAGGGGTCTAGGCCGCCCCCGCCCCCTCCGCTTCCCCCTAACCCTAAGAGCCGCAGCCGGGGTGTGGTACCTGCTGCTTTCGAGCGGGCCGGTCCAGGGATGGAGCCGGAGACCGAGACGGTGAAAGATCAGGCGTAGCGCTGCAGGACGCCTAGGTGTCTTCTCTCGCGGCTCCCACCCCAACGGCGGCGGCGGCGGCGGCTGCGGCGACTACGACTCCTCTCCTTTGGCTTCCCTGCCAAGACGCCCTCTGGCGGCAGGAGGCCTCTTCCCGCCAACCGAGACGCCACCTCATTGGCTGGAGGGACGACTACGGGAACCGAGGGAACTACTGGGCCCCGGAGAGGCGCCGCCGCCATGTTGTGGTCTCTGGCCCCACGTACGCGGGCGCGCGGCGGCCTGGCCCACACGGGCCGGGCCCGTAGGGAAAGCCGGGCCCTTCCCCACCTCCCTTCCCCCATCTCCAGCCACCTCCACCGGCGCTGGGGGAAGGCGGGGACGCAGGGAAGGGAGAAGGGAGAAGACGCGTAGACACAAGTAACCTGTAACACAAAATAAGAGCCGGATGAGGGGTTAAGAGACGAGCAAACCGCCGCTGCCTGAGGTCCAGGGCGGGTAGAGGGAAACGGGTTAAGATTGCAAGTCAGGAGAGACCTGAGTGCAAATTCGGCATCTACACGTACTACCTATGTAAGCCTCCGTTTTTTCAGTTGTAACAACAGCCGTTCATTCATCCTGCCTGGCACGTAGCGGAAGCAAAATATTTGTCACTCGATTGATTGAACGAACATCTACTAAACATCTACATCTGCGGGTCCGAGGCCAGCTGGTAGGCCCTGGGAATACAAAGACAAAAGTGTATGCCCTAAAGGAATTTTTGCTTTGTTCTGGAGGGAAACAAGGACACAGATAGGAAATATAAGTATACAAAGTAATTCCTAGTCTGTAGGAGGTGGCACCTGACCCGAATTTGCTAGGGGGTAGAATACCAAGAGGCAAGAAATACCACAGGCAAGAATGAGGACGGGAATGTAGGCATGGAGGATGGCCTGTGCAAAAGGAGGTTGTGTTTTCAAGTTCCAGCGAGTTAGTTTAACTAGGTTAGTTTGGCTGGAAAGTAGAGGGAATGAGAGGGTATAATATCAAATAAGTGTGGGAAAAGTGCAAGGAAGCCAGATTTCACAGGGCGTTAAATGATAGGCTAAGGAGTTTATATTTTGTCTTAGAGGAAATAGGGGGCCACCGAAGAGTTTTGAATAGAAGAGCAGCACAGACTTTGGAACGTATCAGGGAGCGGTGGGGGAGGGGCACTTAGGCAATTTAATAGACGGGACAGGAGGTTAAACAGGGTGTGGACTGTTATGGTGGCTCTGTAAATGTAGAGGAGTAACCAATATGAAAAATGTAAAACAGACGTGAGGACACCTTAAAGTGAAACTGTGCCGCTCAAATGATTATTACAAATGCGGAGTACTTTGCACACCTTAAAGGACCATATAAAGGTAGACACTTCAGAGATAAGAGAATATAATACCTCAGGCATTATATATCTATCTAGCCCAACCCTGAACCTACTTAATATACCATTCTACCCATTCACCAGATAACCAGAACCTAAGGAGCATGGACATCCTTCCTTTTGCCATACCATCATGACCATTTTCCTTTCCACCTCTCGATTTTACTATAGTAACAGTAGTGAAATCAATGCTACCGTTGCTATTAGAAAGGGTGAGACAATCTACTGCCCTTCGACTCATAATCCCAGTGCTGCCCTTGATTAAAAAAAAAAAATCTCTGCGTTCCAATCCCCCATATGTGTATCCCCACTATTAGACTGTAAGCTCGTAGAGGAAGGGGACTATCTCAGTTTTGTATTTGTATCCCCAGTATTTAGCACAACGCTTATTCATAAGGACCAGGATGACTAAAAAGTAAAGCTGGGGATGTACAGTTTCCAAAATCGTTACTGGGCATATTCCTGTATGACAGAAGGTATATGTTGGTGTGTGTATGTGTGTGTGTGTGTGTGTATTTGGGCAGGGTTGTGTGTATCAAAATATTATTGCCCTATATGAAACTATGAAAATGTGAAATCCTGAGAAACTTGTATGAACTGATGGGGGGAGGGGTGAAGAAAGCAAAACCGAAATGAAATGTACATAATAACCATAATATACAGAGGGAAAAACTGAAAGTCTTATGAATCAGAATAATGGAATAGTCAGTTTTGACTCCAGGGCACTGATGATGAACTACATCCCTCCTCTCAGTAGAGTGGTAAAAGACTACAGATGCTGAATGAAGCATAGGCTATCAGACATGATCAATTTTTCAGTTTATTTTGCTTCTAAGGGAAGGTTCAACTGAAGGGATTTTCAGAACATGACAGCAATTTTTTTCTAATGGAAAGGTATTTATTTGTCTACAAGGTCAAATGTTTAGAGCTGGAAGATACTTAGTCTAACCCCTTCATTTTAAAATCTGTTCTTTTCAATTAAGCATTTTCTCTCTCATTCCACCAGCCCCCAAATAAAACAACAAAAAATTAGATCCCTAATAACAAATATTCATAGTCAATTGAAGCAAATTTCCTCATTGTCCTGGTCCAAAAATGTATGCCTCATTCTGCATTTTGGGTTTATTACCTCTCTCATCAAGAGGTAGCTAGATTCATCTTCAGATCTCTGGAATAGTGAACTTTCTTTTACAGATGAGGAAATTGAGAACAATAGAATTTAAGTAACTTGCCCAAGATCACACAGGTAGTTCTTTGTATATTGAAATGTTTGTTGATGATGGTTAAGCTCATAAAAAAATTAAAAAGTACAGTAATAGTAGATTGTGGAAAAACTTGAAAATTTGGACAAGGCATTTAAATTTTATTCAGTAGGCAATAGGAAGTGAATAAAATATTTTGAACACAAAATTAGTCTAGCTATTGTATCAGAAATAGGTTGAAGACTGGAAGGCTTAGGCTATTACAATAGTTGAGGCAGGGCAGGTACTCAGGTGGTGACAGTAGGAATAAAGAGAAAAAAAACAGGTACAAGAAATAGGGTACTGATATAAACAAAAAAAAAAATGTGATACTGATTAGAAAGAGATATAGGAGAAAGAGAAGGGCCAAAAATATTATAGGAAACTAAATGGTCCCTCTGTTGAAAAGGAACAAATTTGGGGGTAAAGGAAATAAGCAGTTCAGATTTGAAATGTTTTGTGTGTGATGTCAGAAATCCAGATGAAGATGTTCTCTTAATCTTTGGAAATGTGGGTGTAGAACTTGAAAGAGAAGTTGGAGCTTTAAATATAGATTGGGAATTATCTATGCAAAGATACTAGTTGAAAATGTGGGAGTAAATGAGATTGACAAAGCAGAGAATGTAGATCTAGAAATAAGCTGAAAACAGAACTTTAGGGAACATCCATCTACCTTAAGAGATTGGGAAGAAAAAGAGGCAACAGCAAAAGAAAGCAAGCAAAAACCATTAGAGAAATAGAAGAACCAGAGAAGTATGACATCTCAAAATTTAAGGGAAACATTGATACGAAATGGAAATGAGAGGATTAAATGGAAGAAGACTTCTCACACACCCTACAAAAATGAAAAATATAAAAATAGACCAAAAAGAAGAGAAATCTTTTTAAAAAACACAAGCAAATAAAAATCAACCGAAGTTTTTAAATAAGTAAAACCAAATGCCAGTACAATTTTTTTAAATGCTATAGAGCAACTGAATCAATTGAAGTACTAAATGAAAAAACTAACCATGTAAGACATCCAAAAGAGACCTCTTCAAATGGACAAATGACATACTCAAAGAAATACCAATTAACACTGGTTCAAAAAAATGGACAGTAAAAGCTTGAAGAAAGTTTTTAAAAATCACAAGAAGATTGGCTAACATGACAAAACAGGAAAATTATAAATACTGAAGAGGATGTGGGAAAAATTGGAACACTAATACATTGTTGATGGAGTTGTGAAATGATTGAACCATTCTGAAGAGAGATTTGAAACTGTGCCCAAAAGGCTATAAAAATGTGCATGCTCTTTTACCCATCAATACCAATTCTAGAGCTGTATCCCAAAGATATCATAAAAATGGGGAAAGGACCCACATGTACAAAAATATAGCAGTTCTTTTTGTGGTGGCCATGAATTGGAAATTGAGGGGATGCCCATCAATTGGGAATGGCTGAACAAGTAGTGGTATATGAATGTAATGGAATATTATTGTGCCATAAGAAATGATGAGCAGGCAGACTTTAGGAAAACCTGGAAACACTTATTATATGAACTGATGCTGAGTGAAATGAACAGAACCAGGAGAATGTTGTACACAGTAACAGCTACATTATGTGACTACTGGCTTTGATGGACTTAGCTCTTCTCAGCAACAGAAGGATCTAAGACAACTCCAAAAGACTCATGATGGAAAATGCTATCCACATCCAGAGAAAGAACTATGGAGTCTGAATGCAGATCGAAGCTTGCTATTTGCTCTTTTTTTTTTCTTCTGTTTTGTTTTGTTTCTTCTTTCTTGTGGTTCCTCCCATTTGTTCTAATTCTTCTTTACAACATGACTATTGTGAAAATATGTTTAATAAGAATGTATATGTAGAGTCTATATCAGATTATACACCATCTTGGGGAGGGGGAGGGGGAGAAAATTTAAAACTCAAAAGTTTATGGAAGTGAATGTTGAAAATTAGGGTTCAAATTTAAAAAAAAAAGCCTTAGCATCTAAAAAAAAATCACAAGAGGAAGTTAAAATATTTTAAAAGGATTGGGAAGAAATAATGAAAAATTGCTGAGGTGGAGAATAGAGAATACAGTAGAAAAATTCAAAAAATGCTCCAGAGGCAACTAGCAGCAGATTTAGTGCAGTGGAAATTAGAACTGCACACAATACTGAACAGTTGGAAATATAATTTCAGAGAAAGACAATAATTATCCAAACTATGGAAACCATACAGATCCAAGGGATAGAACTGGAGAATAGCTTACAATATAGCAATCTATATACTTACAGCTGAGATCCTATAGGAAGATCATAGATGGAAACACTAAAGGTAGAAGCCTCCAATATACAATTTCACCATTTTTGAAATTTAAAAATTGGTTCTCATAGAATAGGAAAAGGAAGGGTATGGTGCAGGCATAAAGAAAAACTGACTGATTTTGTGTCAGGAGTACTGGATCTGAAGTCAAAGAATCAAATCCCAACTCTGCTGCTTACTACCTATGTGACCTTAGGGAGCAAGTACCTTCCTTCACCTCTCTAGTCCTTAGTTTCCTCATCTGTACAAAGAGAGGACTGGGTAATCTCTAGGGCTATAAATCTGTACTCTAGAAAATTTAGTGGGAGGAAAAAGAATTTGAATATTATGATTCTGGAAATTGTCAAAAGTTTCCAAAAATTGGAGGAAAAATTAGAAAAATGCAAATAAGAATAATTCCCTAGCACCTTAACAAGGCGAAAACTAAGATTCAATGTGCCCAGATGTATCATAGTTAAATTCCAACATTGAGGGGAAAAAACTAAGCTAAAAAAAAAAAGCTAAATAGAAATATTTATTTGTTGTTAAGTCATTCCAGTGGTGTCCGACTCTTTGTGACCCAATTTGGGGTTTTATTGGCAAAGATACTACAGTGGTTTACCATTTCCTTCTCCAGCTTATTTTACAGATGAGGAAACTGAGGTAAATGGGGTTAAGTGACTTGCACAAGGTTACACAGCTAGTAAGTATCTTAGGCCTGATCTGAATTCAGAAAGATTTGAATTCAGAAAGATTCATCTTCGTGACTCCAGGCCAGCACTCTATCCACAGTGCCACTTAGCTGCCCATCATTTACTAAGGAATAATAATTATTATCACCTTGGACTTTTCAAGAGGACAAGGGAAAATTCAAAGTGAGAAAAAGACATCTGAAAAACACTTAAAAACTTGCAAAGAGATAAATCCATTTCAAGGAAATCTTGGAATAATAAACAAGCCTCCCAGCAAAAATTAATTATTTAAAACTTATCAAATTAGACAAAACCAGTTGCTAACAAACCTCAGAGCACTGGTTTTGCTAAATCACTGTTTAAGTAATATATACAGGAACTTTGCTTTTGTTGTTATTCAGTCATTTTTCAGTTGTATCTGACTAATGAACTCATTTGGGGTTTTCTTAGCAAAGATACTAGAGTGGTTTGCCATTTCCTTCTCCAGCTCATTTTACATATGAGGAACTGAGGCAAACAGGGTTAAGTGACTTGCCCAAAGTCATACAGCTAATGTTTGAGTTCACATTTGAACTCAAGTCTTCCTGCCTCCAGTCCAGATGCTGTATCCACTGTGCCACCTAGCTGCCCCCTGGAACTTTGCTTAAACTTGCATTAATAATAAACATAACAAGAAAATATGGGTTCCCTTTGAAGAAAAAAATCTATTGTAACATTCAATCTAAGTGGACTAAACTCTCCAATAAAAAAATAAAGTGAATACAAAAGTAGAAACCAATATGTTCTTTTCCAACTAGAAATCCTGAAATATCTAAATAGGTCCAAAATGAAAAAGATGAAAAAATTTACCATGCAACTCCCAAACTGAAAAGAGCAACACCAATGACATAAGACAAAATTGAATTCAAAGTAAAAAAAAACCAAAACAAAAAAAAACTCAACCCACCAAAATTATTTAAAAGGAAATACTATGCTAAAAGAAACCAAAAGAGGAAAGTAATATTCAATGTAAAGTTTGTGTATATGTGGGTGCACAATATATGGGTGAATATACTAAATTAGAGAAATACATTAATGGCACAATGGATAGAATGCTGGGCCTGGAGTCAAGAAGACTAAAGTTCAATCTGGCCTCATATACTTACTAGCTGTGTAACCCTGGGCAAGCCACTTAACCTCTATGTGCCTCAATTTCTTCAACTGTACATAAACTACTGGGAGCAAGAATCCCTGAGAAGAAGTGGAATAGCCCTCATAGTCAGAAGGGTGAGAGTAATACTGGGGTGTGATCTCAGAAATGACAATGATATCTGTTTGAATCCAAGACAAAGCATTTAACCTTACAGTAATACAAGTCTGTGCTCCAAATACTGATGCCAAAGAGGCCAAAGTTGCTCAATTCTATGATGACATATAACATCTTCTAGAAATAACACCAAAAAAATTCATCATTGGAGACTGGAATGTTAAAGTAGCAAATCAAAAGGTAGTTGGAACAACAGGCAAGCTTGGCCTTGGAGTACAAAATAAAGCAAGGCAAAGACTAATAGAGTTTTGTCAAGATAACAAGCAAACATTCTTTTTCAACAACCCAAAAAGTGAGTCTACACATGGACATCATCAGATGGTCAATATCAAAATCGGATTGATTGTACACTTTGCAACCAAGGGTGGAAAAGTTCTAAACAAGACCTGGAGTTGACTGTGACTCAAATAATGAGTTTCTTATTGAAAAATTGAGACTTAAATTGAAGAATGTAGGGAAAACCATGAGATTGTATAGGTATGACCTAAATAACATCTTTTATGAATATGAAGTGGAAATGATAAACAAATTTAAAGGATTAGATCTGGTAGATAGAGTGCCTGAAGAACTATGGACAAAAGTTCAGAAGACAAAACCACTGGAAAACAATGTAAGATAGTATTATAATCATCTTCTTAAAAGTGAACTATTAGAACATTAGGGGCAGCAAGATGGCACAGTGAATAGAGTGCTGGGCCTGGCATCAGGAAGACAGTTCAAATCCAGCCTCAGACACTAGCTGTGTGACCCTGGGAAAGTCACTTAACCCTATTTGTCTCAGTTTCCTCATCTGTAAAATGAACCAGAGAAGGAAACGGCAAACCATTCCAGTTATGTTTGCCAAGAAAACCCAAATGGGGTCACAAAGAGTCAGACATGACTGAAATGACTGAACAATAATGACATGAGGATGAGAGACTTGAAAGTCCTAAAGGTGACCTAACTACTGCTGTCACTGTCACTGCCACTGACTTGTCAGACTTAACCATTCATCATTTTCAGATAGGTGAGGGATCCCCTTTTCCAGCAAGAATATTTACTGATTGCAACGATCTCCAAAAGTCTGATGGAAAATGCTATCCATATCCAGAGAAAGAACTATGGAGTTTGAATGCAGATCGAAGTATACTATTTGCTCTTTTTTTCCTTCTGTTGTGTTTTGTTTCCTCTTTCTTGTGGTTCCTCCCATTGGTTCTAATTCTTCCTTACAACATGACTAATGTGAAAATATGTTTAAAAGGAATGTATATGTAAAGCCTACATCAGATTGCAGAGGGTGGTGGGGTGGGAGGGGGAGAAAATTTTAAAACAAAAGCATATGGAAATGATTGTTGAAAACTAAAAATAAATTAATAAAAAAATAAAAAGAACTTTTTAAAATTTCTTATTACTGAAAGTAATAAGCAACTGACAAAATCCCCTTAGCATTAATGGGAAAAAATCAATTTACTATCTAAAGCTGAAACTAAGCTTTTAAGATCCCTATTATAGTCCCATATGTCTTGATCCAGTGATCAATGGGAAGACTTGTTTTGGATCCTTTACCAAAGTGATTCTATTAATCTTTTGTATAACAGAGACATGTATTATTGTTATTGTTAAGTCAGATCCTAACAAAGGGTACCAAAATTACCAAAAAAGGCCTACCATAGCTACAGACCACTATAGACCTATTAGGCATTGCTTTTAAATAGTTCCTGCTAGTAGCTATTTCAGAAACATAAAACAAACCCTAATATGTTCCTATAAAGTAGTTGATTTAGTCTTTATTGAATTCTATAAGTTAACAATTCCCATTGGTTTTTCTAAATTAATTTTTTAGTAAAAATTGATTTTCTCTGCCTCTTCCTCTTATAACAAATATGCATAGCCAAGAAAAACAAATTCCTCCATTAGCCATGTCCAAATATGTGTCTCCATTCCATGGGTATAACAGTTAGAATGAACTTCAAGGTACAGATGAGCAGACACTTCCCCAGAGAAGAGAGCCTGAAGAACAGAGGAGCCCTAGGGATGGGCTATAAAAGTTAAACCCCAGAGGAAGAGAAGGAGCTGCACAGCCAATAAAAGTAAGAGCAACCTCTGCCTTTGGGAGGAAGCAAGTCTTAAAGAACAACCCTTGCCTATGTTTATCCAATTGTGAAAAACTTTGGAAGTTTTCACAAAGAAAAATTAGAAGGGTATACACACATATATACATATGTATAAGTATGTTTCATTCTGCACCCCAATTCCATCACCTCTCTGCAACAAGGTGGGTAGCATGCTTCATCATTGGTCCTCTGAAATCATTGTTGGTCATTGCATTGGTCAGAATTCTTTAATATTCAAAATTGTTGGTTTTTACTATAACCTGGAACTTAACTTATTTGCATTAGCAACTCTTCAATGATAGAGAATGATCACTCAGTGCTCCATACCTGTATAAGGGGCAAAATTAGCAGACCCTGAGAGAGGAGAGATCCTAGTCCTTCTGGTTTCCAGCTTGGAGAGAAGACAGGTTGTCTTCTGAGAGAAGGTCCCTGGGAGAAGAGAAAAACTCCTGGCAACTTGATCATGTGACCATCCTTACTAGAGACTCCAGGGAATTTTCCCTTGGTTTCTCTCTCTCTCTCTCCTTTGGCAAGTAGGAAGTCAAGCCTTTGGATACAATAGCTTAGAGCGCTCCTTCCCTGGATATGGGATAAGGGATAAGGAAAGTAACTTGAACCTAAAAAGTATTCCTTCTCGATAAACAGTATTTAGGGGGTTGCATAAATATCACCTTAGCCCAATTTCCCTTTCTGAGGAAAGCAGAGTATCCAGTCTTGTGGCACCAATCTCTCGTTCCTCTCTTGGTAAAAATCAGTCTCTCTTGGAGAAGGGTAGGTGGAAGAGACTCTAGAAATACCTATTTATACTTCTTTGTGAGCCACATCTAGATAGACCCACATGGACACTCATAACCTACATGGGCAATGCACCCACCTTACGTTATGGTGTTGCTGCTATTGTATAAATTATCTTTGTTACATTCATTCTGTATCAATTCATAATCTTGTCAGGCCTAACTGATTTATGTAATTTTTCAACTTTTTTTTTGTTGGTATGTAGTTTCAGCTTGTTACAAAATGGTTAATGTATAAGCCTGATATATAAGACAAAATAACACAACGCCTGTATCTATCAACCTATTTACCTAATGAATTATTAAATTCAAAGAAATAAAAATGTAGAGTTATATGTATTCAATGTAATAAACTTTATTAAAGACCTAATCCAATATCTGTGATGTGAATTAATCCTGGATTCTGAAAGTCTAGAAAAACCTACCAAGCTAGAAAAGGTTTGAGTATGGCCCCAAAGACTGTCTAAATATCTGTTGTTGAAGGATCAGTATCATTAATTTCAGAGGTGATCATCAACAGGTTGGTTATGGGGTGTTAAGTGATCATTCTTGCAGTTCTGAGAAACCATTTACTAAGTTGTAGAAGGGATACAATCCACATTGGTTGAAGGAGTACCTAGATTTTCCAAATAAATCAGTCTCAAAGTATTGAAATATTGAAAGTTATGTTTACCTGAAGCTATAGGATCCTCTTCCATGAATAGCATTTTTCACTTGCGGCATTTCTATGATTTCCATACAAATCATTTCTATATAAATCATGATGACACGAATACCCTATAAATGTGACATATTAAGGTTACCAATTAATATGCAATCCAGTTTGAATGTACATTTCATGGTGAACATTCTTAGGTTGTGGCAGATATCATCATAATAATCATTAAGCTTAATTCATAGGTTCCAGAGAGGATAAATTATATGTGTGCATATATGTGTTTATATGTGTATACATATACATATATGTACATATGTGTTAAATACACGTGTTTGTGCCATGACTAATGATAACTTCTCAAAGGAAAGAAAAGCGATAAATTCCTGTAATGTGTTTCTGTTTCTTATTCTGTTCCCAAGGCTTCTCTATCCCTCCTGATAGTACTTTCCCTCAGAAATTACCTTCCAATTACACTGTAAAAATCTTGTATGTACATTTTTTTTTTTTGCATATTAACTTCTCCATTGGAATGTGAGCTCCTGGTGGGCAGAGACTTGTGTTTTTGCCTTTCTTTGTATCCCCACAGCTTAGTACAGTTTCTGTGTCTTAATGCAGTTTTAGTGAGATTTGGGAAACCAAGGTATAGTACAAAACTTAGTCTGGGGGTGGGAACCTGTGGCCTGGAAGACACATGTGGCCCTCCAGGTCCTTAAGTGGGCTTTGACTGAATCCAAACTTCACAGAACAAATCCCCTTAACAAAAGGATTTGTTATGTAAAACTTGAACTCAGTCAAAAAGGCTGCACCCAGGGATCTAGATGGCCACATGTGGCCTCGAGGCTGCAGGTTTCCCACCTCTGAAAGTCCAAACTGCATGCCTGAGTATAGAACAGAGAAAGAGCATGGTACTCCAGCCTCTGAATTCTTAGCATGTTTCTAAATATTAGATATTTCTAAGTACTTGTCAAGTACTTAGACAAGTCTTAAAGTATTGACAAGTCTTAAAGTATTAGAAAAATGTTAGCTATTATTATTGTCATTCTTCTTTATATGACCTGTATAAAGGGAGTGTGGTACAATGGAAAGGGTGCTAGATATGCAATCTGAGGACCTGGGTACAAATCCTAGCTTTATCATCTATTACCTGTATGACCTTAGTCAAGTCACTTAATCCCAACTATAAAATAAGGTTGTGTTATAGGGCCTCTTAAGGTCCCATCAAGTCTAAATCTATTATTCCAGATTATATATACATAAAAATATGAAACAACTTACTGTGGTAACAGTATTAAGCGCTTAAAATATGATGGCCTGACTTTTAAAAAATAGGACAAGATATTAAGTTGTAGAGAGGAATTTTACATTTTGTATTTAGGAAGACCAGAGCTTCTACCTAATGAAAAATCCCCTCAACAGATTGTGAGCCAACTTTCTCTTGAAGATATTCAGTGAAAGAGAACTTCCCCAGGCAGCCCATTCCATTTTTGCATGACTCTAACTGTTGGTAAGTTTTCCTTACTAATTGGAGTCTAAATTTGTCTCTCTGCCTTTCTGAAACTTGTACCCATCACTCCTAATTTTGCCACTGGGACTAAGCAGAATAAATCTAGTCCCTCCTCCTACAGCAACTAAAGGTATCACATCCTCCATAAGTGTTCTCTTCTTCAGGCTATACAGTCACTGTTTCTTCAGTCTATCCTTGTATGCATGCCTCTAATACTCTTCCTATCCTGGCTGCTATCGTCTGCACACATTCTAGAGCTTGTCAATGCTCTTAAAATTTGGATCCTTGGCTTTTTTTTTTTTTTGCTGTTGTATCACATTCAAGTTATATTAAACTTGCACTAAAACCTGTAGATATATAAGATATGTATGTATATACCTATACATATATACATATATATATACAGTCATGATTAAAAAAAATGTTTTAAGACATAGCCTCAGAATTCTGTTGAGATGAACCCATTCCAAGTTGCCCTTCCCTTCAGATAGAAAAGAGAACACTCCAGTTGGTTTCTACAGAATCAACAGCTTTAATGAATTCATATTTCTCAAAGGCTAAACTAGCAGAGTATGAACTCTGACAAGACCCATCAAGCTGGAATGGATTCAGCAATAGATTTTATATGCGTCATCTAAGGATGAGTCTAGCTAAGTGTACAGATGCTCATTGCCAAAAGGTTGGCCACCACAAAATAATGATTTTTTTTTGCCCATAGCAAAATATTAAAACAGCTCACTAAGACATAGAAAAATTAGTTTATATTGGTGGAGGTATACACAGGCTAATTAAACCTTGGATCATTGAATAGATATATGTATGTGAATATAATTATGTGTGTTAAATACTGTCAGGCTATGGTAAATTTCAACCCTACCCTGCTCAGCTGAATAAGTATGTAACCTTTGGCACAAGGCCCCCACGTTCTGAGCTCGCATAGATTGGATTTGTCACTAAAATATCTATGTCTTTTTGAGGCTCATTATTGCCCTTATTGGGAGTTTATCCTTAGAAACCACTGAAATAGCTCGTGGATTAGGTTTTTATACCTGTGATACTCCCAATCACTGAACAAACTCAAGATAACAAATAATAAAGGAGAATTTTTATTTCATCCTACAAAAAATGTAGATGACAGACTTTTGCCAACCCATAAACAGATGCAAAAAGCCAATAAAACACTTAGAGAAGCACATAAGTTTTCAATACAATTTTCCTCCTTTTCTGATTGGCCCCACTTTTTCACTTCAGTTCTAGAGTTTTTCTGACCCAGTATTACCCCATGGTTTAAATTCCCACCCAGAAGGCAAACATGTTTTGGGGCTACTAGCTATTATGTAGATAACCCTCATCCTATATGACCTATACTATACAAATAATCCATGATATTAATGAATACAAAGTACAAGTCTTTTGTTTCCCCATGTTATACCTTTTCATGTTTCTCCAGCTTCAGGAGAAATATGAGTAATCTTCTTTTCTTTTCAAGAGGTCACTGCTCAAGAATTGCCCTTGTCTCTCTAGAAGGACAAATTAGTAAACTTTTTAAATGGGCATTCCCTCTGAGGCAACCCCTAAGGCTGGTGGTTCCCAAGAAACTTCCCTTCTCTAGCTAGAAGTTAGACTCTGAGATCTCACTGTGTTTCAGGAACTTTATCCATAATGCAGCAGCTTTGTTTTCCACTATTGCCTTGGGTGTTGCCAAGGGAAAGTCCACTCTCGGGAGCTCTCCTCAGGCTATGTAGGCAAATACATGGAGTTCTCATGTTCTTTAGCCTCAATGCTTCCATTTTGGCTGTACTCTAGAAGAAAGTTGGAAGGGAAAGGGAAAAGAAATTTAAAAGTACGGGGCTAAACAGCTCTCTTTTACAGACCGATAAAGGTGGTAGCTTTTTTCAACAGAATCTATCCTCCTAAATGTATGATCAAGCCATAGCATTCTGAGGGTAATCCTAATCATTAAAATTCATCTCCTATGAGAAGCACAGGTGGGACCCTAATTAATCTTGGGGCTGCCCCCATCACTGAAACTTAAGAGTAATCTTTTTGGGGCAGCTAGGTGGTGCAGTGGATAGAGCACCAGCCCTGGATTCAGAAGGACCTGAGTTCAAATCTGACCTCAGACACATAACACCTACTAGCTGTGTGACCCTGGGCAAGTCACTTAATCCCATTGCCTAAAAAACCACAACAACAACAATAAAAAAAGAGAGAGTAATCTCTTTGTCTTCTTAACAAGGTGCCAGCACTCAACAGAATCAATATGTAACCTATGGCATAAAGAACCCAAGTTTTGGGCTCACATAGACTGTGTTTGATTACCAGGAGTTCTTGCTATAGGGACAGAGGTATTATGGTTAAAGCTTCCAAAGATTCAACTCCCAGTAAACTCAGCAAATTGATCAGTACACTCGCTTGAGTGTATATTCAAGATAGAATACAAAGTAATAAAGTTTTATAATATTTCAACTGATATTTATATGGTATTTTAAGTTTAGCAAAACACATACGTTTTATCATTTGAGTCTCACTGTTAAGTAATAGAGAGATTATTTTACATATAAGGAAACTGAGGTCCAGAAAGGTTAAGTGACTTGCTTATTCACAAGTAGACCTAGGTTTAAATCTCACCTCTATGTCACAGAACCACAGTATTTGAGAGTTGGAAGGAACATCAGCCGTCATCCAGTCTAATTCATATATAAATGGAATCCCCACTACAAATCTGACAGGTGATTATCATCCAACCTCTGTTTGAACACTTCCAATGAAGTGTGGAAAAAAAAATGAGATGCTGTAGATGGATTGAGATCCACATTGTTAGAAGGAATAAGCTTCTCTCTCACTGATAAAATCAAAGATCCATCTAAGTATGAAGTAAAAATGTTCATAGCTGTTCTGATTTGCCATTTGTCTTACTTTTCCTTTTCTTTCTAAAATACCTTCTTCCCATTTTCCCCAGCTTTCCACTTTTGTTTTTCTTCTTTAAGTAGTTTTCTATTTTGATCTGTCCCTTACTTCCACTCCTCTCTCCTCCCCTCTTAAAAGCCCTGCTCTGAATATGGTAATTTGCAAATGAAAATTACATTATTCTTTTAAAAAGATTTCCAGATCCATATTCCCTAAAGGGAAAGTTTTGTTTTGGTTTTTTTTTTTTTTGTTAAGTTTTTGAGGAGATACAATCTAGTGGTGACACCCTGTGGCTATATACTGACAATTCAATGTTAGTTCTCTCAGAACTTTAACTGGGTATTCAGCACCTCAGATCTAAAATGTACAGGAAAATCCTTTGCTTATAGTGGGTACTTAGCACTGAATTCAATAACCAACTGGGAATTTGATATAATTCATTTGATGATACAAAATATACTTACTATTTCTTTAAAAAAATTATTATGTTTGCTAACCTTAAAATGGATTTATGCCACTTTGAACTTTGTTAGTTAAATAATACTTTCTAGGAATTAATGTTTAAATGTGTATGTATGTTTAATTCTTTAGTAGTTTTCAAGTGGTCTATAATAACAGTTCTATTTATCATAAAGGGTGTATGGGATATTCAGGGAGGACTAACATCTCCAGGCTTGCTGAGCCCTTTGCAGAGCTGCTCAGGCACCTTAGGTGTCCACCTGTCACCTTACTCTCACCTGTGTCTCCAAGAAGCTGTAGCATGTGCAGCTGCCACACCCCAGTAAAGTCTTCTCTGCAGATGGGTTAAACAAGGTTGAGTATTATTAATAGGCCTCAAGTCCTTCAGTGATTTAGGGGGATGTCTACCCCACCCACGTAAAGACCTCCCCTAGGAGAATGGGCAGATGAAAACAATTGTTCTAATGACTGTGAAGGTGGCTGAAGCAGGCACTGTGGAGCACTTAGAGCTTAGTCAAACATCAAAAACACCAAGGTCATCTACTGCTTACTGCATCCTGGATCATCACCAGTCATTCTGACTTTTGTCTTGCCACTGGACTTCGATGACTCTAGAAGAGTGGGGTAGAAGACTTTGTGCAACTCTCCCTCACTTAAATCTAATTCATTTGCAAGTCAAGACATCATGGCATGATGTCATTGGTCCTCTTCAAAAATGAAGGATGAACAATATTTATAGTATAAACAGTTATTCAGTTAGCAATGTCTACTTTGAGAAATATTTTGTGCCTATCCACAGGATAAAATTTAAAACCCTACCAACTAAAAGTTAAAATAAAACAATAATAGCTAACATTTGTGTAGAATTTTAAAATTTGCAAAGTACTTTGCATATACTATCTCAGTTGATCCTCACTACAAACCTATGGGCACTATTATTTTTTCCATTTTACAGATGAGGAAACTAAGGCTGATAGCTTAAGTGATTTGCCCATGATCACACAGCCAGTCAATGTCTGAGGCAGAATGTGAACTCAGTTCTTCCTCAGTCCAAATCCAGTGCTCTATCCATGATACCTTTTAGCTGCCTCAACCTAAGGGAGACCATGATCTCTATATCTTCCTCTAAATTTCAATAGGAGTATATTTTGCCCTTTATTATCCATATTCCTCTTCAGGTTTCTTCAATGTATTCTGTATTTAGATAGATGTTTGGAACATGACTTTTAAAGTTTTCAAGTGGTATGGGGTTACTTGCCCTCCAAATGTATTGGAAATAACAGTACTGTAAGAGTAACATATGTCTTTTTATATATGAATCCTGCCAAAGTTGATAGTGACCAGAAATTACAAGTGTCCTCTTATGTTTCCAAAATTAGAAAACAAACACTGAAAGTTAAATGTTACATGACTACCCAGGAGCACAAAAATTTTTTATTATTTCTGATTCTTTGTACTCTTAAAATACTCCATCCTAATTCAAAAACTGAAATTGGGTCCCCTTGTCCTATTTTTGTTAAGAAATAGGCAGAGGCCTGCCAGGACAAACCCAGCAATTATATGAATACAGTTACAAAACACTTTTCACACAAAAAAGACAGATCTAAACAATTTGAAAAATATTAGTTGCTTGTGGGTAGGCTGAGTCAATATAATAAAAATAATAATCCTACCTGGGTTAATTTACTTATCCAGTGCCATACCAATCAAGCTACAGAGAATTATTTTATAGAGTTAGAAAAAATATCAACAAAATTCATCTGGAAGAACAAAAGGTCAAGAATACCAACAGAATCAATGAAAAAAATGTTAAGGAAGATAGTCTAGCAATTCCAGTTTTCAAACTATATTACAAAACAGTAATCATTATGATAATCTGATACTGGCTAAGAAATAGAGTGGTGGAGCAGTGGAATAGATTAGGCACACAATGCATAGTAGTAAATAAATGATCCTAGTAATCTAGTGTTTGATAAACCTAAAGACCCAAATTTTGGGGGTAAGAACCCAACATTTGACCAAAAAAATTGCTGGGAAAACTAGAAAATAATTTGACAGAAACCAGGCATGGATCAACATCTCACACTATATACCAAGATAAAATCAAAATGTATGAATGATTTAGACATTAAAGATGATATGATAAATAAATTTTGAGAGCATGTGTCTGTCAGATTTATGGATAAAAGAAGGATTTCTGATCAAGCAAGAGACAGGATTATGGGAAGTAAAATAGATAATTTTGATTACATGAAATTAAAAGACTTTTGTGCAAACAAAACTAATGCAGCCAAAATTAGAAGGCAAACAGGAAACTAGGGGTGGGAGTGGAGAAGCTATGACAAGCTTCTCTGAAAAAATTTCTCAAATATATAGGGAAATGAGTCAAATTTATAAAAATAAGAGCCATTCCACAGTTAATAAATGATCAAAAGATATGAATAGGCAGTTTTCAGAAGAAATAAAAGCTATCAATAGTCACATTAAAAATGCTCTAAACCACTAATGATTAGCAAAATGCAAAATAAAACAATTCTGAGATACCACCTAACACCTATCAGATTGGCTAACATGACAGAAAATGAAAATGATAAATGCTGGAGGGAATGTGGGAAAATTGGGACACTAATGCACTTTTGGTGGGATTGTGAACTAGTCCAACAACTCTGGAGAATAATTTATAACTATGCTCAAAGGACTTGCTTTACCCTTTGAACTCAGAAATTTCATAACTAGGTCCGTATCCCAAAGAGATCCAAGAAAAGAGGAAAGGACCTATTTGTATAACAATATTTATAATGACTTAGCTATTCTCAACAATATAATGATCCAAGGCTGTACATGTGCAGTCATGCAAAACATATTTCCATATTAGCCAGCTTGCAAAAGAAAACACAGACCAAAAAAAGAATAATAAAGTAAAAAAAAAAATATGCTTCAGTCTGCATTCAGACTCCATAAGTTCTTTCTCTGGAGGTGGATAGCATTTTTTCATCATAAGTCCTTCAGAATTATCTTGGATCATTATTTTAAAAAATTTTATATGTAATTAGAAAATATTTAACAAAATAAATTTTAAAAAAATTTTAAAGAGTCAAAAAAGAAATAGGTAGAAGTAACTGAGACTGCTTCCTTAGGGATACAGAAACATTAGAGATAAGAGAAAAACTTCTATTCTTATCTTCATTATCGGGATCCAACATAGTGCTACTACTCAGGTGCTCTTAACTGGTGCTAATCAATTAAGTTACTATTACAGAATGAGGGGCTGGAGGTGGGGGAGATGGTTTGCATTTCCCATTTCAACTATTATACTACTGCAAGCTGTTGTTGTTGTTGTTGTTCATCCTTCATTTTCAAAAAGGACCAAAACCACACCATCTCTTTTCTAAAGAACTCAATCTTCAGTGAAAGTGTCTGTTATTTTTTTCTTCTAATATCATAGTAATAATAATTAAGCGGAAACTGATGTGACAGAATAGGAGATTATAAACAATTACCATTTGAACATATTGGAACATTGCTCCATAAGTTCAATCAGCTGATAATATCATATGTTGAAATTAATGATATTTTTGGTTTAGTTTTCAGGTGCGTTCTACAGGTTTAAAATTTGATATTATAAAGACATTTTTTAAAAAAGCAGTAACATGCCACTACATTCTCAAAGTAGGGATTGAAATACAAAAATTGGATGGTTCTCATAACAATTTATTTCTCTTAATGGATTGGTTCTCTTTTTATGTAAGTATTTGGTTCAACGAATAATTTAGTTCAGCAAATATTTATTAAGTACCTAGTGAATACAAGGCAGAAAGTACATGGCATAGTGGAAAGAGAACCAGCTACTGAGTCAGGAAAACATGCTTGCGTCCAAGTCCCTTTTTTGACACATACTAGCTATGTAATCCTGGGTAAATCACTTAACCTCTCATTGCTTCACATGTTGTCCCTCATACCTAGAATGCCCTCCCTTTTTGCCTCCGCTTCTTGGGATCCCTTTCTTCCTTCAAAGGGCAGTACTTACTACTATATAAGGCCTTTCTTGATCCTTCCCCTACCTCCTCCTTAGCACTTTCCCTTTCCCTGAAATTGTTTTGTATTTCCTTTCCATATTTTATTTAGATAACTGTGTAAATGTTATCTCGTCCAGCAAAATGTAAACTCCTTCAGGGTAGAAATGGTTTCATTTTTTTGTCTCCATATCCTTACCACTTAACACAGTGTCTGGCACAAAATAGTTGCTTAATAAATACTTATTGAATTGAATATCTAGAGAAGACAAGACTTAGGGGAAATATCATTTCTGTCTTCAAAAATCTGAAGAGTTGTCTTGTAGGAAAGAAATTAGATTTGCTTTCCTTAGTCCTAAACAGCAGACAAAAGACTGAAGGGTAGAAATTGCAGAGGGGCAGATTTTGACTCAGTATCAACAACTTCTTAATAATTACAACTATCTAAAATTGGAATGGATGCCTTCAAGAGTAACAAGTTCTCTAGCATTAGAGTTATTTTGTGAAGTCTGGATTAGCCTCAAGTTACAGTGTATCTGAATGTGGCAGATCAGAGCAATAAGGAGCTCAGAACAACCAGATTGGGCACAAATAGTCCGTGTGAACATTTGAGGAAGATTCACTAAATTTGCACATCTCAAATTTCTTTTGAGCTACTCAATTCTGCTTTGCTCATAGAGCACAGCGCCTTCTTTGATGTGAGTACACCATCATTTGTTAGGGAAGTAATAGAAGAAATCTATGATTCAGGAAATGGTTGGACTAGATGACCTTGAGCAAATCACGTAGCCTCAACTTCAGTTTCTTCATCTGTAAAATGAGAGGGTTAGACCAGACGGCCTCTGAAGTACCTTCCAACTTTCCAATTCTGTGATTCCATGAAGTCTCACCTTGTCCTGGGAATTCATACCTTGTCCGAAGGTCAATAGCCAGGGAGGAGCTTACTGTAGTCTTCTTGGTCCGTATCTGGACATTCTTGATATATTAGAGATTCTGATGAATGATGTTTTTGGAGGCACAGGGGCAATTATGGAGTGAGGGAGGGAAGGTTAAAAATATCTCCAAATCTTGCTTGTAGTAGAGGTGTAACTAGGAATTCTCCTATTTATCTGGGGCAAATTTAATGGTAGTGGGGGGGTGGAGTTTTTAAAGGTATGACCATTACTGTTACCTGGGAGGTCAGAGTACTTGAAGGGAGCAAGGATTGATGGGGAGGCAGGATGGCATAGTGGACAGAGAGGTGGCCTTAAAGCCAAGAAGACCCGGGTTCAAGTCCCGCAACTGAAACATACTGGTTTTTTGACCTGGTCAAGTCTCTTATCTTCTCAGTGCTTACAGATTACAGAAAGATTACTAACCTGAAGGAGTAAAGGGAGTTTCCTTACCTGAAAATTCCCTATAACAATGAAATCACAGGTTTCGTCATGCCTAAGGATTAGGGTAGAAAAGAAAATACTGTGAGCCAGGTATCTTTTTGGGGAGGAGGGAGAATTCCCTAACTGCCAAGAGACGACACCAACAAGGATCTTGACAGGATGGAATGAATTTCAAAGATGGTTGCTAAGGCATTGGGGAGCAAGGCGGATGCCAATTTTTATTATTGGTCCTGTGTATCAGAGGATGTTAAGAGCTGAAGCAGTCAGCCTTGGAGAGTGCCAAAAGATGGGATGTCTTCAGGAGAAAGCTCAGCTTCGATGTGCACCAGAAAATGAAAAGAATGTGAGAAGAAGAAATTTAGAATAAAGGTTAGTTTGTTAAAATCAAGCACAAGAGGATAGTTTCCGAGTGGGGGCAGTAGAAAGCAGGGCAGAGGAGCATAGGGAGGGGGGGATGGCCGGAGCTGAGTTTACTCTTATGGTTGAGAACCCCTACCCATTCCTGGGGTTTGGGGTAGAGAATGAGAAGCATCGCACTAATTCCAGGATAGGCATCTAAGGCAAAGACCTGCTAGTATCAGCTCTACCTGTAGGTTCTCTGAATCCCCTGAATTTTATTTAAGCCTACATTTTTGGAAGATGATTATTGTCCATTTTGCTCACAGGCTAAAATCCTGTCATAGGATTGTAGATTTTGGACTGGAAGGGATCTTGGAGGCTATTGAGTTCAATCCCCACATTTTACAGATGAAGAAACTAAGACCGGGGCAGCTAGGTGGCGCAGTGGATAGAGCACCCGCCCTGAAGTCAGGAGGACCTGAGTTCAAATCCGGCCTCAGACCAAACACTTGACACTTACTAGCTGTGTGACCCTGGGCAAGTCACTTAACCCCAACTGTCTAAGCAAAAAAAAAAGAAAAGAAAAGAAAAAGAAAAAGAAAATAAGACTGAAAGAGTTTAAGAGACTTGCCCAGAATCCCACAGCTAATTACATATTAGAAGAAGGATTTGAACTAGGATCTTCCTGATTCTAAGCCCACTGCCCTATCCACGTCTGTGACTGAAAAGCAAGGGTGGCAACATCGAATGCTCAGCCTGTATTGTAGTCTTATTTTAATTCCATGGTGGTAGAAGCAAGAATTTTTCATGCATAGCTAGTAAACTGACACTACTTGAATTGCAAAGTAAAGTTCTACAACCTAAATCCCATGTAAACCCTTCAGAATTACATGGCAAAATAAATCTTAATTTCAAAAATAGACTTCTAAGTTTATTTTTGAGGTGGAAAACAGAAAGCTACTTCCTGTTATACCTACATACTTTTGAGAAATCAGTTGGTAGATCAGTTTTAGTGACTTAAAAGTTTCTTTGCCATTAAAAACATATCAGGTTGGCTTACCCTGGTTCTTTGAGAGATTAGGGTTGCCTTATTACACAATTCTAGAAAGCTCCATTTGAGGATTCTCCTGTTGGTTGACATGAAGCAGAAGGTTAGATGTGGCCAAAAGGAAGAAAAATTCTCTAGTTTCACCACTCCTAATGTAGACGAAATGATTGACTGATTTAGTGAATATTTTACTTTTCAACCAGATCTTCTCACATTGTGTACACATAGTTTCATTTTTTACTTAAAAGCAAAATCAAGATAGCATTAAATTGTCCCCAGTTTTATGTTTTTACTGTTGAATAACACTTCCCATTTGTATATAGCTGATTTCATCTCATTTGAGGCATAGGATCAGAGACTTTGAGCTGAAAGTGACCTTATAGGCCATGTAGTCCAAAACTTCAATTAACAGATTAAGAAACTGTGGCTCAGAAAAGTTAACTGACTGACTCATATAAGTAGCATAGAAAGTAAAGTAGTTAGTGGGATGGCTAGATGTGAACCAACATCCAAATCATACTCCAAATTCAGAATCCTTCCCACTGCACCTCCAGCCATCCATAATAGCACTGACATGCTGGAAAAGCATATGCCAGTGTCCCTCGAAGCACTTTATTGTAGTACTTTCTTTCTCATAAATGTCTCCACACATTTCTTCACTGATGTCTGAAATTCCTCTTAAGGTTTTAAATGCTAAGATCCCTAGGAGAGGTAAAATATGACTTAATTTATACTAAAATATAAATCTCCCACCATACTTTATAAGTTGCTGAGTATACGATAGATGATTCAGAAATTCTCCTTGAATCGAAAAGTTTAGTTAGACATAATGATACACTATAACTGTAAGCTCTTTTCCTAAGAAAACCTTTCATTAACAACAAAAATGAATTTGGTCCACATATATAATTCAACAAAACAGGATCTCAACTTCTATTTTTGTAAATGATGTAAAGTCAAATCATGTTTAATGCTATAGTTTGTTTCCACATTTGAATCACCATATCATTTTCCTGGATTCTTCACTTAGATGAGCTGTGCTTTGAATATTACCACAAAATTGTTTTCACTTGTAGCTGGCCAGCTATTGAGGGGGAGGGTTGTCTTCTGTGTAAACTTAGGGAATTTAGGAATCTCTTTACTTAAGCCTCTTTTCTGAATACTGGAAGTTCTTTACATTAGCCACCTCAGAATTAACCTAAATAAACATTAACGTCACCTATTTATTTTATATAGGAAGCAACTGGGAATTCCTTTTCTATTGTTATTACTTTTTAAATTTTAAAATATTTTTCCCAGATGTTTGAAGGTAGTGATTGGGTTCTACTAATGAAATAATCAGGGCAAGTAAACAATTCCAGATAACATTATTCTAGATAATTTATATCTAACTGAATTGTTTGGTTCAGTTCATTGTGGATTTTTAAGAGTGTCAGCCACGTGCTCAGCAGTGTGCAAAGAAATATGAGGACTCCCAAAGAAATATCTGTCAATCTATCTGTTATCTCACCTTTGTGAATATTCTTTCCATTGGTTCAAATTGCAACCCACCCATACATCTTCCCATCCTGTAATTCTTCTTCATGTTTACCATTAATCCTCTGGAAGGGTTCTATTCAATACCTTAGAAGCCTTCCTTTAGGTTGGAGATTCTAAGCCTTTTTTGTTCCATGGACCCCTTTGTCTGAATTCAGGTCATGGATCTGCTGAAGCCTATGGACCTCTTCTCAAAATACTATTTTTAAATCATAAAATAAAACACATAGGATCACAAAGGAAATCAATTCTATTGAAATAGAGCTATCAGAATATTTGAAAAACAAGTTTGTGGATACCTCAGTTAAGAACCCCTACCTAGATCTTTTTTTAAAATTTTGTGGCTACCAGTACAATACTTAGATTCAGAGACATAATCAGCCATTTTGGTGCCTGGGGCAAACAGCACAAAATAGACTGGAATGAGGTGGGGGAGATAGCTTGCCTGGGGAGTTTACATGAAATGTTGCCATGGGCAGGGGGTGAAGCTGACTAAATGGCTATTGAGAATGGATTACTAGGATACAAGGAGATTCAATGTTAATTAATATTAATCCTGAATACTTTGTTTGACTCTGGTCTCTACAGGCCAGGAGGCTGCTATCTGCTTGGTTCCAGCTTTATCCCCTACCCCCGACCCCCTCTCACCCCACCCCATCCTTGCTCACAGGCTAAAAGAGTGTTCCATTAGCTCTGTGCCTCTGTTAAACTGGGAAACGCATGCCCAGCTATGGCCTATAACTGTGCTTTGTTAAAATTATCTATTGGGGCAGCTAGGTGGCATGATGAATAGAGCTCTGGCCTTGGAGTCAGGAGGACCTGAGTTCAAATCCAGCCTCAGACACTTAACACTTACTAGCTGTGTGACCTTGGGCAAGTCACTTAACCCCGATCGCCTCACCAAAATAAAATAAAATAAAATAAAATTACCTGTTTGTATCTGTCTTGTAATTTTGTCTGCATTTGTGTCTTTGTAAAATGTGAAATGTCTGTGTCGTTTTTGTGTTGTGAGCTAAATTCTGTTACCTTGAAAGATTTAAAATTCATCCAGCCAGAAAAACTTCTAAGGGCTGTAGCTAGATAATTTAGAACACTGGGAAAGATTAATGAATTTTCATACTTGAAGCAGTTATCCTAGTAAGCAGGACTAACTCCCACTTTAGGCTTTCCATGGGAGACTAGGTTATAAGAGAAAAAACCTGTAACACACTTTTTTTCCCTGTCATTTCAGCTGTGGCTATGTTGGAGTTATAGGGGGGGAAAAATGAGGTAATCAAAGTTTGTAGAACTGCTAAAAACATCTTGATAGATTAAGAATTTTGAAGGTTAATCATTTTAAGATTGCAGGGGCAAACTTCTAAGACTTTGGGTAATTCCAGGAACTCACTCCTTTCTGAAATATCTTAGTAAGTTTTGTGTTACCACTCTGTAGAATCTCTTTTAAGGAAAAATAAGGTATAGATCTTACAAATTTTTAAAAATTAAATGGCAAGATCAATAGCTTTGTTGTTCTAGGGCAATGAAGGAAGGCAGATAGTTTGGAAGTAATCCCAGAGTGAAGAAAAAGAAAATAAGTAAATGGTTTGAACTTTATAGCAATCTCTTATTAACCCTTCCTTGAACAATTGTTTAAACCAGAGATCCCTTATGATTCCTCCAGGTCAGAGACCATCTCCCTGTTAACCCCTCTCATCTCAGATCAAATTCCCAAGTACAAGTGTTGAAGAAAAAAAATCCTGTCTTGCTTTTGATACCCTGTGACTACATGATTGGCTGTCAGATATGACTCATGCTTGGAATCAAACACAGCTAAGGGAGTTTTCCCCTCTGTAATAACATATGGCACTGCTATAACTATGTCCTTCTTTTTCCTTTTATAGCAACTTTCTATAATCAAGAAGCTTTGTAAGTACAATACTAAATCTATTAAGAGATAGATTGATACTGGAACATCTCTGAGTTACTGTAATAGGATGCAAGTATGAACATCTTACAATTTTAACCTATATTTGTGGTCAAATTAATGTGATATCTCCTATAGGGGAAATGATTAAAAGATGTAACATAAAAATTTTATAAATAAATGGAATAGTAAATTTTGAGAAAGCAACAGGATTATATGATTGGCTTCCAAATTTATCTGCCATGGAAATTCAGGCTTTGAGTATGTTTTAGTAGTAAGTTCTCAAAATTGGATTAAGAATCTTACAAATAAATTGTATTGATAATGATAAAGAAAGTGAAATTACTTTAAGTATCTGATAATTTTATTTTAAGTTGGACCCTCATAAATTTTTTAAAGATTCTTATATCAGGTATAGGATTTAGTTAAGGATAGAAACAGCAAATGACATATAAACTGAAATTCTCTGAAGTTTCAAAATTGGAGAACCAAATTTAAATGATTGTACTAAATTATATTAAGTCAGAATTATCTAGGAACCTCTAGATTTGGAACCAGAGAAACAGAGCCCCTTTTAGAGCTGTCCTGAGAATAAAGTCTATAGTCCAAGAAAATATATCTAGGGACCAGATAACTACATGAAACATCTGGGACTCAAAATGTACTTATTAAATGGCTATAGAGAATGGATTACTAGGATACAAGGAGAATTGATGCTAATTAATATTAGTCATAACTATTGTTATCCTTCATTTTTTTGTTTCAAGATGTTTATGTTTAAGTTTTCTTGGTTATCTTGATGACATGTAAATCTTCCTTCTCAGAACTAGTCCATTGTGACTCTTCCACAGTTTGATCTGTACCTGACTTAATGTAATTATGCAATTATGGGAATTATGGGAGAAAACTTTACTGCATTGTTTGAACCTAGACCTGCATGGCTGAGAAACTGGACCATCTCTAGGTGCTATTTAGAGATGTTTAACCAAAAACCTATGTTATGCTGACCAGAAACTCAGATACAAGATTCTAAACTTGTGGGTGTGGACTCCTGGACCATCTGAAGAAAGCCCCTGCTTCTGAGTGAATGGCAGAACCATCCAGCGACCTCAAGATTCATCTAGTATGAACCCAGATGCAGCCAATATCCAAGTGAGACAACTGTCCCAAGATTCTGAACGAAGGCTGAGCATACTGCCCTAGTTTTCTTCTTCCCTTTTGTTATGTGCTCAACCACCAAGGCCCTGATTCAAGTGTGTGTTGGCATTTTCTCCCTCTACATTCTTGCCCTCACCCCTTTTCTGTTTACAAGCAAACAGTGGCTAGACAAGACGTATAACTTTATCTGCTTATGCTCTTTGCCCTACTGGAAGTTTTACAATGATACCTGGGACACACTTCCCTTATAGACCCCCTCAAGTAACTAACCCCATGAGCAACATCTCATCCTGGCCCAACTGGCCTCCCTTGGCATCTTGGCTTATACCTGCCTCTCTTTTATTGGCCGTAAGGGGAGGAGTTCTTTCATATACCCTCCCTTTGGCCAATAGGAGGAAATGTCAAGATTAGGAGATACCCTGTTTTCCAGAGCTAAGGCACAGCAAACAACCTGTGCCCTGAGCTTGGCATAACAACAATCCTTTGCATTCATTCTCTGGATGATCTCACCCTCTGGCAAAATCACATAATTATTGTATGACTTTGACCAGCATCAGGTATTCTCTGAGCTCATAAAAGCACTGGACAAGCTCAGATAGGTACCTATGTTCTGGTCATGATGTCCTTCTATGAATGAAACTTGTCTCATTGTTGCTGTTACCCCTCATTGTCAGGGCTACAGTTCACTGCATGGCCATAGGTATAAGTATTGAGATCTACCTACACTAAAGCAGGTCCCACCACTCTGGGAGGGGCTCTGCCTCATATCTTTGCTTGTAAGCCATTTCCCTCATTTTGAAATTAAATTTCTGTTTGATTCCTGACTCTCCTGTCTCTAGCCTGCTCTGTTCAGCTCTAGCCATCCACACATTAGAGACTGGTTCCATCTGGTTGACAATACTGATGTACTGACTCTATGTACTAGCATTGACTGTATATCATGCTCTGGATATCTTCCACTCATTTGGTTTTACCCATATGGTTTTCTAGAATAATCTCTTAAGTTACCATGGATTTCACCAAGTTGGTACAGTAATATTTTGGGACTTGAGGCAATCAGCAAAATAGAATGTGCAAACAGGAGCATTAAGGGGACCTCACCATCTCCGCAGAATCCCTCTTCCATTAGAAGCCTGTGCAGGTTGGTCTCCATGACAGTGAATAACTTTGGTGAGTATATGTCTTCCCTTTTTAATCCTGTTGGACATTAATGATAATAGCTTCACTGAACAGAGTTATCTATGATATTGTATTGATAAAGGAAACTTGTATGATATTAACATATCATTGTGAGATTCCTTGATGAAAGAAAGCCTCAAAGAACTTTTTTTATATTTTGCTCTATGGAGTCAAATGCTTTAAAGCAAAAATCAAGAAACACAAAAATGCAACAAGGAATCTTATATTCTCTGTAACTTTCAGTCACATATGTAACTATAAAGATGTAATATGCTATAGAAAGTTTTATGCAAAAGCCTGCTTGTTCCCTTCTCTTATTTTTTTAATCAAGGATCCTTGTGATATGTATATAGATAATATAGATATAAAGATTTTATAAAGATGATAAAATGCACATTGGTTAGGAATTATTAGTGTCTCTTCATCACACCTTTTTGGATTATGATTCCCCAACACCCATTCTTTTTGTATTTTCTTCTTCCTAAAATATTTTATGAAACATCTCATCATTGCTTTCAAAAATGTGACATCATGAAAAGGACCCATACATACAAAAACATTTATAGTAGCTCTTTTTGTGGTGGCAAAGAATTGGAAACTGAGAGGATACTTATCAATTGGGGAAACGGATGAACAAGTTGTAGTATGTGATTGTGCTAGAATACTGTTGTGCTATAAGAAATGATGAAGGAATTGATTTCAGAAAAACCTGGGAAGACTTATATGAACTCATACGAAGTGAAGTAAGGAGAACAATTTACACAGTAATAGCAATATTGCAAAGATAATCAACTGTGAAAGACTTAGTAACACTGATCAATACAATAATCAACCACAATTCCAAATGACTCATGACAAAATAAAAATAGAGAACAAAGTGCATATTGAACCTTTGTTTGTTTTTGATTTTGTACTCAGAACATGATTAATATAGAAATATATTTTGCATGACTTCATATGTATGATGGATAGTGTAATTCTTGCCTTTTCCATGGATGGAGGGAGGGAGAGAAGTTGGAACTTAATATAAAAATAAATTTGAATTTGAAAAATGACATCACTAGCATGTATTTCCTTTGTGTGTACTTAAATGCTACTTAATAGACATCTATTAAGAACCTATTATGTGGTGGCAGCTAGGTGGCACAGTGGATAGAGCACCAGACTTGGAGTCAGGAGGACCTAAGTTCAAATCCAGACTCAGGCACATAACACTCATTAACTGTGTGACTCTGGGTAAGTCACTTAACCCCAATTACCTAACCAAAAAAAAAAAAAAAGAACCTATTATGCGTAGAGCACAGTTTTAGGCACCAGGGACACAAAGATGAAACATGAAACAGTCCTTGCCCTCAAGGAGCTTACATTTTATGGGGGAATGGAAGGCATACATGAATACAAGTAAATACAAAATGTATTGTAATAACTGGCCAGTCAATGAAGGCCTAATCCTTAAATCATACAAAATATTTTCTGTCTATTGTATGTCCACATGCAGTCTTGGCGAGCCTACTTCTGAAGATATGTGATGGAGGGACCCTTTCCGCCAATTCAGAGCATGTTCAAGTATCTTAAATGTTTCTTGTTGACTTAATCATAATAACAAAAAGACTTTTAATTGGCTGTTGAAACAGGATTGAGTGTGCATACAAAAATCTCAAATAGAGGAAATCTCTCTTTTTCTTTGCAATTAGGCAAGAATTGCTAGGATTCTATGGGTGAGGGAAGGTCCTCAGTCTCTCTTTCTCATCTAGCCAGCATGTAGCCATGAATGCATGACACCACTGTTCATTTCCTGTTGTACTTATTCTTCCCTGATCTGACTCAGGTTCCTCATCTATAAAATTAGGGGTTGGACTTAATTGCCTCTAATGTACCTTAGAGGAAGCAATTAAGTGACTCAGTGGATTGAACACTGGGCCTGGAATCAGGAAGACCTGAGTTCAAATCCTACCTCAGACATTCACTAGCTGTGTGACTCTGGGCAATTCATTTAACCTCTATTTGCTTTAGTCTACTAAAGAAGAAAATGGCAAAGAACTACAGTATCTTTGTCAAGAAAATCCCATGGACAGTATGATCCATGGGGTCATGAAGAGTTGGACCCAACTGTACATCAACAACAAAAGGTCCCTCTTAGTTCTAAATCTCTGATTTAGATTGTAATGATATACATAATCACTTTTTTCTTTTTCTTCAGATTTAATCTTGATTTTGACCTTTGCTCTAACCACTTGATGGTCAGACTGTGCATAGAAAGCAGATTGTTATTAGATTCAGACATCAGAAACTACCAGTTATCCCTTCCACATCACAACTTGCCCCATCAAAATTTCAACATATTGTGGTCTGCATAAGAAATTAAACAGGAATTTTTAGGGAGGTTTGTGGAAGCTGCAGACAACACACAAAGGCCAACATAACAGAAAAAGTTTAGAAACTCAGAAATACATAAAAGATATGTATAGTATTATATAATATCAACATATTTTATCATTTAATACCATAATGACTCAGACTTCTTCTCTGGTATAAAGGGAGGGCCAAAAAATTTTACATATCTTTTCCAGATCTGAGGGGGAGGGGTGCCACTCCTCTTCCCTCCTTGATATGGAAGGGATAACTGTGAACATTTCCTATCTGTTAAGAGAGTTGGTTTCATCTTTTGTTATGTTGTTTAATGCTTGCCATGGACAGCTCTTTCTGACTCCCTTCTTCTTTATTTTATTTTTTGTTTTAATTTTCATTTGTTTTTTTTTCCTGACTCCTTGATTGAATAAGGCAGTTATGACATATAAGTATAATGCTTTGGAGTTTTCTATACACCTTTAGTCTTTAAAAACAAAACAAAGCCCTGAATCATTGTTTCCAGGATATATTCTCCATTTTCTCCTATGTCTATCTTTGCATTAAAGTAAACAACTATCAAAGAGTATGTTGAACTGCTTTAGCACAAAAAAACTTGTGAAATTCTTCATATTTTCTCTACCTCTTTTTCTGAAGCATGTCATTACATAAACTGCAGTTATCTTCATGGTAGCTTTTTTGGCTTATGATTATCATAAGCATTGCAAAGCAAGAAGACCAAATGTCACACTAAATGACGTTTCTTATTGCATTTGGGCACGCAGTAAAACCAAATCTTCCAACCTATTTCTTTCTCCAAAGAGAACTTGACAATCATCCTTTGAATAAGGAGTGACCTTTCGTCTTCCAGTTGTTGTTTTTTTTTTACAAGAATACAAATATTGACATAGTTCAATTCTTCCAGCAACACATTCATTGTTGATGTTCAGTCATGTCAGACTTTTCGTGACTCCGTGTGGGGTTTTCTTGGCAAAGATAATGCAGTGGATTGCCATTTCCTTCTCCAGCTCATTTTGCAGATGAGGAAACTGTGGCAAATAGAGTTAAATGACTTGCCCAAGTCATATAGTAAGTGTCTAAGGCCAGATTCGAAGTCAGGAAGATTAGTCTTCTTGACTCTAGGCCCAGCACTCCATCTGCTGAACCACCTCGCTGCCCAGTACATCCATTAATAGACAACTAACAACACTGAGAATGCCAGGAATTGTTAATGTTTATAAATGGTCTAAAAACTGTCTAATTCTTTTTTTTTAACATTTGTTTTCAAAACTTGGGGTTCGAAATTCTTTCCCTTCCTCCCTCCCACCCTCATTGAGAAGACAAGCAACTCAATACAGGTTATACATGTGTAGTCATGCAAAACACTTCCATAGTAGTCATGTTGTGAAAAACTATATTTCTCTTCATCCTATCCCACCTCTTGTTTATTCTATTCTCTTTTGACCTTGTCCCTCCTCAGAAGTTTCTTATTACCCCCTCCCCCAATCTGCCCTCTCTTCTATCATCCCCCCCTCTTATCCCCTTCCCCCCTATTTTCCTGTAGGGTGAGATAGATTTCCATACCCAATTGAGTGTTTATGGTATTCCCTCCTTAAGCCAAATCCAATGAGAATAAGGTTCACTCATTCCCTCTCACCTTCCCCTGTTTCCCCTCCACTGTAAAAGCTTTTCCTTGTCTGTTTTATGTGAGATAATTTGCCCCATTCTACCTTTCCCTTTCTCCCAATATAATCCTTTCTCACCCCTTAATTTTATTTTTTTAGATATCACCCCTTCATCTTCAACTCATCCTGTGCCCTCTCTATCTACCTATACATATATTTTTTTTTCCCTCCAACTGCCCTAATACTGACAAAGGTCTCATGAGTTACAAGTGTCATCTTTACATATAGGAATGTAAGCAGTTAAACTTTAATAAGTTTCTTATGATTTCTCTTTCCTGTTTACCTTTTCATGCTTCTCTTGAGTCTTGTATTTGAAAGTCAAATTTTCTATTCAGTTCTGGTCTTTTCATCAAGAATTCTTGAAAGTCCTCTACTTCATTGAATATCCTTTTTTCCCCTGAAGGATTATACTCAGTTTTGCTGGGTAGGTGATTCTTAGTTTTAATCCTAGTTCCTTTGCCCTCCAGAATATCATATTCCAAGCCCTCCTGTCCCTTAATGTAAAAGCTGCTAAATCCTATGTTATCCTGATTGTGTTTCCACAATACTTGAATTGTTTCTTTCTGGCTGCTTGCAATATTTTCTCCTTGACCTGGGAACTCTGGAATTTGGCTATAATATTCCTAGGAGTTTTCCTTTTGTGATCTCTTTCAGGAGGTGATTGGTGGATTCTTTCAATTTCTATTTTATCCTCTGGTTCTAGAATATCAGAGCAATTTTCCTTGATAATTTCTTGAAAGATGGTATCTAGCCATTTTTTTTTATCATGGCTTTCAGATAACCCAATAGTTTTCAAATTATCTCTCCTTGATCTATTTTCCAGGTCAGTTGTTTTTCCAATGAGATATTTCACATTGTCTTCTATTCTTTCATTCTTTTGATTTTGTTTTATAGTTTCTTGATTTCTCATAAAGTCATTAGCTTCCATTTGCTCCATTCTAATTTTTAAGGAGTTATTTTCTGTAGTGAGCTTTTGTACTTCCTTTTCCATTTGGCCAATTCTGCTTTTCAAAGCATTCTTCTCCTCATTGGATTTTGCATTTTTTTGCCCACTTTTTCTGAGATCTGGGCAGTTTTCTTTTAAAATTTCTTGAAACATTATACCTAGGCTCTTTGTTGTTCTTGGGTTGGGTTTTAGTTTGTTTGTTGTTGTTGTTGCTGGGTAACATTATCCAGATACTCCAAAGACTCTTAAATTTTTTCTCTTCAATTCATTTTCCAGGACAATGGTTTTTGCCATGACCTTTTATTTTCAACATTTTTTTTTAGTCTTTTGGCTTTGTTTTTATATTTCTTATTGCCTTATGGCTTCTATTTATCCATTCAAATTATCGGGAAGTTTATTGCTTGAGTAAAGTTTTGTACCTCTTATGCCAAGCTGTTAATTGTCTTTCCAATTCTTTCTACCATAGCTTTCATTTATTTTCATTTTTTCCCCCTCAAGCACTCTTATCTCATTTATAAAAACATTTTAACCCTTCTTTTTTGATCTCTTGTTTCATTTCTTCCAGAAATTCAAGTGAGTTTGTACCCAAATCATGTTTTTCTCTGAGGCATTGCTTATGGATATTTTAGATTCATTCTCATTTTCTACATTTGTGTCTTGAGTGGCCTTGCCACCATAATAGCTCATTATGGTGGGGTTCTTTTTTTATTTAACCACTCTTCCAGCCTACTTAGTGACTTGACGGTAAGGCTGATTTCTGCTGTAATTCTGGAGAGAAGGTGTGGGCTAGCTCCGGTGCTGCTTTCTTTGGGTATTGAGAGTTGCATATATGGAAGGGGGCCAGGAAGCAATGATTAGTTGGGAAGGGAGTAAGTTTAGTGTCAGGATAATATTCAAGGCTGCATGAGATATGATGAATTTAAGATGTGTGTGGAATATTGTATTTCTCATTTCTTACCTGGCTGAATTACTCTGAGATTTCTCTGACTTTTCCATAATGTCCCAGAAAGCTCATTATTCAGAAAATCTCATCATCCTGCAAGATCCCATAAGTCTTAGTACTCTACCTTATCACCACCCTTTGTCCCTCAGATTAGAGGATACAGCCATGAACTCTAAAATCTCCATTTAAGAAGGAGCTCAGGATAGATATCTACTCACTTCTCTCCTAGATGCACTACTCAGGAACTTGGGACCACATTATGCCCCCTCCAAGGTACTTCCTTCTCTGCCCCCTTTCAACCTTTTATATGTTTTTTCCCCCACTATATAGTAAGTTCCTTGAGGGCTTTCTTGAAGGTCTTTCTTTTCTCATAGTTGTATCCCCAGTGCTTAGCACTATGGCTGGCACATAGTAGGCTCTTACTAAATGTATATTTACTATTGACATCAAGTGTGAAATATCCAGAAGGCAGTTGTTTATATAGGCATAGTTTTCAAGTGGGAGATAATGCTAGATGTGTATATTTGGGAATCATTTGCAAAGAAACAGCAGATACTTAAACTTATGTTTGCAGATGAGATAACCAAGAAAGGAGTAGAAAGAGAAGAGACATGGGATATATCCATCCCTGGGGGCAAGCCATGGATAACAATCTAACAAAATAAGAAGGATCACTTAGACAAGAAGATTTAGAAGAAAGAAGCATTTCCATAAGCCAAGGGAGGAGAGAGATTTCAAGAGGAAGAGGTGGTCTGTAAGTAGCATCAAACATTACAGAGAGGTCAAGAAGAATGTCAACTGAGAAAAAGGTCATTGAAATAACCAATAAGAGATTGTTTCAGTGAAGGATCAAAAGTACAACTTCAAAGGATTGAGAAGGGACGTATGTAGGTGGCTTTTTCTAGGAGGTATGCTATGAAAGGGTAGAAAGATGAGGGATAATAATTTAAGAAGCAATGATATTGGGGTTTTTTGTGTTTGTTCTTTTTGTTTGTTTTTTAAAAGAGGGGAAATCTCAGCATTTTTGCAGGTCACAAAAAATGAGCCAGTGCATAAAAGAGTGTTTGAAAATTAGAGAGAAGGGAATGTAGGGAATTTATAAAAATACAGTTGTTGTTCATCCTTCTTTTTCAATGAGGACCAATGACATCACAGAGTTTTGATTTGAGTGTGAATTGGATTTAAGTGAGGCAGAGCTGCACAAAGTAGTCAGCCTCACTCTTTCTTCCAGAGTCCACTCTTTCTTTCCATTGAAGTCCAATGGCAAGACAAAACTCAAGACAACTGGCAATGGCCCAGAATGCAGTGAATGACCTTGTCATCTATAATGTCTGACCAAAATCTAAGCCCTCCACAGTTCCTTCTTCAGCTATCTTCATGGCCGTTGGAACAAATTGTTCCTATCCTCCCATTCTACTGGAAGAAGTCTTTACATCCTGGGCTAGACATCCCCTTAACTTTCCAATGGTTTTGTGGCCCATTCATTACTCTCAACCTATTTTAGCCTGTCTGCCAAGACAGTTTCCCCAGTTATGGCCATTGTGCATGCTATAGCTTCTTGGAGCTACAGGTGAGAGTTAAGAACCATGTGGATGAGCAGTCCTGAAAAGGACTCTGCAAGGCCTCATACCAGAGGCACTAGTACTTCTTGAACACCCATACACCAATAAATGCAGCAGAACAAGAGCCATTCACCAATAGACAAATGGTCAATGGTCATGAACAAATAATTCTCAAAATAAACTATCCAACAACCATATGAAGAAATGCTCCAACTCTCTAATAATAAGAGAAGTGCAAATTAAAACATCTCTAAGGTTCTACCTCACACTCATCAGTTTAGCAAAATATTTAATGATTTAAAAAAAAAGCACAAAGAAAATGACAATTCTTGGTGGAGGTGTATAAGGACAAGGATATGAATATATGGCTGGTAGAAGTGTGAAATGCTCCAGCTGTTCTGAAAAGCAACCTAGAACTACATTCCCAAAATCATTTAACTGTGCATACCTTTTAATTTAGCAATATTAGTCTTATACTTCAAAGAAATCAGGCAAAAAGGAAAATGGGTCACATGTACAAAAATATTTATAGCAGCACTTTTTGTTGTCATAAATAACTGGAAAGAAAGTGAGTGCCCATCAGTTGGAGAATAGCTGAACAAATTATGGTATTGATGCAGTTTAGGGGTTCAGGGGTGCTGGGACCCCAATATCAAAACACACGGGTCCTGCCTGAAAGAATTCAACCCAAGCCTTCTTTCACCCAAAGACAAGGTTTATTAGAACAGCCATCATATTGGGCAGACTCTTAAGGAGTCTGAACATTAGTAAGCTATTGGGTAGATTATAGGAATCTGAGCAGTGGCTAGATTATAAGAATCCAAGTAGTGGCTAGATTTTAAGAATCTAAACTAGATTTTAGGAATCTGAACTGTGACTAGATTATAAGAATCCCAGCAGTGGCTAGATTATAAGAATCTAAGCGGTGGCTAGATTTTAAGAATCAGAGTATCTTAATGGAGAAAAGATGGACCTTATATACAGAAAGACTATGGGAGGGATCTAGGCCAAGTAGTCTATGAGGTAATAGAATTCCAGGGACCTGGACCACATGGCCAAGGGAGAATGGAGAAATGGCCTGGGGCCATAGGGAGGTCCACAAAGAAAGGCCAGTTGATGGGATTATAGCCTCAGGGGAACACCAGAGATTTGGCCATGTGGGAAAGTCCAGGGTTTTTCCTTTCTGGGACCCAGATCCCAACCCCATCAGTATATGAATGTAGTTTAATATTATTTTACCATAAATAATCACAAAACTGATGGATTCATAGCAACCTTTGAAGATTTTATGAACTGATGTGGAATGAAGGGAACAGAAACAGGAAAATTATTTATATAATGACTACAACATTGTAAAGAAAAACAACTGTAAAAGAGTTAAAAACTATGATCAATACAATAACAAATCACAGTTATAGAAGTTTAATGATAAAGTATGCTTCTCAACTCTTGGTATTCAAGAGATAGATTCAAGATGCAGAATTAGACATACATTTTTTAATATGTCCAATGTATAGATTTGTTTTGCACAACAGTATTTATCTGTTCCAGGGAAAAGCTTTTAGTTTTCTTTATTTGAGGTGGTTTAGGGAATAGTAGTCAGTGATAGTGATATTTCAAAAAGAAGAAAGGATATTTATAGCAGCTCTTTTTGTGGTGGCAAAGAATTGGAAATTGAGGGAATGCCCATCAATTGGGGAATGGCTAAACAAGTTGTGATATATATGAATGTAATGAAATACTATTGTGCTATGAGAAATAATGAGCAGGCAGATGTCAGAAAAATCTGGAAAGACTTGTATAGACTGATGCTGAGTGAATTGAGCAGAAGCAGGAGAACGTTGTACACAGTAACAACCGCTTTGTGTAATGACTAACTTTGATAGACCTAGCCTTTCTCATCAATGCAAGGATCTAAGACATCTCCAAAGGTCTCATGATGGAAAATGCTATTCACATCTAGAGAAAGAACTATGGGGTTTGAATGCAGATTGAAGCATACTATTTGCTCTTTTTTTCTTCTGTTTTGTTTTGTTTCCTCTTTCTTGGGTTCCTTCTATTGGTTCTAATTCTTCCTTACAGCATGACTAATGTAAAAATATGTTTAATATGAATGTATATGTATAGACTATATCAGATTGCATGCCATCTTGGGGAGGGAGGTGAGAAGAGAGAGGGGGGTAAAACTCAAAACTCAAAAGCTTATGGAAGTGATTGTTGATAAATCAAAATAAATTAATAAAAAAAAAGAAGAAAAGAGTGACAAATATTCATTTAAAAATAAACAGAAAGGGACAGCTAGGTGGTGCAATGGATAGAGCACCGGCCCTGAAGTAAGGAGGACCTGAGTTCAAATTCAGCCTCAGGCCAAACACTTGACACTTACAAGCTGTGTGACCCTGGGCAAGTCACTTAACCCCAATTGACTAAAAAAAAAAATAAAATAAACAGAAAAGATCAAAAGGAAATGCAATAGAGGATGCAGACAAACAAGATAGTATCGAAACTACCATGTTAAATTTGAATTATACAAAGAAACAGTAAAACATTTGTATTCAGTGGGAAAAAAAAACAAGCTGTACATAACAAAAGTTTACAGTTTCATAAATAATCTCCTTTTCTGCTCTTCTTTGTATAGTGAAATGTCCAAATTTGTTGTTTATTGAATTCATAATTTAAAAAAAAGAAAAGAAATGAAGGAAGAAAAAAGAGAAAGGATGTTTGACTAGGGGCAAGCCAACAAGCATTTATTAAGCACTATGTGCTGAGTAAGGCAGCTAAGTGGTGCAGTGGATAAAGCAGCTGGCCTGAAGTCAGGAAGATCTGAGTTCAAATCCTACCTCAGACACTCACTAGCTCTGTGACCTGAGCAAATCATTTAACCCCTATTTGCCTCAGTTCCTCATCTGTAAAATGGGGACACAGTGGAAAAGAAAACTGCAAACCACGCCAGTATCTTTGCCAAGAAAACCCCATGGACTACATAGTCTGACATGACTGAATGACAGAGATGACAACAACATTCCAGGCACTGTGCTAGGTGCCAGGGATTAAAAAAAAAAACAAAAAAACATTTTAATGGACAATTCCTGCTCTCAAATAACTTACATTCCATCAGAGGAGACAAAACATACATATATATGTTGTGGAAGCATATTTAAAACCTCCTTTTTAGTAAAATTGAAAATAATAAGAAATAACAAAATTCTATTCTAAAAACTCTTTCCAGATTTTTCCCTTTAGGAAAGTAGGTAGAACAAAAGCTAAGGCCTTTCTTAGGAAAATGGACAAAGGATGATAGCCAAACTGAACTCTTCCCTAGATAAGATCACTACCTCCCCATTCAACAGATTGGTACCCTGGGACAAAACACCAGTTTCATGCTTCCCCTACTGATGATTGCAGTTCTGGGCCTTACTAAACTGTATTATCTTAATGATTATAATTTTCATACATGAAGTGCCATAAAAATATCATCCAGGAGATAGTCAGAAAAAAGGCAAGATGTAGAGATCATTTTTATCAGAATGTTGTCCCTAACAATTTTAGATTAGCTGAATTGCACACAATTTCAGAGGCAGATTGCTACTAAACTGATGTGAACTGTGATATTTCATTTTGCTTACTTTTAAATGATAACAATATTCTTTTAAGCATATTTATATGACGCTTTAAGGTTCAAAACATCTTGGCAACCTGGCAATGATCCAGTGATGGAAGTCGTGCAAGAATTATAATACTATTTTTATAGATGAATAAAAAATGAGACTCAGAAATTTTAAGTGACAACTAAGTCACACAACTAGTTTAAATCAATCAGAAAGTATTTATTCAGGAACTGTGCTAGGCACTAGGGATACAAAAACAAAAATGAAACAATCCCTAAACAAGAGGAGTTTATATTCTAACAGGAAAACAATACATACATACACACATACACATACACATATATACATACATTCATACATACAAGTAAACACAAGGTAGTCAGAGAGTGGGGGGTAACTCAGGAAAGGCTTCATTCTGAAGAAATTTTGAAGAAAGGGAGGCATTCTGTGAGGTAGAGGTTAGGAGGAAGGACTAGACTGTGAAAGCATTTAAAAGCTAAACAGAGCCAGGATTCAAGCTGGAGTCCTCTGACCCTATAGGCGACCCTTTAGGATCCACCCAACTGTTAGTGCTGCAACCCTCCTGAAATTACCTTTTATTTAATTTATCTAGGTACATGTAGTTACCCACCCAAACCCTCAATTAGAATGTAAGATTCTTGAGGACAGGAGCTATTTTTTTTTGTCTCTGTATCCCCAAGCATAACGCTTTTCTCTTAGTAATTCACTTAATAAATATTTGTTGAATTGGATGAAAGACAAAATTCACCTAAGTATTTAATAACAACTTTAATGCTCCCTAAAATAATCACAATTCAATAATAAATAATTGTAAATGTATTTCTGGTTAAAAAAAAAAACTGTATGGTTAACCTTACCTCGTACGAGGGTAGCCAAAGCTCCTTGCCCTTACATTCTGAATCTAAAACAGAAATTGAGTCTAGTAGACATAAACACAGAAAAAAGTATTATTGCCAATTCATTTCCAAACAAGCACCACTGTTAGAATTTGAAAGTATGAATCTTTCAAAAATGGTTTTTGGATTATGTTAAATACCTCCTGGAGGAAAGAAAAAAAAACACCAACAAGTGCCAGCTATTGGAATGGCTCCTGTTTCCACCCTTATTTACAGAAATGAGTAATATTTATAATCTCTTCCCTTCAATGTCTAATAATACTTACATAACATTTATAACTAAATCAGCAACTCTGAATTTGTCACCAATTTTTTCCATGAAAATAGAAGTTTCAGGATGTGAAAGGTTAACATAATTTTAAACCTCTCTGAAAATAGCTTAAATTCCCTTTTATACCAAACCCAAACTAGCCCAATGAATATAGTAACTACATTCAAAAGATATAAGAAATCCCTTTCAGTATCCCTCCAGGAAAGAATTTTTATAACAACACTTCACTTAGAAGGAATCATTTATTTATCCTATACCCTCTGAAGTGTGGGGAAGCAAATATTATTGTCCCATCCCCTTCACAGGTGGAAAAACTAAGGCAGACTAGGAAGGTGAAAAGCAAAAATATAGTGATATACAATATTATATTGTAAATCACTATACTAGACTTCCAGACTAGAACTTTCTCCACTAACAATAATAATTGTAATAATAATAGGGTGTGTGTGTGTGTGTGTGTGGTACTGCTTTAAAGTTTGCAAAGAGCATTGCATTCATTAACTCATTTGATCACTAGGTTAGTAGTTCTTAAAATATAGCCTGTGGACCACTGAAAGTCTTTGTAGGTCCTTCAGGTATATCAGTGCAATAGTCTCTCTTAGTATTAATGTTTAGAAAATGACTATGTCTGTTTTGATTTCTAGCATGACTTAATCCCACTTCTATCCCTTAGTGATCTCTCAATAAAGGTAGCAGCAGTTTCTTCCATTAACTCTGATGAAGTGTATTTTTGTTGGTGGTGGTGGTAGTGGCAAAATGAATATTTCTTATTCATTTTGAACTTAAATACATAAAGTAGAGACACCTGCCCCAAAAAAAGCATTTCCATGTACACAGCACATCATAAAAAGAAGATTCACTATAAAACCATGAATTTACATTTCACATTGTTTACTTTTTTAAAAACTATAAGTACCACACATCATTTTCAAAGCTACTCTGCTTTCAATGCTTCCTTCTAATTTTCTTTTATACCCAGCTGTGCGCTTTTTATATTTTTTCCCTCCCTTCCCACCCTGCCCTAGAGATGGCTACCATTAGACACAAATATGTGTACATATGATGCGGTTTAGGGGTTCAGGGGTGCTGGGACCCCAAAATTACAACACACGGGTCCTGCCGGACAGAATTCAACCCAAGCCTTCTTTCAGCCAAAGGCAAGGTTTATAAGAACATCCTTCACGTTGGGCAGACTCTTAAGGAGTCTGAACATGGGTAAGCAATGGCTAGATTATAAGAATCTGACCAGTGGTTAGATTTTAGAAATCTGAGCATCTTAATGGAGACAAGGTGAACCTTATATACAGAAAGACTGTGGGAGGGACCTAGAAGTGGCCAGTAAACTGGGGTGAACAGAACTCCTGGGACCTGGACCTTGTGACCAAGGGAGAATGGAGATTAAGGGTGGGAAATGGCCGGGGTCATACTTAGGGAGGTAAAACAAAGGAAGGGAGATTGGGTGTAGCCACAATGAAAGGCCAGTGGATAGGATTATAGCCTCAGGCAAACGCCAGAGCTTTGGCCATGTGGGAAAGTCCAGGGTTTTTCCTTTCTGGTGGCCCAGATCCCAACCCCATCACATATACATATATATGTAGAATCATACTATACATTTTTTTTTCTCTAGAGGCAGATAGCATCTTCCTTCATAGATCCTTTGTAGTTGAGTATTTATAATGCTTAGTCACTCAAAGTTGTTCTCAAAACAATATTACTGTTACTATATGCAATGTTCTCTTGGTTCTGCTCATTTTACCCTTCGTTATTTCATAGGGTATTTTGACTTAGATATATAAGCCTTGCCTAGAGCACTGGCCTATACTTTTCAACTAATTCAATTATCCTGGTCCAGTTGTTTAACCACTCTGAATCTCAGTTTCCTTATTTAGAAGATAAGGGGACTTAACCAGATGATTTTTAAGGCGCCTTTCAGTTTATGGTTTTAATGAGTCATTTACATTGCAACCAGAATTGTCCTGGGTTTTATTACACTTGGAGAAAAGGCCAGGAGGAAGGAGAGGAAAGAGAGGAAGTTGCTATATTAGCTGGTCCTGGACATAACCTGATTCTCATAAAATGGACCAGCACCAAAGTGAGATTAATCCTCCTCAATTTGCACAAATTCATTAACTCTTAGAATGTGCATTGAAAAATTCTTTTGCCTTCAAGGCTGCTCTTGTTCATTGATAGAAAAATGGCCTTTTTACCCTACAAACAGGCTGACTTGGAGTAATAAAACTACTACTTTCCAGACTGCCACTAGTAAGGGATATGAAAGATAATGTGTGTGAAAAGATGATGTCATCATACTCAAAAACAACATACAAATTCTCATTGACTTCTAATTTGTTGAATCCCTCATTTTATAGGCTGTCCAAGGTAGAGGAGCTTGTATGTATTTAGCTACACTGGGCTAAAGTTTCTGTTGATCAGAATCGTGGAGGTGTTTCTATTTTACCTAATGATGTTTGCTACAACTGTCCTCCTCAATTGTTTCCGCCCTATACTTAAGTGAGACACTTCAGACTGTTTTTAGAAGCCATCTGTATTCTAGTTATTCTTAGCATAACTCTCCTATGGTAAATGCTAATATCTTTAATCCTATCATTTGTTAATCTCATATTTATAATAACAAGGATAATACTACTGTAATTCTATGAGTATGTAACTAGGTTTATATAAAAATATTGAATTTACACTTTGGTTAACTGAGCTTTTCCTGATTTGTTTTGTTTTTTGTTTTTTTTGTTTTTTTTTTGTGTTAGGCAATGGGGTTAAGTGACTTGCCCAGGGTCAGCTTTTCCTGTTTTTAAAAAATGCTTTATTGATATGTTTTGTTTTTTTACATGTCTTTTATTTATGAATATGTACTAAGCATAAGTTCTCCTGGTAAGATCAGAAGATAAATCCTATAATGTGTTAGCCAGTATTGTGGAGGATGTCCTACCCAGAGTCCATACAAAAAGCTTCCCTATAGGAACAATATGACCCAATTTGCAGATGACATGCTAATTGTATCTAGCCATGGAGTATTTTTTTAAAATATCCAGTGAAATCATTAGTAATGAAAATAAAGATCAGCCTAACCATCCAAAAAAGACCAAGTAAATAAATAATGAATACAATGCAGACAAGGAAATGCCAATAGCCCATTGATTATGCAATAACCATATACCTTGGACAGGAAAAGTCAAAAGGATAATAAACTGATCCCGGAAGTAAGGAGTAGGAGGAATTTTAGCTGGATTACATTTTGAAATGTTCACATTACTCAGTGTTCCCAAACTACTACAAAGCTCATCTCTTTAACATTATATCCCCCCCAGTGATAGAATTCAAACATCAGGCTTTAAACCTAACAGGCCAGTTATTAACCTCTCAGTGCCCCCAGGCAACTTTCTAAGACTACAAGTTTCAGAGAAAGTGTTGACCTGTAATCAGAAAAGGAGGTTCCTCACTTACATACATAAGAAATCACAGGCCTCAGGCCTCCAAATCACAGCATACAGGGGCAGCTAGGTGGCGTAGAGGATAAAGCACCAGCCCTGGAGTCAGGAGAACCTGAGTTCAAATTCAGTCTTACACATTTACTTAGCTGTGTGACCAGGGCAAGTCATTTAACCCCGATTGTCTCAACAATAACAAAAAAAAAAATCCGGGCAGCTAGGTGGCGCAATGGATAGAGCACTGGCCCTGAAGTCAGGAGGACCTAAGTTCAAATGCGGCCCCAAACACTTGACACTTACTAGCTGTGTGACGTTGGGCAAGTCACTTAACCCCAACTGCCTAAGCATAAAAAAAAAATCATCATGGTATTCTATGATCCCCAAAATATCAAATTTAAAAAACAAACAAGCAAACCTCAAACAGCAGGGATCACCTTGCAGTTACTTTGCAGCCTCTAAGTAGGTTGTATCATTTTACTAAGGATATTCTGTATGTGAGAAGTGTTGACACAGATATCAAATGCATAAATGATGAGGAAAAGAAGAAAGCCAATACTGAGAAGAGACCAAAAGTAACAGGGTCAGCTCCTCTGACCCTGCAGGCACTGGTTCTTTCCATAGTATTATGCTGCAGATTTTGCTTCTGTCTCATCAAGAAGAAAGAAAAGCACCACCTTTAGTAAAGAGCAACTTAATATTCTCATTAGCGAATCTGAAAAGAATTCACATCCTGACATACAAGATAGAGAACTTTTCAACCACTCCCACGTTCTTGAAGTCTATAACATAGGTTTGGCCTCAAAACCAAAAAGCCAGGCAATTAGCATAACAGGAAAAAAAGCGGGGGTGGGGGGGGCTGCTCTGGCTTCTAACAGCTCAAGAAGATAGATGGGCCTGGAAAATTCATCTCCAAGTCAAATTCTTGAGGAGGACCTCTCTGTGGATGAGTTCTCATCACCAAATGCAAGCAGGTCCTCTTTATGGGCATGGGCAAATGAGTCTAGTCAGCGAACTGAATGACTGCAGCTTCAACCCCAAAGGCTTCCTCCACACAATATGGTGTTTCACAAGGCCATCATTTGCCTACTCCCCAAACATGAGACTGTCAACCGAATTTCAGCCTTCCGTCTTCTTGGGGCCGGTATTCCAGGAAATTCCAGCCACACCGTATCTTCCTGGGCCCTGCAGCAGTAAAGCCACTACGGTATGTACACTTCCTTTAATAGAGGACCTGAGGGGCAAGTAGGTGGCGCAGCGGATAGAGCACCAGCCCTGGAGTCAGGAGGACCCTTCGAAACCCTGGGCAAGTCACTTAACCCCAACTGCCTCAAAAAAAAAGAAAAAGAAAAAAAGAAAGAAAACAAAGAAAAATAGAGGTCCCGAACAACAATGTTCTTTGGAGCAGTCTTGGACAATGCAACAATTGTGCTCATACTATCATCCGTTGCCTTTTCCATCCAGACAGGAGCTGCTGCTGCCATCGCAGCCACCAACAGTGCTGCCTCATCATCCCACCTTCCAGGTACAACAGCTGAAAGCTATTGGACAACAGATGGAAAACCACATCTCATCATCAGTCACCACAGGGGCATCAAGGCCAGATACAACCACTCCAATTGGTGAGGATGAAAGAGCAGCCGAATCAATTGTTCCACTCTCTTAACCTGCAAGAAAAACTATAGCCCACCAATCTACCCAACATAATTGGACTACTTAGGTCTTCACTGCTTCTCCCCAAGATCTGGCTATCCTCCCTTCTCCCCCTCAATGAGAGCTGGTTGAGACACCAGGTACTGGAGCCAAGCAGCTGAATAGTCCAGATAGCTTACCAGATGACCTAAACAATGACTTCTTGAGTCATCATGGAGAATAAAGATCTTTTACCATCATATGACAGGCACTATAATAAAATTCTTTATATTGTGTGTCCATAACGGATGGATGCAAAGGTGCTTGAGCAAATCCAAGTCTAAGAATTTTGTTTAGTTTAGTTTTGTTTTGTTTGTAGGTTTGGTTTTTGTTCTATAGGATCAGTATTTAAGTCAAAATTATCTAGAGGCTTTACTAACAATAGCAACAAAACAAAAACAACAGGGTTTAACTTAACACTAGGGTTAATGACCCTAGTGCCCCCAGGCAACTTTCTAAGACTAAGTTTCAGAGAAAGTGTAGACCTGCTTCAGATGAGGTAGTTCCTCACTTGGAGTTCCCCATACCTAAGAAATCACAGGCCTCAGGCTTCCATTCAAAAAGAAACAAAAGACCAGCCTGGTAGTCATCTCTTAATTTCCTGTAGCCAAAGATACTCTCAAGGTATTGGGAAAGATAGATGTAGAGAGAGTGGAACCTGAAAATAAAATGAATATGAATTTTTTTTTTGGCAATTCATTACTTTGGTTTTTTTTTTATTCAACATTATTTTATTTTCTGTTCCAAATTCTCTCCCTCTTCCTTTCTCTCCCCTCATTGAGAAGGCAAGAAAAACAAAACCCATTAAAAATATGTATAGTCCTACAAAACAAAGTCCCCCATAGCTATGCCCTACCCTCTACCTCACCCTCCACTAAAAAAAAAAGAAAAAGAAGAAAGTATGCTTCAATCTTCACTCTATCAACTCTGTCTCTATCCAGGGGTAGATAGCATTTTTCATCATAAATTCTTTGGAATTGTGGTTAATCATTGTGTTGATCAGAGTTACTAAGTCCTTGGAAATGTGTTTTGCATGACTACACACTTGTAATCTATGTCAAATTGCTTGATTTCTCAAGGGGGAAGAGAAAAAGGGAGAGAATTTAGAACTAAAATTTTGAAAAAAAAAGGTTAAAATTGTTTTTACATGTAATTAGGAAAAATATCAAATAAAAAAATCTACTTAAAAAAAGAGTTACTAAGTCTTTCAAAGTTGTTTGCCTCTATGGTACTGTTATTACTGTATAAATCATTCTTCTGGTTCTGCTCACTTCACTTTGCATCATTTTGAGTCTTCCCGAGTTTCTCCAAAATCATCCCCTTCATCATTTCTTATAGCAGAGAAGTATTCTATCATGTTGGGTGTATGGGGTGTTAAGGGAAGACTAGCACCTCTGGTGTGAGGGCTTGCCGACCTATTTTCAGGACTTTTTATCCACCTTTGGTGTCCACTTGTCACCCAACTCTCACAGCACACCCAAGTAAAACTGTCTCTGCAGATGGGCTAAACCAGGTTGAGAGTAACTGACAAGGCCTCAAACCCTTTAATGAGTTAAGGGGATGTCTACCCCAAGCATCTGATGACTTTCCCTTTGGAATGGGAAGATAAGAATAATTTGTTCCATGACCGTGAAGGCAGCTGAAGCAGGCAGCTATGGAACTTGATCAGACATCATAGATGCCAAGGTCATCCACTGCATCCTGGGCCATTGCCAGTTGTACTGACTTTTTCCTTGCCACTGGACTTGAGTGACTCTGGAAAAGAGAGTGAGGTTGACTACTTTGTGCAACTCTGCCTCACTGAAATCCAATTCACACTCAAGTCAAGATATCACTCCATAATGTCATCCCTCCTCTTGGAAAAGAAAGGACAAACAACAACATTCCATCACGTTCATATATTTGTTCAGCCATTCTCCAATTGATGGGAACTCTCCTTGGCTTCCAATTCTTTGCCCTCACCAAAACAGCTGTTACATATATTTTTATCTCTGTCTTCGATCTCTGTGGGAAATGAAACTAAACTTTTTCAAAAAGAAGAAAGATAGGTACAGAAAAGAATTGAGTGGTCTGGAATGGATTGTCCACAGTGTCAGGACCCTCACAAAAACTGTTAAATTTGGGAGCGTCTAGGAGGGTAGGGCATTGATTCATGTCTGAGTTCTGCCAAGATTATTAGCTATATGACTGAATAGCCTCAATATCCTCATCTGTAAAATGGGGGGGGGCGGGTTGTGCTAAATGATCTCTAAGGTCCCTTTCAGCTCTGACATTTTATGATTTTTCAGTAATAAATCTTAAAAACTTTTTTTGTCTAGCTGCTGTTATATATGAATTGGACTTTCAAAAGGATATGATAAATTGTTAAATATTTAATGAGGTATATTTTATTATAAAGCAGATAATAATATATAACAGCAAATTTTCATTTGAAATTCTTGGCTCTTATGAAAGTATATAAGGTAGTTTAAAAATGTAGCTTCTACATATTAATGATGAGTCAACTATCAGGTATTTGCTATATGTCTGAAGCCCCCAGAATATGGGTAGTTTTGATTTATAAGTCAAGAATAAATGAAATGTTAACTGTCAGGGGAACATCAGGAAAGATATTCAAGTCCTAAGTTGTGGTCAGTGAAATTTTGCTATTTAAGGTAAAAATTCCTGGAACTGTAATTTACTATTGTTTTGAGCTCTGATTACTGGGATAGTTACCTTAACTGCCATGAAGCCAATAGTAGAAAATGGGCATGTGCTGCAGTCTGGGAACTGCTAAAGATGGTTGTCCATGCCTGGGAAAAGTTTTGGGGATGACTTCAGACAACGGCATAGGTAGGAATCTTCTGATTGTATTTCTCCATTGTGCTATTTCCTTTCTGGAAAGGTTTATCCTGAGTCTTGCTTTTAACACACTGTGAATACATGATTGGTTGTCAGATATGACTCATGCCTGGAATCAAACAGAGGTAAGGGAGTTTTTCCTCTTCTTATGATATGTGACATTGTTATAACTGTCCCTCTCTTTCCTTTTATAGCAAATTTCTATAATCAAGATGTTTTGTAAATAAAATACTAACTCAAATAATATATTGATACTGGAACATCTCTGACTTATTATAATAGGATGTAAGTATAAACATCTTACAATCTTAACCTATATTTATGGTCAAATTATAATATCCTCCTAAGGGGGAAATGATTAAACAAAGTAATAAGACAAAGATATAATGTGGAAGTTTTCTAAATAAATGGAATAGTAAATTTGAGAAAGCAACAGAATTGTACAGTTTTCTCTAAGAACTATATACAGATGTATATTATTGGCTTCCAAATTTATCTATGGTGGAAATTCAGGTTTTGAGTATGTTTTAGTAATAACTTCTCAAAATTGGATTAAGGATTTATTAAGGAGAAAGGATTTTACACATACATTGTATAGATAATGGTAAAGAAAGCAAAATTATTTTCCCATTTTTATAGTATCTGTCTGATAATTTTACAAGGCAGAAGAATAGGCCATAAATGAGATTCCTAAGAAAAAAGCACCAGGACCAGATGTATTTACAAGTGAATTCTATCAAACATTTAAAGATCAACTAATTCCAATATTAAATAAATTATTTGGAGTAATAAGCAATGAAGGGATCCTACCAAACTCCTTTTATGAAACAAATACAATGCTGATACCTAAAACCAGGAAGAGTAAAAACAGAGAAAGAAAATTATAGACTAATTTCATTAATGAATATGGATACAAAAATTCTAAATAAAATACTAGCTAAAAGATCACAATATATTACAAAAATTATACATTATAACCAAGTGGGATTTATGCCAAGAATACTGGGATGGTTTGACACAAGGAAAACTATTAACATAATTGATTATATCAATAATAATAAAAATCATATGATTATCTCAATAGATGTGAAAAAGCTTTTGCTAAGAATAACACTCATTTCTATTAAAGAAAATTTGAAAATATGGGTATAAATGGGTTTTTCCTTAATTAATAAAAAGCATGTTTATCTAAAACCATCATCAACCATTATTTGTAATGAGGATAAGCTAGAAGCCCTCCTAATAAGATCAATTGTGAAACAAGGATGCCCACTGTCACTAATATCATTCAATATTGTATTGGAAATCCTAGCAACAGCAATAAGAGAAGAAAAATAAATAGAAGGAATCAAAATAGAGAATGAGGTAGTAAAACTTCTCTTTTTACAGACAATATAATGATATACTTGGAAAATCCCAAAGACAACTAAAACATTATTTGAAACAATTAATAATTTTAGATATATCACAAACAAAAACCCTGCAAGAAGAGGCAGTAAGAGATTCCCCATTTAAAATGACTCTGGACAGTATAAAATACCTGGAAGTATATTTGCCAAAACAAACTCAGGAACTATAGAAGATTTAAATAATTGAAGAAATAGAAATTATTCATGGGTAGGCAGGGCCACTATGATAAAAAACGAAGAACAAAAAGTCAAGAGTAGCAAAGGAACTAATAAAAAAAATGTAAAGGAAGGAAGTTTAGCAGTATCAGCTCTTAAACTATGTTATAAAGCAGTAATTACCAAAACTATCTGGTGTTGGCTAAGAAATAGAAAAGTAGCTCAATTTAAAAAAAGATTCTTATATCAGGTACAGAATTTAGATAAGGATAGAAACAACAAATGGTATATGAACTGATATTCTCTGAAGTTTCAATATTGGAGAATCAAATTTAAATGATTATACTAAATTATATTAAATCAGAATTATTGCACTGGGAGAGGCAATTAAGAACTATGTCTAGTGAACTGCTGGATCCTCCCCAAGTCAACAGAAAGCAGTCCAGAATTTAGGGTGTGGACCAATGTACCCCAAGGCCCATTGACTCCTACCATTTGACTTGTTAAACAAAGCAAGTCTGTAACTGGGGGAAGAATATTGGAGGATGGATCCGGTCAGGCCCCAATCTTAATAACGGACAAGAAAGAACTTCTGTTCTCATGCCCTATAAAAACAAACTCACCTGGACATACTCTAGGACTGTCACCTCTTTTTCCGCCTTTCTTTGTATCCCCAGGATGACATAGAGGCACCTAATAAATGTGGTTTGACTTGGGGGAAGAAAAAGAGAATGAGACAAAAGATAAACAATGAAAGTACTATTCAGGTATCTCTGAGATATTAATGAGAAAGAATTCCCATTCAGTTCATTGAAAGGATCCTCTATGAAAAAATATATAGAAAAAAAAGCCAAAAATCATATCAGAGGAGAAGGCCCATCTGTAGCAGCAGAGGCTGCATTCACACTAATGAAAAGACAGATCCATCTGTTTCTAAGGAAAAAAGTTCTTAATAGTTAATCCTACTTACCAGACTTAAGTTGTTAACTGGCAAATTTGCCTGTTCAAAAAGTTCAGTAGCAATGGTATGCAAATGTCTTATTATTAAAAACATTACAAATCATTAATAATTAGAAAAATGTAAATTAAAACAACTTTAAGATTCTGCCTCATACCCCTCATATTGGTAAAAATGACAATGTTGGTGGGGCAGTGGTAAAAAAGCCACATTAATGCACTCTTGGTGGAACTATAAATTGGTCCAGTCATTTTGAAAAGCAATTTGTAACTATATTCCAAAAGTTAGTAAACGTTACACATCCTTTGACAAAGCAGTACAATAGTAGCCTAAAAGAAATCAAAGAAAGAGGAAAAGAACCTATGTAAGCAAAATAATTTATAACAACTCTTTTTGTAGTGGAAAAGAATTGGAAACCAAGGGGTTGCCCATGTATTGGGGAAATGGCTGAACAAGTCATGGTACATAGTAATAATAAGCTGGCATTCATATTCTACTTTAAGGTTTGCAAAGTTTTTTATATACATCTCATTGTATCATTGTACATGAATAATGTGTTTTAGAAATCATGAAAGACAACTTTGAAAGAACTCTAACCAGCACAATGACCAACAATAATTCCAGAAGACTAATGATGAAACACGCTATTCACTGACAGAATAATGTGATAATAATCAGAGTGCACAATGAAACAAATGTTTTGGACATAGCCAATTCCAGAACTTGTGTTGCTTAGTCATAAGCATTTGTTACAAGGGTTGGTGCTATGGATTGGATGCTGAACCTGGAGTCTGGAAGACCCAAGTTCAAATCCAGACTCAGATACTTACTTAGCTGGGTGACCCTGGGCAAGTCACTTAATATCTGTCCGCTTCATTTTCCTCAACAATAAAATGACAGTAATGATAGCACCTTCCTCATAGGGTTGGTGTGAGGATAAAATAAAATGAGAATATTTGTAAAGCACTTTGCAGACCTTAAAGTGCTGTGTAAATGATGCTAGCTATTATATTTTTCCAATGGGAGGAGGTGGGAAAGAAAATCGATTTTTCTGAATTGAAAAAAATAATGTGCTGTTACTGCTATACTGGGTTATCTCAGAATCCTGGGTTATAAGTTTATAGGTTTTGTTTTGATTTAGTTTGGCTTTCCTAATTTAAAGCAGCAGATAAGAACCCTGTAATCTATATAGAAACTTTCATTTTTAGCATATAAAGACCTAGAGAAACAAGTCTGGATAAACATGCCTGCTAATGCCAGCCAAGGACATTTGGGAGAAATCCAGTCACTGCTGCAGTCTTGAATTAGGCAAAAAAAAAATAAGACAAAACAAAAACAAGCATCACTGTGCCAAGATTCTTGGTTCAAAATATTTTTCATGAAATATAGGTAACATCAGAAGGCACCAAGTGCCATATAATGTAGTAAAGTAATGATCTTATTTACTTTGATCATATTCACACTGTCTTCCCCTACTCTAAAGGAAGAGAGATTTAAACACAGGCAGTGCTATAGCAGTCTTCAAATATTCAACTGTGCTTTAAATCTCATCAATCCTGGCTATCCTGGGATATGGGGCTAGGAGGAAAGGAGGAAAGAAATTGGCAAATCACTGCTTAGAAACTGACTGCTAAGGCACCACCCTAATATACAGTTCCCAGGAGAGGTCAAAGGCAAATAGTGAAATAAGAAGCATTTTATCTAGAGTATCATAATCCATCCCCTCTTTTAAAAACCTTTCTTTAAATTTATTTTATTTCCATAACATAGTATGATACAAGTAAAAGATGATTGCACTTTCTCCTCAAAGATCCACTTTCTCTCCCTTCCCTATCCCTTGTTTGCCGGAGAAGGCAAACAAAACAAAATAAAACCTCTGTTATAAATGTGTATAATCAAGCAAAACAAATTCCCACATTGGCCACGTCCAGAAAAAGTCCTAATTTGCATTCTGAGTTCATCATCTCTCTATCAGAAGTTAGGTAACATGTTTGATCAAGAATCCTCTCAAATTATGGTGAGCCATTACGTTCATTAGAGTTCCCAAGTCTTTCAAACTTGTTTGAATATTGTTATTATTTAGTATGTATAGCTATCTATACATCTATATCTACATTGTCATAAGGCCTCACTTGACAGGCATCTCACTACTTCTTAAGGTAGCCCATTCCACTTTTGGGCAACATCAATCCTAAGTTTTTTTCGTTATGTTGATTTGAAATCTGCCACTGCAACTCCCACAATTCCTCCTAGTACTACCCTTTGGAGTCGATCAAAACAAACATAATCCTTCTGCCTGTCAGCCATCAAGTTTTCATGAATCTCAAGACTGTGTGTAGGAAAGCTCAACAAAGCTTGCCATACCTGGGCTCCTCAGATTTCATCGTTTCCATCTTATTCCCACTTCCCCTCATTTAATAACAATTTTCTTTTTTCAGGTCTGGCCCAATAAGACCCAGGAGCTCTGAATCTCTTGCATTCCTAAGATCACCTCCAAACTTGCACATGTCCATCTCAGGATATATACCAATTTACCTAAGATCAAGAAAGAGCAAACATAAAAGCAGAAAAGGCAGACAGGGACCTGATGAGGATGGGATCTAGACCCCAAAAAGGAAAAACCCTGGACTTTCCCACATGGCCAAATCTCTGGCATTCCCCCAAGGCTGTAATCCCAGCAACTGGCCTTTCATTGTAGACCTCCCTATGGCCCCGGGCCACTTCTCCATTCTCCCTTGTCCATGGTCCAGGTCCCTGGAATTCTATTACCTCATAGACTACCTGACCACTCCAAGATCCCTCCAATAGTCTTTCTATATATAAGGTCCATCTTGTCTCCATTAAGATGCTCAGATTCTTATAATCTAGCCACTGCTTACTCATGTTCAGACTTCCTAAGAGTCTGCCCAATATGATGGATGTTCTAATAAACCTTTTGTTTGGCTGAAAGAAGGCTTGGGTCGAATTCTTTTGGGCAAGACCCATGTGTTGTGATTTTGGGGTCCCAGGACCCCTGAACCCTTATACCACATCAGACTCAGACATAAACATGCCTAGTTGAGTCCAATTGCTATATGACAGCCGAGGTGGAAAGGGCTAGTCTTTCTCTACCCTTCACTGGAAATTTTAGAGTTAGATGGTGCCACCTGGCATATAGATGTAAGATAGTGCTGGAAGGAAGCTGTTTCTTCTTTTAACTGATGTAGTAATGCCTCCTGCCTGCTGTTGGGGTGGGGAGGAAATGAGGAGGACTTACAGATGATTCAAAATATGCCAGTCATACTAGGACACCAAGTTCTTTCAGCATGGGTGTGTGTGTATGTGTGAAGGTGGTCATCACATGATTAGAAGCAGTCCTCCGAAACTCTCCAATGGAAACCAGAAGGGCAATTGAACATGCTCCAAAGAATGGTCCCTAATGGCCAATTCAACCTCTGCTATGCCGATAAACTCAAACTTCTGATTCTAATTTGACAGATGATTATGGCATAGAAATTGAAAACAGTTTCTTTACTAGAATACAAGTATTGAATGCATGTGTTAGCAGTAGATGTCATCCTGAAGTGAGAATACCAAGTGTGGTTTGAATCATCATCCATGACGTCCATAAATATAGCAATCTCCCAGAATCCCTGTATGGCATGGAAAGAGTTTTGAATTACAAGAACTTTGTACCCGCATGTTCTTTTGTTAGAACTGGAACTTACTTTGCTGCTGTTCTGGGAGTGACTACAAATATTGACTAGGTTATAAAACGGGTGGGGAAATTTTTCCTTCCAAGGATCACTTACCTACTATAAAAAAAAATCCACTGAAAGTTATCTACTGTCAACTAGGTGAACTGGTCTCCAAACTGTGGGTGGTTGGAGCCAAATAGAATAGGCTAGAGACAAGAGAATCAGAAATAAAGTTTAATTTCAAAGTGAGAGAAATGGAAAATGCAATGGCCCTTGAAGCGGTTGGGGGTGTTGGGAAGGGGGGAGAACCACCTGAAATGAATTATAATGCCAATAGTTCCAGGGAGCTTCTTAGGGAATCTGCAATTTAATGAGGGTGAGGCTGATGCTTATATGCAAAAAGGACAAAGAAAGAATCTGAATGGGATTAAGGAGTGGTAAGTAGTCTGGGGTAGACCAGGTGCAATAGTGACAAGAATATTAAGCAGTCTGGGGTGGGCCAGAGCAATAGTGAAAGGATGGTTAAGTGAGCTAATTAAGTGATTTAGGTGGGCCAGACGCCTTGGGCACCTTGGGCTGAGGCACCAGTGATCTGGGCTACAGAGGTCTATAAAATTCATTTATTTTTCAACAGAGAAAAATGTTGAGTATATAACCAATTTGTCATTCAATTAGGGACTGGCTTGCTTTCTAAGACATGATCTTTTCCTTTTAGGGTTACAGTTCGCATCACTCCATCACCCCTCCTGGGGCAATCCGCCTTAACGTAGGCAGATCTCAATACTTACACCTATGGCTACACAGTGAGCTATGGCCCTGACAATGAAGGTTGACAGCAACAATGTAACTAGATTGATTCATAGCAGAGCTTCATGACCAGAACATGGATACAGCAGGTGCTTGTGTGAGCTCAGAGAACACCTGGTGCTGGCCAAAGCAGTATAATAATTATACAAAACAATTCTGGGATTTTGCTGTGTCTGAGATCATCCAGAGAGTGAGTGCAAAGAACTGTTGTTATGCGGAACTCAGGGCACACAGTTCTCTGGAAAACAGGGTGTCTCCTAATATCTTAACACTAAAAATAAAAAAAAATTTGGCTAAGTTTGTCTTGTCAGAGGTATATAAAATTCATTTATTTTTCAACTGAGAAAAAGGTTGAGTATATAACCCGTTTGTCATTCAATTTTGGATTCATACAATTAATAGCATTCAATGTAGGGTATTTCAGATAATCCATGTACCTCATTTGCCTCAAGCCCCTAACCAGACTTAGTGATTTAGTAAAATTGGATTTAGTAGTCAGTTTGCCACTTACTACCTGGTGGCTGAGTGGGGTGCCGCTGTGAAGACTTCTCAGTGTAATTAAGGTTTGGGATAAGACTATCCTGAATTTGGAAGTAAGTTTTCTCCGTTAGGGCTATTTAATCTGGCTTTCTGCTTCTGTATTTTGTCTTCCTTCATTAGAAATCATGCTAGTGCAGGAACACCCAATTCTCGAGAATTGAAATAAACGTTCTGTTCCTACCTTGAGATACCTCTGAGTTTTCTTTTTAGGTCGCTATCCCACACATGACTTTAGGCAAATCACTTAACTTCCCTGGGTTTTAGTGTCTTCTTCTGTAAAATGAGGGGATTGGACTAAGTAACTTCCAAGGCCCCTTTAAATTCTCAGAGGTCCTATGATCTAAATTCCGTTTTCACTGTGAAAGTAAAATGTTTAAACATGTCTAAAGCAATTAGTAAATGAACATGAAAATGAATGTCAGCATATACACATACTCTTCAGAGATTAGAGTCTTATTCCCAAGTGAATGGTGCAAAAAACAATCTCCTCCAAAGCTGACTTTTCAGCATGTGAAAGACATGGCAATGACCTTGCTATAGCAGTCTCCAAAGGCTGGGAAGATCTATTCATGTTATAACTGCATCTGTGTTTAGAGTACCCACTTACTGGTCTCTGTTATCTCCATCATACCAAAAAGTCCCCCTTCTCTCTCTTTCACCTCTTCTTAGCCTGGTCCAAGCAGCTGGCAAAAGATGATCCCATTGCTGTTCCACTTTTTGTTTTCAGTATGGCCACAGTCATATTCTCATAGGGCTTCCTTTCTTTTTGAAAGTCTCCTTTGCCCTCCTGACACAATCATCCTATGCCACAAGCATGGAGTTTCACAGGAATTGAAGTACTAGAAACTTCAAACAAATCTATTCTTGAAGCCCAGAGTCTCATAGGAAATGTAAAATTGAAAATTGTTTTTAATTCTATTTCGCTAACACTTAATCAAGCTACATTTAATATTCCCTTTCCCAGTTTGAGTGGGATGCCCCTATGAAGACTTCTCAGTGTAATTAAGGTTTGAGATAAGACTATTCTGAATTTGGAGATAAAAAAAGGTATAAGTATAAATTTATAAATCTAAGTTTATAAATTTAAGTTTATATAAATTTATAAATCTATAAAATCTAAGTATAGATTTCTATAGTTCCTTTTTTCTCACAGTCTGACATCAGTAGTTAAAGATTGCCAAGACTGAAACCTCCCCCCATACCCTCATATTCTGTTGCTACATTCCGTTCAAGGTGACCTTCCCACAGCAGCGTCTAGCTTGATCGCACATTCTAAATTGTTCATTTTGCAGCAAACTAAGGTGATGGATATGTATATTGTTTCTTTGTTCTCTGTCTCTGGGAATAGATTTTCGCACTAAGATTGTAAGCCAAAATATTGGTCAGTTGGTGGGAGGGGGAATTTTCCCCATTAGGGCTATTTAATCTGGCTTTCTGCTTCTGTACTCTGTCTTCCTTCATCAGAAACATACTGGTTCAGGAACACCTGATTCTTGAGAATTGAAATAAACTTTCTGTTCCTACCTTGAGATACCTCTGAGTTTTTTTTTTAGGTAACATCCCACACAAGTTCCTTCTTCTTATAAATTTCACCCATTTCCCACATTCCAGAGAAGCTTACCTAAGGGTCAAGCTTTTGTCTTGTAATTGCCTCCACCTTTACCATCCCAATCATCACCCACTTCCCAGAAAAATTAGATCAACCTAAAAGGTCAAATCTCATCAATTCAAACTATCTTAGTGATTCCCACTACCTGAAGACTACTCCCTTCACTTGAGAGTCTTTGTCCTGTGACTGGAATTACACGTCTTGGCTGTGGTTAAGGGGTTTCAAATGAGGTAATCTTATTTCTGACTCAATTCTTTTTTTCTTTCTTTTTTTTTATTAATTTATTTTTCATTTTCAACATTCACTTCCATAAGCTTTTGAGTTTTAAATTTTCTCCCCCTTCCTCCCCCCTCTTTCCCCAAAATGTTACATAATCTGATATAGGCTCTACATATACATTCTTATTAAACATATTTTCACATTAGTCATGTTATAAGGAAGAATTAGAATCAATAGGAGGAACCACAAGAAAGAAGAAATAAAATAGAAGGAAAAAAAAGCAAATAGTATGCCTTGATCTGCATTCAGACTCCATAGTTCTTTCTCTGGATGTGGATAACGATTTCCATCATGTCTTAGATCCTTGCATTGCTGAGAAGAGCTTAGTGGCTCTTCTACGTGTGCCTGTTACTGTGTACAATGTTCTGGTTCTGCTCACTTCACTCAGCATCAGTCCATACAAGTCTTTCCCAGTTTTTCTGAAGTCTACCTGCTCATCATTTCTTATAGCACAATAGTATTCCTTCACATTCATATACCACAACTTGTTCAGCCATTCCCCAATTGATAAGCATCCCCTCAATTTCCAAATCTTTGCCACCACAGAAAGAGCTGCTGTAAATATTTTTGTACATGTGGGTCCTTTTCCCATTTTAATGATCTCTTTGGAATTTAGCTCTACAAGTGCTATTGCTGGAACAAAGGGTATGCACATTTTTATAGCCCTTTGGGCATAGTTCCAAATTGCTCTCCAAAATGGTTGGATCAGTTCACAACTCCACCAACAATGTATTAGTGTTCCAAGTTTCCCACATCTTCTCCAACATTTATCAGTTTCCTGTTTTGTCATGTTGGCCAATCTGATAGGTGTGATGTGGCACCTCAGAGTTGTTTTGATTTGCATTTCTCTAATCAATAGTGATTTAGAGAATTTTTTCATATGACTATAGAGGACTTTAATTTCTTCATCTGAAAACTGCCTTCATATCCTTTGACCATTTTTCAGTTGGGGAATGACTTATATTCTTTTAAATTTGACTTAGTTCTCTGTATATTTTAGAAATGGGGCCCTTATCAGACATACTGGTTGTAAAAATTCTTTCCCAGTTTTCTGCTTTTCTTCTATTCTTGGTTGCCTTGACTTTGTTTGTGCAAAAACTTTTCAATTTAATGTAATCAAAATTATCCATTTTGTATTTCATAATGTTCTCTATCTCCTGTTTGGTCATAAATTCTTCTGTTCTCAATAAATCTGACAAGTAAAGTATTCCTTGCTCTCCCAGTTTGCTTATAGTATCAGCCTTTATATCTAAAATGTGTACCCATTTTGACTTTATTTTGGTATACAGTGCAAGATTTTGGTTTATGCCTAGTTTCTGCCATACTCTTTTCCAGTTTTCCCAGCAGTTTTTGTCAAATAGTGAGTTCTTATCCCAGAAGCTGGGGTCTTTGGGTTTATCAAATAATAGATTACTATAGTCTGATTTAATTCTTGACAGAGCAAATCAATCAGTACTTAAAGAAATTAATTCAGGCTATTCCCTGGAAGGTCAAATACTGAAACTGAAACTTAAATACTTTGGCCACAGAGTGAGAAGATGGGACTCATTGGAAAAGACCCTGCTTTTGGGAAAGATTGAAGGCAAAGGAAAATGGAGCTGCAGAGGATGAGATGGATAGATAGTGTCATGAAAACAATGAACATGAACTTGGATAGACCTTGGGAGATAATGGTCCAAGGAGTCATAAAGAGTCTGACACAACTAAACAACAACAATTCTGACAATATCAGTAGTGTTGTAATGAGATCTATATTTTTCATATAAATCGGTATATGTATGATTATACTATTTAGATTTGTTGGAGCTTCCCCTACTTTCCCGGGTTTTCTGACTTGGAAGCTGAGATTTCAGCCACTATGCTGTAGCTGAAGTGATCAATCAGATTCCCTGACATGCTAACAATCCCTGAGCTGGTAACCACCAAGTGAACCAAACCAGGTGAACAATCACAAGGCTAAATGACCCTAACAACTTGGAGACTATTCACCCAAGACCCACAAATGCCTGTTGTGCTCTAGTCATTTGTGGTTTTCACATTTAAAACCCTACCCCTGCCATAAGCAGGTGAGTCCTCCTTCTTAGGAAAGTAGACTTCATTTGCTGTTTCCCTCACTTTAAAATTAAACTTCTGTTTGGTTCCCATCTTAGCCAGCTCTGTTCGGCTTTGGCCATCCTCAGTTTTAGAGGCCAGTTTGGTCTAGTTGACAACAGCCAATCAGAAGAAATCACTCCTATGTTGCTTGAGATTTTGCTCTCTTTGTTTTTGTTGTTATTTAGTCTTTTCAGTTGTGTCTGACTCTTCATGACCCCATTTGGGGTTTTCTTGGCATAGATAATGGAGTAGTTTGTCATTTTCTTCTCCCGATCATTTTACAGATGAAAAAACTAAGGCAAACAAGATTAAGTGATTTGCTCAGTGTCACCTAGCTAGTAAGTCTTGAAGGCCAGATTTGAACTCAGGAAGATTAGTCTTCCTGACTCCAGGCCTGGCACTCTATCCACTTCACCACCTAGCTGCCCTGTCATCTTGCTAATTGTTATAAAAAACTGTTAGCCTTCACTCAAGGTCTTTGGTCATTGAAAATGATCACTGACCCCATTTATTGGTAATTGCTAGCCTTACTAATAAATGGATTGGGCTTAGAACTTTGTCCCTCAGAATATCTTTGTCCACAGAAACCATGTCCTTTCTCCTCAGATATGCCAATATTACCTTTATATCCCCTCCCAAAGTTGATAGCCCCTAAAAATTGTACTATGCCCAGTGTACAACTTTATAAACCTCCATTAATTTGCATAAATGCAATTCTTTCCTTTCAGGAATTCTTATATATTTCTACATTTCCCTCAAACTCTTTGCCCCACAAAAAGACTTGCAGTTTTTGAAATTCACACTGGGAATATAGGTACAATTATAGTTACACATTACAAAACCTTCATCAATTTGCATATAGTGTCATCATAGTCAATTATCCCACTCCTTGACTCTCCATCATTTCTGTCTTGTTTTTCTCCAAGTAGTCTAATTAATTCTACATATGGGTAGGCAGTAGGTTGGTTAAAAAAAATCCTTTGGTTTATATTGCTCAACTTATAAACTGCTTTTATATACAATATATTATCTCATCTGGTACTTACAAATACCTAGTGAGGTAGAGAAGGCAAAATATTGTTATCTCCATTTTACAGATGATAAAACTAAAGCTCAGAGAGTTTCTTGTCAAGAGTCATACAGATAGTAGGTGGCAAAGCCAAGATTCAAACACATCTTCTGACTTCTCACAAAAAAAGAAAGCAAAACAAAAAAAAAAAAAAAAAAAAGGATGAGCTAACAGAGATAGGCAGAGAAGGAAAAAGAAAAAGAACATAATAGACTTTAAGGAAAAATTCAGATCATGCCTCTTCCCCCGGCATACAAATCATAATCATTCACCATTGTCTATTGAATAAAGTAAAAATTACTCTAATTAAACCACTGATGATAGACTTTGTATCATGCTCCCTACCTTTAGTTTTGGAAAGAAAGTTAGATCCCAAAACAGTGAAATTGAGGGCAGTCTGCTTTCAACCTCACACTTTGGGATCTTGGTCCAAAGGCTTCTATACCAACTAGCATCAACAAGCTGCTAAGTTTGCTTTTGGCAACCTTAGTTTTCTTGATGACATTTGGACCATGCTCCCTTTTTGTTTGGAATTAGGTTTCAAACTGAGAGACTTGTTACCTTTCAGCCAAAAGAGAAAGGTAAGAAGTTGGTGAGCCTGAGGCAAGAGAAATTTGAAAAACACTTGAAATCAGTTGAGAAGATAACTTCAATACCCCAGCATTACCTTTCCCTAATAGCTATTTGAGTAAAGAGGCACATCTGAAAAAGTGACCTTTCTGGATTACAATGTGTAAAAGGTACAAAGATTCAGTATAAGATGATTCTCTTCTAGAAAGGACCTTTCCTTCAGAGGAGTACAGGGAAATTTAACATATACATTTTAAAAAAAGCTTTTTATATTAAAGTTTCAATGTTTCATATTAAATCTTCTTTTACTGTTCTTTGCATATGGAAATATTCATGTTTGTTGTTCAGAATAAAAAGTCTTTTCCTCATTAAAAAAAAAACCCTGGAAAAAATCATATGAACTGATAAAGCAAAATGTTGAAAACAATAGACACACTAATTACAATAACATATATGGGTATACACAACAATGTATATACTGTCACCTTACTCCTGGACTACTGCAATAATGCTGCTAATCTCCCTACCCTAAGTTTCTTCCCATGCCAGTCCATCCTCCACTCAATTCTCAAATTGACCTTCCAATATTCAATCAAGTCTAGTGCCTCCTTATCACTTTAAGAATCAAATATAAAATCTATTTTACTTTAAAACCCTTCATACCCTAACCTGCCTTCTACCTTGCTCCTTCATGTGCTCTGTGATCCAGTAACACTGACCTTGTTATTCCTCTAACAAGATACTCCATCTCACAATTCTATACATTTTCATTGACTGTTCCCCAAGCTTTCAAATTCTCTCCTCCTCATCTTTACTTCCTGGTTTCCTTCAAGTCCCAGCTAACATCTCCTCTTATACAAGAGCCTTTCCTGACCCCCTTAAGGCTAGTACCTTCACCTCTCTTGATTAGCTCTAATTTATGCTGTCCATACCTTGTTGTAAATAATTATTTACACATTGTCTTTCTTGTCAGACTGTGAGCTTCTTGAAAGCAGGGACTGGTTTTTCGTTTTGTCTTTCTTTGAATCCCCAGAGATTAGCGCAGTGCCTGGAATGCAGTAGGTGCTGAATAAATCTTTGATGATCTGATTTATCAAGAATGTCATTCTTTTTAGTAGAGAACCAAAGACATCTCAGGGTGATGTCTTGACTTGAGTGTGAATTGGATTTAAGTGAGGCAAAGTTGCACAAACTCACTTTCTCTTCCACAGTCATTGAAGTCTAGTTGCAAGGCAAAAGTCAAGACAACTGGCAATGGCCCAGGGTGCAGTGAATGACCTTAGCATCTGTATTATCTGACTGTGCTCTAAGTGCTCTACAATCTGCCTTGATGGCCTTAGGAACAATTGTTCTGATCCACCTATTCCAGACACTTGTCTTCTTCACATGCTTGGGGCAGACATCCCCTTAACTCACCAAGGGGTTTGAGGCCTTGTCAGTCACCCTCAACCTGGTTTAGCCCATCTGCAGAGATAGTTTTACCAGGGTGTGACCACTGTGCATGCTACGACTTCTTGGAGCCACAAGTGACAGGTGAAAGCCAGGTGAACACCAAAGGTGAATGTGCAGCCCTGAAAAGGGCTCTGCAAGCCTTCATATCAGAGGTGCCAGTTTTCCTTGAACACTTCATATACTAAAAAGAAGAGGAATTCTGAGTAAATGAAAAATGAATAATGGCTCCAGAGGACAAATAATGAAATACATCTTCCTCCTTTCAGCAGAGAACATTATAATGCTGTATTTATATTTTGTCAGATGTGGCCAACACATCAGACATTTTTCTTTGTTATTAGGTTCAACTCCTAGGGAGGAAGGGGTATTTCCAGAAATGAGCATGATGTAAAAGCAATAGGCATCAATAAAACTTTTTTTTAAAGGTTCCTTCCCTCATTTCCCCCAACAAAAAAGGGAAGAGAGAAAAGAACTTCCCCGAGGACACCAGCATTCAGATCAAGAGGGCAATAAAAAATAATAATCTCTTACATTAGAGTAATTCTGTAGAGTTTTTAAAGCACCCTCCCTTGCCATTTGTCCCATGTGTGTCTCAACAAAACTCTCTGCTCTAAGATTTTAGGTGACGTTTACAGAAATCTTAAACAAGGAAAAATCTTAAAATACTAGAGTTTCAATGTTTCATATAAAACCTTCTTTTACTACTCTTTGCATATGGAAATATTCATGTTTGTTGTTGTTCAGAATAAAAAGACTTTCCCTTATTAAAAAAAAAAACCTGAGGAAAATCATATAAACTGATAGAGTAAGTAAAATGTTGAAAACAATAGACACAATAATTACAATAATGTATATGTGTACACACAACAATGTATATATATCATCACCTCACTCCTGGACTACTGCAATAATCCTGCTGATCTTCCTGCCTTAAGTCTCTCCCCATGCTAGTCCATCCTCCACTCAATTCTCAAACTGCCCTGCCAAAAGTTCAGGTCTGACTATATCACCTCCTATTCAATGAAGGCCAGTGCCTCCTTATCACTTCAAGAATCAAATATCAAATCTTAAAAATGTATCTTAAAACACAGTCTAAGTTAATCTTCTGGAACTAAGCAACCAAGTCCTTATCTCATTTCCCCAGAATCACTTCCCAAGAGGAATCTATGGGGACCCTTCCAGAAATCCTTATCAAGAATAATGGAAAAGAGTACTTCCCTTGGGTAGATCCTAGCACCAATCACGTCAAGTGTATGGGAAGGCAATGGTGGAAACAAGAATTAAATTTAATTAAATTACCTCTTAATCCACTCCCCCTAACCCCATTTCATCTTGACCTATTACCCCTATTCCAAGGATTTTTGGAAAGGGCTTTAGAGGAAAATATTACTTCTTAATATCTTCAGTGTCATTTTAAAGAAGATTTTAAATAGCTTCATGATCCCTACAACTACTCTGTAAAGTCAACATGGATGACTGTTTCTACTTGTCAGATGAAGAAACAGAGGTTCGAGAAAGGCTGGATGACCTGCCTAAAGGCACTAGGTTTATAAGTGGCACAATCTTCACCTAGAATCCAGGTCTCCTGACTTCTATCTCAGTTGACTCTCAGAAAAAGTTCTATTTAATGCATGAACACTCGAAGTATTAGGTTAATTTTCACGCCCAGCATCTTTCTTTACTCAGCTGTCTTATATTTCCGGGAAAGTTTTGAGCAAGGAACTATTTAAAGGTCACTGAAAAGGAATCGTTCTAAAGGAACTGTTTATAATGTATTTTGATACCATGAGATGGTTTAAGTCCTATGACATCTTGCTCTCCTTTTGGAAATTGGAAATTGACTTATAGTGTTGGTAAATACATCAGAGGAGATGGGTAATGTCTAATGTTCCCAAGTATTCTTCCACCTATCAGCTATCTAGATGGTCTTAATCCCTCCTGAAGAGATTCAGATCCATGAGTCAGCTGCCCATAGCTTATTCCCTTACCAGCTTAGATCATCTATATCTTTTATTCAAGGGAGAAGCTAGAATCAGAAAATCTAGGAAGGAACTTCAAAGTCATCTAGGGTTATAGATTGAGAGCTGGAAAGAACCTTTGAGTTCATCTAGCCCAACCTTCTTAAGTTACAGGTGGGGAAACTGAGGTACAGGGAAGTTAAATGACTCGCTCCAAGATCACACAAGTGAATACCTGTGACTTAGGCATATCTAGGGATGGAGATCCCTATGTCCCCTATCATATGGATGGGTAATTTTTTACCAACTTTCTGCTTTCCTTTTAATCTTGGCTACATTGGCTTTATTTATGCAATAACTTTTTAATTTAAAATAATTAAAATTATCCCTTTTACACCCTAACAATGCTCTCTACCTCTTGTTTCTTCACATAGTATTCTCTTACCATGAGTCTGATAGTTAATATGTTCCACATTCTTCTAATTTTCTTGTGATATCTCCCTTTATGTATCTAGGTCATGTATCCATTTAGACCTTATCTTCGTACATAGTTTAATACGCTGGTCTATGCCCAATTCTTGCCAGACTGCTTTCCAGCTTTCCCAACAATTTTTACCAAATAATGAATTCTTATCTCAAAAACTTAATATTTGTCAAACACAAAGTTACTATAGTCCTTTACTACTCCGTAGTGTATATCTCTCTGTTCTGCTAATCTCCCTATCCATTTCTTAGCCAGTACCTGATAGTTCTATCTCTTTCTGTTTTATGGGTAAAACCATCCCATTCACATTCTAAGTTACAAGTACTTGCTATGTATTTTCCTCATCACCCTATTGACCCATCCCTCTGCACTCTAGTTTATTTCTACCCATGACCTTGCCCTCCCATTCCTTAATCTACCCACCCGACTAAGAGTCCCTCCCTTATCCTCTCCTCCTACCTACCACCTTAATCTACCTGTCTCTCTAAGAGTTTCTTTCTCTTCCCTTTCTCCCTCTTAATTCTTAATCTACACACCCTTCTAAAAGTCCCTCCCTTATTCTATCCCCTCCCCCTCTTATTTCTTTCTAAATTTAGAAGACTTTTATATCCTTCCATATGAATATTCTGTTCCCTCTTTAACCCATTTCTGGTGAGAGTAAGGTTCCAGCACTACCTGCCCTCCTCCCAACCACTTGCTTCTTCTATATCAATTCTTCCTATCACTTCTCATTTGTATGAGATAATTACTCCTTTTTCTTTCTCCCTATGTAGCTTTATTTTTTAGAATCCCCTCATCATATACAGCTCAAATCAAAGCCTTTCTTTCAAACTATTCAAATAATGATGACAATCATAAGAGGAATGATAACATTTTCACATATTAGAAGTAAACAGTTTGACATTATTTTTAAAATTAATTTATTTTTCATTTTCAACATTCACTTCCATAAGCTTTTGAGTTTTAAATTTTCTCCCCCTTCCTCCTTCTTCCTTCCCCAAGATATTATGTAATCTGATATAGGCTCTACATATACATTCCTATTAAACATATTTTCACATTAGTCATGTTATAAGGAAGAATTAGAACCAATAGGAGGAACCACAAGAAAGAAGAAACAAAATTGAAGGAAAAAAAAAGAGCAAATAGTATGCCTTGATCTGCATTCAGACTCCATAGTTCTTTCTCTGGATGTGGATAACAATTTCTATCATGAGATTTTTGGAGAAGTCTCAGATCCTTGCATTGCTGAGAAGAGCTTAGTGGCTCTTCTACGTGTGCCTGTTACTGTGTACAATGTTCTGGTTCTGCTCACTTCACTCAGCATCAGTCCATACAAATCTTTCCCAGTTTTTCTGAAGTCTACCTGCTCATCATTTCTTATAGCACAATAGTATTCCTTCACATTCATATACCACAACTTGTTCAGCCATTCCCCAATTGATAAGCATCCCCTCAATTTCCAAATCTTTGCCACCACAGAAAGAGCTGCTGTAAATATTTTTGTACATGTGGGTCCTTTTCCCATTTTAATGATCTCTTTGGAATTTAGCTCTACAAGTGCTATTGCTGGATCAAAGGGTATGCACATTTTTATAGCCCTTTGGGCATAGATCCAAATTGCTCTCCAAAATGGTTGGATCAGTTCACAACTCCACCAACAATGTATTAGTGTTCCAAGTTTCCCACATCTTCTCCAACATTTATCCTGTTTTGTCATGTTGGCCAATCTGATAGGTGTGATGTGGCACCTCAGAGTTGTTTTGATTTGCATTTCTCTAATCAATAGTGATTTGGAGCATTTTTTCATATGACTATAGATGGCTTTAATTTCTTCATCTGAAAATTGCCTTCATATCCTTTGACCATTTATCAATTGGGGAATGACTTGTATTCTTATAAATTTGACTTAGTTCTCTGTATATTTTAGAAATGAGGCTCTTATCAGAGACACTGGTTGTAAAAATTCTTTCCCAGTTTTCTGCTTCCCTTCTATTCTTGGTTGCATTGGCTTTGTGCAAAAACTTTTCAATTTAATATAATCAAAATTATCCATTTTGCATTTCATAAGGTTCTCTCTCTCTCTTATTTGGTCATAAATTCTGTTCTCCATAAATCTGACAAGTAAACTATTCCTTGTTCTCCCAGTTTGCTTATAGTATCAGCCTTTATATCTAAAATGTGTACCCATTTTGACTTTATTTTGGTATACAGTGCAAGATTTTGGTTTATACCTAGTTTCTGCCATTCTCTTTTCCAATTTTCCCAGCAGTTTTTGTCAGATAGTGAGTTCTTAACCCAGAAGCTGGGGTCCTTGGGTTTATCAAACAGTAGATTACTATAGTCATTGACTACTGTGTCTTGTGTACCTAACCAATTTCACTGAACTATCACTGTATTTCTTATGCAGTACCAAGTAGTTTTGATGATTGCTGCTTTATAATACAATTTAAGATCTGGTACAGCTAGGTCACCTTCCCTAGCATTTCTTTTCACTAATTCCCTCAATATTCTGGACCTTTTGTTCTTCCAGATGAATCTTGTTATTATTTTTTTCTAGCTCTATAGTTTCACCTTATTGAGTCCCTTACAATTGCTCTTTAATGTTTACTTTATATTTCTTCTGGATCTTATATATTGAATTTTCCATTGAGTTCTGCTCTTTGTGTCACAAATACCTGAAAGTCTTTCAATTCATTAGATGCACTTTTTTTTTCATTCAGGATTATACTCAAGTTTGCTGGGTAAGTTACCCTTGGTCACAACCCCAGTTCTTTTGCTCTATGAAATATAGTGTTCCGAGACCTATGGTCCTTCAACATAGAAGCTGCTACCTAGCAGCCTTGTGTACCTTGTGTAATCCTGATTGTAGCTCCTTGATACTTAATTTGTTTTTTTTTTCTTATTGCTTGCAATATTTTCTCTCTAACCTAGGAGCTTTGAAACTTGGCTAAGATATTCCTGTAAGTTTTCCTCCTGGGATTTCTTTCAGGTGGTGACCAGGGGATTTTTTTTTTTTCTATTTCTGCCTTACCTTCTTGTTCTAGAATGTCAGGGCAGTTTTCCTTAACAATTTCTTGTAGTATTGTATCAAGTTTCTTTTTTTTGATTGTACCTTTCAGGTAGTCCTACAATTCTTATATTGTCTTTCCTTGATTTGTTCTCCAGATCAGTTGTTTTTCTAAGGAGACGTTTCACATTCTCTTTTATTTTTTCATTCTTTTGATTTTGTTTTATTTATTATTTCTTGGTGTCTTATAATGTCATTAGCTTCCCCTTGCCCAATTCTAGTTTTCAAGCAAGTATTTTCTTACTTAAGTTTTTGGTTCTTTATTTCCAGTTGGTTGAATTTCTTTTCATAAGTGACCTGGTTTTCTTAAATTGCTCTTATTTTTTTCCCTAATTTTTCCTCAACTTCTCTTATTAAAAGAGCTCTTCCAAGAACTCTTTTTGGGCTTATGACCATTTGACATTTCTCATTGAAAAGAAGTGACTTTTTTAGCTCCACTATCTTCCTTTGAATATCAATCCAGATTTTCTCTGTCCTCCTGGTAGAAATCTATGGTTGGGTTCTTTCTCCTTTGCTTACTCATTTTTATTTTAGCAGCTTATTATTATAATCAAGTTTTAGTCCTGAGGTGTAGAGAATGATTCTCCAGGACTCAGGTCTTTCTTTCTGTTATTTTCTGAGCTGTCTCAGGATCTGGCCTTGGGCATTTCTCTCTACCTCTAAGCTACAGCTAGGGCCCCCAACCACATTGTCCACAAATGCCCTTGCTCCCTGTGGTTCCTCTGGTGGCTGTAAACTTCAATTGTCCTCTTTGCCCTGGAACTGAAACCAAGAACTCTTCTCTTCTGCAAGTGCCCACAACCAGCAGAGTCCCTGCCCCTCTGCTACTGCATTCAACAGGCTTGTGCTAGCTCCTTCTACCCCACAGCTGCAGCGCAGGATCACATCTGGCCAGCACAGCTGTGCTTGTTATCCCTTGACAGTGCAAAGTCCTTCAATCTTCTCCTACTCTGCCATCAGACCCCCCACACTGTCTGTGAGGTGAATGCTCCTGAGTCCAAGGCTGCCTCCCAACCCAGCTATCCCCAGAGCTTGTTTTTATTGATTCTGAGGAGTTGGCCTGGTGGTTTTTGTACTTCACTCAGGCCAAACCTCCACCCCTGGAGGTTGAGTCTTTCCTGTGGTCCTCTTAAGTTGTCTTAGGAGGACAACTGCTTTACCCAGACTTTTGTTTATTTCTGCTACTCTACATTCACTTTGAGGAAATGTTCTGTGTCTTAGAGAGCTTGAAATTTTCTGACCTACTCTGCCATCTTTCCAGAATCCTCCAAAACAAATGTTTTAAACTAGAAAAATCTTTTTACTCTAAGTTTGAAGGAAATCCCTTCTTCCTCCTCCCATTCTGCAATTGTGCAAATCTGAGGTGGTGATATCTTTGGGGTAACGATGCTGAAAAAATAAAAGGCAAAGGTAAATTCAGCAGAAGTTAGGAACTGGTCAAGATACAGACTTCTTGGTAGTTCAGACAGGAGATGAGGACTTGCTTGAGAGGAAGAAATGTTACTGCCATCCTAGGGATACAAGCAAAGAGACCTGGACCAAGAATAGTCTACACTTGACAGTCTAGGGAGAGGCTTCTAGATCTGAGGGATTCAGCAAAGGGTCATTAAGGCTGAAGAAAGCTGGGGTCTGACTATACTTTCTGCACCTGTCATTTCTGAACTAGATAGTTTCCTTATTTATACTCATGCCTATTTTGTGGGGCTCTCAATACAACTGCCCAGAGAATCTCCATGAATCAATGACTCTAATCTATTCTGGAGTCATTATCATATATCATACAATTCAGTGAGAGGATATGGATAAAAGTTGCAGGATGGGAAAGCATGGATGAGTTGCAACCAGAATCACTGGAGGGAATAGCCACATCAATGAGATCACAGAAGCATCAGCAGTTAGTCATTAAGTCATTAAACAGTCTGTTTTGGGTTTGTGTGTGTGTGTGTGTGTGTGTGGCAATCAGGGTTAAATGACTTGCCCAGGGTCACACTGCTAGTAAGTGTCAAGTGTCTGAGGCCAGATTTGAACTCAGGTCCTCCTGAATCCAGGGCCGGTGCTCTATCCATGCGGCCACCTAGCCGCCCCCTCATTAAACATTCTTTAAGCCCTACTATGTGCCAGACACTGTACTAAACTTTGAGAGATGCAGGGAGCTCAAGAACAAGCAAACAAATATGTACAAACAAGCTATATACAGTATAAACAGGAAATAATTAAGAGAAAGAAGGCAATAGAATTAAAAGGCTTTCTATAGAAAATGAGATTTTAGTTGGGATTTGAAGGAAACCAGGGAAATCAGGAGGCAGAGATGAGGAGGGGAGATCATTCCAGGCATGAAGAACAGCCAGAGAAAATGCCCAGAGGTGAGAGATGTAATGTCCTGCTCATGGAGCAGAGGAGACCAGCATCACTGGCTTGAAAAGTACTAGGTGAGGAATAAGGTGTAAGAAGACTGGAAAGGTGAGGTGGGACTGGGTTATGAAGGGCTTGGAACATCCAACAAAGAATTTTGTAGGGATGTTTGAGAAGAGAGAAAAAGGGATGTATTGGAGAAATGTTACAAAAGTGAAAATGACAGGCCTTGGAAAGAGATTCTATAAAGGGAGCGAGGGGTGGGGAGATAGTGAGGAATTGAAGATGACATCTAGGTCACCAACACAGGGGAACTGGGAGGGTGGTAGTGTCCTTGAAAGTAAAAGAGAAGTTCAGAGAGGGGAGATATATAAAAGTAGGTTGAGCTGAACTTCACTGTATAAAATTTAGGTTTTGATCAATACTGAATTTAAAAGTTAACTTTCATCCTTTCAGAAGCAGAGTTCAGAATCCAGGTAATGAGTTATTAGTAAATACATAAATAGTGCTGAATTTTAGGAAAGGAACTGTTTAAGAGATCTACATGCCAAGGGGATATGGGAAAATTGGAACACTAATTCACTGTTGGTAGAGTTGTGAACTGATCCAACCATTCTGGAGAGCAATGTGGAATTAGGTCCAGAAGGCTATAAAACTGTGCATACCCTTTGGCCCAGTTATACCACTACTAGGTCTACAAAGCAATGAGATTTTAAAAAAAAAATGGAAAAGGACCTATACAAAAATATTTATAGCAGTTCTTTTTGTGGTGGCAAAGAATTAGAAATTGAGGGAATTCCCATCAATTGGGTAATGTCTGAATAAGTTATGGTATATGATTGTGATGAGCTACTGCTGTGCTATAAGACATGAGGAGCAGGATGCTTTCAGAAAAACCTGCAAAGACTTAGATGAACTGATGCAAAGTGAAGTCAGAAGAACCAGGAGAACACTGTACACAGTAACAGCAACATTGTACAATTAGTTCTGAATGACTTAGTTATTCTCAGCAATACAGTGATCTAAGATTCAAAAGACTCACAATGAAAAGTGCTACCCACCTGCAGAGAAAAAACTGATGGAGTCTGAATGTGGATCAAAGCATACCTTTTTTTTAAACTTTATTTTTCCTGTGGGTTGTTTTTTTTTTTTTTGGTCTTGTTTTCTTTACAATATGACTAATATGGAAATATGTTTTACATGACTGCACATCTATAACCTATATCAAATTACTTGCTATCTCATGAGGGGTAGAGGGAAAAGAGAGAACTTAGAACTCAAAATTTCAAAAAATGAATGTTAAAAATTTTTATATGAAAATTAGAAATAAAAAAAATCTCCATGCCTTAACTATTGCTTAAGTAGTACTATTATTTAACTATTGCTTAAGTAGAGGCCTGATTGAGAATACTCAGGTGTCTGGGGGCAAATACGGGGACTGGCATTTTCTCAGCCAGTTTAAAGTTTCATGTATGTTAGAAAATTACAGATCAGGGCAGAAAAATTTGAATTATTTTTTAAAGATAAAGGAAACACAAAATGCAAACTCTAAAATCAATATCATTCTGATATGGCAAATATATTTTACAGAGATTCAGTGATTTGCAATATTACTTTTTATAAATCCATAGAGAAATAGAAAAATAGCTTGGCCTAGAGAGTAAAAGGAAGGGAAAGGTAAGGGAATGAGCATTTATGAAGTGACCGCTATGTGCCAGGCATTGTGCTAAAACTCTTTCCACATGTTATCTAATTTAACGCTGGCCTTGAAGTCAGAAAGACTTGGGTTCGAATTCTGCCTCTGACACATTCTGGCTTTGTAATTCTGGATAAGCACTTCCAGGAGTGGGGAACCTGTAGCCTCGAGGCCACATGTGACCCTCTAGCTCCTCAAGCGTGGCCCTTCGACTGAATCCAAACTTCACAAAAGAAACAGCTTGGATTCAGTCAAAGAGCCACGCTTGAGGAGCTCGAGGGCCACCTGTGGCCTCAATGCCCCTTGAACCTCTCAGTCCTCTAGAAAACTCTCTAAGATTACAAGGTTCAGAGAATGAACCCTACACCAATGAAATCACATGTCTATTTCCTATTCTTTGCATAAACAGCTATCGTTTCTACAGGAATTTCATTAGGCCAAATATCTATAAGCTGTCAAAAGTATCAGTGGCAGGAGAGGTCTCATTTCAGGTCAAATGTAGACTTGATTCAGATTTGAAATAAACAAATGTTTGACCTAACATTTAATATAATAATAATAATAACAATAACAGGTAGCATTAATGTAGCATTTTAAGATTTGCAAACACTTTTCATACATTGTTCATTTTACCCCCAGAACAAACCTGTGGTATAGACACTATATATATATATAACCATTTTATAGGTGAGGAAACTGAGGCTGAGTGAGGTTAAATGACTTGTCCAGAGACACACAGCTAGTAGGTATCTGAAGGAAGATTTCAATTCAGGTCTTCCTGTCTCTAAGTCCAGTACTCTATCTACTATATTAGCAAGTTCTGCATCCAATATTGCAGAAAGCTGTAACATCATGAAGCAGTACCTGCTACAGAAAAGTAGATATATTTGGAGTATAACCGGAAATGTTTGTGTCCAGGGCAAACACCACCAATTGCAATTGGGTCAGTGGCATTAAGGTGCCTTTCACGCCCTACTCCTTAGGTAAGAACTCCCAGAGAACACAATTCTGCTATGGAGGCCTGCTAGAAGAAGAAGGAGGAAAAAAAAAAAAGAAGGAGGGGAGGAGAAAAGCTCATTTCAACTCAACATCTGGTAGATTCCTGACTATTTTTCACTAATTCAGTGTTAAGCTCTCTTGCTTATAAAGCTGAAGTATAAGACATGAGGAAGTATAGTATTAGACACAGGGCAGCTAGGTAGTGCAGTGGATAGAGCACTGGGCTTAGAATCAGAAAGACTTATCTTCATAAGTCTGAATCCTGCCTCAGACAGCTATGCGCCCCTGGGCAAGTCACTTAATCCTGTTTGCCTCAGTTTGCTCATCTGTAAAATGAGCTAGAGAAAGAAATTACAAAGCACTCCAGTATCTTTGCCAAGAAAACCCCAAATAGGGTCATGAAGAGTCAGACATGACTCAACAAATAAGAGATAAAATGCATTTATTCAACCCTTGCTATGGCTTAGAGGATACTAAATATACTCCATGACTCTAAATATACTGATTGACTCTTCCAATTGACTTTTCAGTCTACTCTGCATCTTATGATTCTGAAATTCTGTAATCTGTGTATAATGTTCCTGATACAAGGACCAGTATTCCCCCAGTAGAATGGAAACTCTCTGAGGGCTGGGATTATTTCATTTTTGTCTTTGAATCTTGAGCACTATCAGATAGAAGGTACTTATAAATGAGAAGCTGAAGGACCTATATGATAAATTCCTACTTGAGTTTCCTTCCAAGTTCATCTATGCAGATGTATCTATTTCCTACTATCAGACAATGAAAACCATGTAACTTCATGTATTTCCTTTTTTGTTTGGCAGTGCTATTGTTGACTGTTGCCTGGAGGCATTAAATATTTTTGTAAATATCTGTATGTATGTACCAAATTTACCAACTATACTGCCATAATAAGAAACCTTTTTCTAAAAGTTACCTCTTGATTAGAGAAATGCAAATCAAAACAACTCTGGGGTACCACATCACACCTATCAGATTGACTAACATGACAAAACAGGACAATGATAAATGTTGGAGAAGATGTGGGAAAATTGGTACACTAATACATTGTTGTTGGTGGAGTTGGGAAATGATCCAACCATTTTGGAGAGCAATTTGGAACTACACCCAAAGGGTTATAAAAATGTGCATACCCTTTGACCCAGCAATAGCACTTCTAGGGCTGTATCCCAAAGAGATCATAAAAACAGGAAAAGGAATCACATGCACAAAAATATTTATAGCAGCTCTTTTTGTGGTGGCAAAGAACTAGAAATTGAGGGGATACCCATCAATTGCAGAATGGGTGAACAAGTGGTGGTATATGAATGTAATGGAATACTATTGTGCTGTAAGAAATGATAAGCAGGCAGACTTCAAAAAAACCTGGAAAGACTTACATGAACTGATGCAGAGCGAAATGAGCAGAACCAGGAGAACATTGTCCACAGTAACAGTCACATTATGGGATGACTGACTTTGCTAGACTTGGCTCTTCACAGCAATGCAAGAATCTAAGACAACTCCTAAAGATTCATGAAGGAAATTGCTATCCACACCCAGAGAAAGAAATATAGAGTCTGAATGAAGATGGAAGCATACTCTTTGCTCTCCTTTTCCTTTGTTGTTTTGTTTTATTGCTTCATTCTCGTAGTTCCTCCCATTAGTTCTAATTGATCTTTACATCATTACTAATGAGAAAATATGCTTAACATGAATGTATATGTAGAGCCTATATCAGATTGTTTGCTGGGAGGGGGAGGGGGGAAGAAGTGGAAGAGGGAGAAAACTTAAAACTCAAAATCTTATGGAAGTAAATGTTGAAACTAGAAATAATTAAAATTTAAAAAAAAATAAAAGTTAACTCAGCCTGGCTGACTAATATGCATTCTTTTGGGCCTCTATAAAATGTTTAGTAGTACTCGGATCCTTTGTGAGTTCTAGTTTCCTAGTATCACAATCTCTCTGTTCACTAGATAGGAAGCACATGTAAGGCAGTCAAAACTGAAAGTTATCATACAATGATTACAACCTTTTCCTTTGGATTTCATTTGTAGCACTTTTTTGGGAATTCTGTAATGCACTTACATTGTAATGTTGTAGATTATCATTTTCTGTGTTTGTGTCTCATACCAGTACTAGACTTAAAATTCCATGAGGACAGGAAATGTTTTTATCCAAACTTTGTATCTCCCCTATATATAGCATAGTTCTCTGCATAGAAGTAGTACTTGATATATGTGTACTGAATGAATGAAATATTGCCTCCCTTTCTCACATCCCTACCATTCCATAGTAAGAATGACAACAGAAGTAACAAGTTAAAAACAAAACAAAACAAAAACAGAGGAATTTTAACTTGGGTTCATGCTAGAATGTTGGGATCCTTTGTTAGATCAGTTCAACAAAGTCAGTATAAGGTTGAGGAGTGATTGAATAAATCTATTGGGACATCCCATCCCTCTTAAAGTAAATGATAAAATGCTTAGCAAGGTAAGAACACAAATCAATCAATTCATCTTAGATTTTAGAGTTAGTGAGAAAAAAATCCTTGACCAGCTGGTGTGACTTTTTGGCACAGGGAGTGTGTTTAGGTTGACTGAGGAAATTTGGTAACAGAACTGAAAAGAATTAAGCAAATGGAAAGTGAATTCCAGATCAATCCCTATAGAGGAGAGCCCCAGGATTTGGGTCTAAGTCTCCTTCCCACACATTGGTTGACTAGAAAAGGACTTTATGAACTTCAGTGGTCCAGAGGACTTGTTATCTTCCCATTAGCATCCTCAGATCAGCTAATCACCATGGACAGTATGTTGGCATCAAGAGCCATAAACAGGTTAGATGTAGATTCACTGCTCTATGAAGAGTTCAGCACAGAAGCTACACCTTACTGAGGGGGAGGAGGAGGGGTGCAGTGAGGACTCCAGCAAAAGGACTTCCGGAAAGTGTGAGTTATCGCTTTGTCACACATGCTCTAAGCTTCAATCTACTTTCTCCTATACTCTGTACCTGGAGGAAAGTATGTCACAGACTTTTTGAGGAAATGTGTGTATCAAAGTTACCAACTATACTAACATATTAAGAAATCTTTTTCTAAAAGTTAACTCAGTCTGGCTGACTACTTGAAACTGAAAATCATGGTGGGAAACACAAAGATAAGGGTTTGTGAGTTCTAGCATTAGAAAAACACCTCCAACTGCTCGTGGCTAACCCTAAAGACCTGAGGAAACATAGCTAGCCTTGCTCTGGGTTCCTGACTTGTCAGAATGGGAGTTAAGAAAGTCTTCTTAGAGCGTGTGCTATGCCAGTAAGACCCTAGATTGTTATAAATATAAATTATTATATATTTTCTATATTATAGTATATGATACATAAGTGCATTATTATATATTATATACTGGTATATCAAGTGTCAGTAAGACCCTAGATTATTATAAATATATTAATAACCAGTTCTTGAATTAGGACTAAGGTTTTTCCCCTTTCTGTTTCCTCATTCAGAAATCAGTCCCTAGTAGGTTATTAAGTTAGCATCTGAAGGATATTGTGGATGAGATTGGATAAACTTTCTCCTCAATCCTCAATCCTGTTCAGACCCCACACAAGTTGGGAAGCCCATTGTGTTCTACTCAGGCTTGGTGATGGTGGTAGATCTTCATCTAGATTGCTCAAGGCTGGGGGGTAATCTGGGAGTAAGAGTGCCATAATCACCCCCAGTCCCTCATTAGAACAGATCCACCGCTCATATTCATTCTCTCATTAATCCTTAACCAATCAGAGTTGATTGCTGTCTGTTGGGAACTTTCACTCTTCCAAGGGCATATAGGCTACCATGATGCCTCTTTTGGTCCATGAGAGATGACCAAAGGATAAATCCTTTTATTAATTATTCACTAGCCATAATTAATAAAAATGTTTAATTACCCAGAAATTGTGTCTCTTGAACATTTTACACATTACAGAATTCATCTTCAAAGAGTCCTCAATATGTGTGCAGAGTTCCCAATAAACATTGGGAAAGTTAATGAAATTGAACTCAAAGCAAAAGGAAGACAGACTGATGAACAATTTTTATGCCTGGATGTAATTCAACAATTTAACAATTATTTGTTCTATATCTACTATGTGTAAAGCTGTTTTTGGCATTGTTCTACAGTCAAAGTTTAGTTGAAAAAATCTCTGCCTTCATGGAATTTAGAAGGAGAAAGATACACATAAACAGGTAACTAGGTGGCATAGTGGATAGAGTACTGGAGCCAAGTCAGGAAGACCTGAGTTCAAATACAGTTTAAGGCTCCATGTGACTCTGGGTAAATTACTTAACCTCTGCTTACCTCAGTTTCCTTATCTGTAAAATGGGAATAGTAACAGTACCTTACATCCTAGGGTTGATTTGAGAATAAAATGAAATATATGTAAAGTGCTTTGAAAACCTTAAAGGGCTAGCTATATTATTAACTACTATATACAATAAACATTAATTAGAGAAGTCTCCCCCACCCACCCCAAACCCACAGAGACTCAATAAACTCCAGTGGCTTCTTATCCTATTTAGAATTAAATATAGGGTCACATAGCTAGTAAGTGTCTGAGACTAGAGCTGAACTCAGGAAGATGAGTCTTCCTGATTCCAACCATAGTGCTCCATCCATTGTACCATCTAGCTGCCCTTCTGAACTTTACTAAGTATACAAAAGGGACCCAATGAAATTTTTCAGCAGATAAGTGAAATGATCAAATATATACAATAAAGAATATTACTGTGGCAGAAGATTAAGAGATTTAAGGAGGAGGGAGGAAGAATAGAGGTAGGAAGGCTTAGTAGAAGATGCCTTGTGACAGTCCTCTGGCATAAAGGAGTCCTTCTTGGAAGGACAGAGGTTCCCCTTTTGACCTATGCTTTCTTTTTTTTTTTAATTTTATTTTTAATTTATGGAATAAAACTGCATTTCCATAACAATATAATAAAAAGATGATTGCATATGAAACTATAAATCTATCAAGAACAACTTGCTATTCCCTTCAAATATACAACAAAATTATCATGTAAATTTCTTTTTTTTTCCCTCCCCCTTTCCCACCCTAGAGATGGCTACCATTAGACACATATAGGTATATATATGTAAAATTATTCTATATATGCTTCTATTTATCAGTCCTTCCTCTGGATGCAGATAGTGTCTTTCTTCATATGTCCTTTATAGTTAATGCGGGTATTTGTAATAGTCAAAATAATATTGCTGTTACTGTATACAATGTTCTCTTGATTCTGCTCATTTTGCCCTTCATTATTTTGTGAAAGTCTTTCCATGTTTTTCTAAAATCATTGACCTCATCCTTTTTTATAGCACAGTAGTATTCCATCACAGTAATATACTACAACTTAGTCAGTTGTTCTCCAATTGATAGGCATCTGGCAATTTCCAGTTCTTTGTCACCATAAAGAGAGCTGCTATAAACATTTTAGAACATATAGGTTCTTTTCCTTTTTCCCTATTTATCTTTGGAAACAGACCAGGTATTAGTATTGCTGGGTCAAAGGGTATAGGCAGTTTAATAACTCTTGGGCATAATTCCAGATTGCTCTCCAAAATGGTTGGGTCAGTTCACAATTCTACCAACAATGAATTAGTGTCCCAATTTTTCCACATCATGATCCACGCTTTCTAAAATTAAGCTCACAAAACTCAACCCCCCACTGGTGGTGCAACAGTCAAAAGGGAAAGTCCCTCTCTGGGGACTCAGTTTATGTCTAAAGAAAGGTCAATGGGCCAGCCAGAGACTTCAAGGAAAACAGATCCCTTAATGAGTTCAAATACCATGAATACTGTGTCATATCAATTGGTGAACTGGCCGTGCGCCGACCTTCTGCCGGCCACGTGCCAGTACCCTCTCCTCCTATAAGGAGCAGGCTACCAGAGTCATACTCACTTCTGAGTCTTCAGTCCTCAACCGGATAAACACACAGAGACAAGCCATCAGGAGGCGCCAACACCAGAGCTTTATTCAGAGGCCATCACAGCAAGCCATCACAGCAAGCCCAAGCAGCAAGGCCAGAGCAACAGAACAGGAGCCAGGAGAGAGCGTGTGATCTGACCACGCTTGTTCCTAAATACCTACCTAGCCCCTCCTCCCCAGCCCGCTTACTAGCCAATGATTGTAGGGTCAGATACCGGAAGGAGCAGTCTGAGTTTAGCACACCAAGGGGGAGGGAGTGACGTAGGAGGCTAGGACCGGATACAGGGAGGAGGCATCTGGGATTAGCGCATAGACAGAGTACGTGACCTAGGAAGTCAGACTCAGACACTGGGAGGAGGGGTCTGGGTCAGTGCTACACAAAGGGACCCAGGAAGTCAGGAAGGTCACAAGAGGCGTCTGGGGATGACGTTGCATATAGGGAGGGGACTAAGCAAAGGGAACTCAGTCCTCTGCCGTCCCACTCCCACGTGGCACCGCCCCTTGCCTCAGGAGCTCAAGCTCCGGCTACTTCCTTGCACCCAGCTTATCTCACATAGCACTGACCACTGCCTCAGGGCTTCTCCGTATCCAGCCCATCCCAGTTCACCATGACTCTGCCTACCACAGCCCCTGCCTCGACTTCCAAAATACCCAGATCTTACCCTACTCTTGCCACAGCGCCCAACCTGGTAGCTGCCAACATCAGACAGTCCCTCACAAATTGGGACCAGTTCAAGCTTAAGTTTAATTGAAAGATTATTGGGAAGAAAGGGAGAGGAGAAGGAAAAAAAGAGGAAAGAGAGGAGAATCAAAATACAATTAAGACATAGAAACTAACATATAGAGTCAAAATCACATGAGAACAGTGCCTCATTAGGGATCACAGAGAGATGGGTCCATTCAAGTGATACGTTCAGGTGGAAAGGTGTGGTCCCATGGGAGTAGTGTGTTCTCAGGGAGTAGAGATTTAGTCCAAAGCACCCTTCTGAGAGTGGGATACTTAAACCCTGATCTTAGTGGACACCTATAGCGGGCCAATTTGCATATCAAGGTTCAGGGCACATGGGGATATTTTGAGGTACACAGATGCAAAGGGAAAGACAAAAGAGTAGTTTGAAAAATATTATTTTTGAGCACACAGCTGTATTAACCTTAAAATGTTAATATCAGTATATTTCATGGCCTAATCTTAGAGCAACGGTTTTCATGCATAGATTTTATAAGCTACAACCTCCCTTAAGGGGAGATAGTCATGATGGTGTCAAGATCACCAGGCCTTAGAAGGGTATTGCAATAGCCCAAACAGGGAGGAATAAGGTCCTGTATTAGGACAGGGGAAATAAGAATAAAGGGGAAGGGAAGAGATATGAAATGTTACACAAATAGAACTGTTAAGACTCGGTAAATAATTAGGTATGAGGGAGAGGGAAAAGGCAAAGAACACCTCAAGGTTACAGACACAGGAAGCAGTGAATGGTGGTACCTACTACTGAAGCAAACAAGGAAGCCAAAGCTCTATTGCTTACAGGGCCACCTTCACACCATAAAACGACATCAGAGGAAGACTCCATTGGAGGGTCTTATACCCAGGCCCTGAGGCTGAATTGGCTTATTGATGGCTGAATAAAAACCTACCTAACCCAATATATCTAGTTTTCTCCAAGCTATGTTTCACATTCCATACAGTCATCCACATGAATACCAAGGCCTCCCAAGCACAGGTATCTGGAAATCTGCCTTGCCACTGCCCTTCTCAGATACATTAATTCTTTAGACCAAGATTTTCAGAAATCACCTCTTCCTCCCATCCTGAAGGAGTTAATATATTCACTTTGAGGATGCTGAACTATTAGCTATTCTGATTGATGGATGAAAAATTAATTAACCTACATTATATTTAGCTGGTCACGGGCAATGCTTTATATCCCATCCAGTAATCCACCATTACGTCAGGACCCACCCAATACAAATACCTTGCAGTCTTTCCTGCCACCACTCCCAACCTCACTTCTGCCTTTTGCTGTAGTTCTGGCAACAACAAATAAATACTGGCATTGCTAGTGGAAGGAGTGTAACAATTCACTTTCATATGCCTCCACTCAAAACTCTTATGACAGCCCAGACCTAAACTCCCTTCCCTGAACACTATTCTCCTATAACGTGTTGTAAACCCCACCCCACCTCATTAAAATGTAAAATCTTTGAGGTCAGAGACTCTCTCACTAGCATATTTCTCTAAATGCCTAGTATATGGTAATTGCTTAATAAATGATTGTTGATTGATAGATGCTGTTGTGTTCAGTTGTGTCCAATTCTTCATGATCCCAATTGAAAGTTTCTTGGAAAAGATACTGGAGTGGTTCACCATTTCTGTCTCCAAATCATTTTACAGATGAAGAAACTGAGGCAAACAGGGTTAAGTAACTTGCCCACGGCCATATGGCTAGTAAGTGTCCGTATTGCACCACCTAGGGGCCCCTGATTGATAGATTGATAGATAACTGGCCCTTAATATATATTTATTGAATTGAATCGGTTTTTAGTGACACTAACTTATATACTTATAAATGCACATACAAAATTTTATGATTTCTATTTTCCTTGTCCTTTCTGCGAGAATACTTTTTCTTTTCTTGGTAATTGAAAAGCAGATATTCAGCATATATTATGTGCCCGTCATTGTTGATAGAGTTGAGATGTCACTGGTCCTTGCCATTTCTGTTAGGGAGTCAGCATGCTAATATGGCCCTGGTATCAGGAGCTTCAACCCTAAACTCACCTGTCCTGAGATTGCCCAAAATAGCCACGGAGTCAGAGTTAAACTACATGGAAGTTGGGATGGAAAAATGTGGGAAAAGGGAGGGGGGCACTCATCCAAAGCTGACACCTCCTCTCTCCTCCTTTCTGAACCTTACTCTTACTCTTTAGTATTCTCACACGCCCTCTGGTAACTGCTTGTATGCCACAGGTTTTTAAAAAAATGCTCTATAAATATTGACTCAATTAATGGGATCCTTGCCCAAGGAAGGGAGGAGGCAAGCCAGGAAAAGGATGAAGAAAAGGAGAGGCGAGAGCACTTGTAAAGGTGCTTCTCAGACCCAGGCACCTTCTTCTCACTCGCCCAAGAGCTAGGTTTATCTTGAGTTCAGCTGATGGGGACCAAGGTGGTAAGGACAGATCCCTCTGACCAGAAAGGGAATGTCTGAACAGGAACCCAGCTACCCCACCCTGTGACTCCTCCCAGGTATCCAGCCCCCTGAGTAAATGTGAACCTCTAGCACTGGTCAGCTGGGTGAGGGTGGGGTCAGGGCGGGGTAGGGGTGCGAGGCGGGGAGCGGGGGGGGGGGGGGATAATTAGAGCGGCCAGGTGTCTGTAGAGGGGTCAGCTATCCAGAGCGGGGCTTACACTTGCAGCCCAGACGAGATGGAACCCGTCCCCCTGCTGCTACTACTATTCGTCACAGCTGGTGAGTGTGGTGAAACCTCTCAGAGCGCGCGCGCTCCTTCCAACTCCGAAGACTGGTCCACAAATCGGTGCAGCGGAGGGGGAAGATCTAGGAACCTAAAGAAAAACAGGATGCAGGAGACCTAGGAATCCTGCCCGTTTCTAGCATCAAAGACTCCGTCCGTACTTGTTCCCGTTGGTCCCAGTTCGCGGAGTCACTCCCTTCCTTGGAATCTCTCCCGAAGTCTAGCTGAATAAATGGGAGGGGTGGAGGGGAGAAGGAGGCACCAGCTTCTGTGCCCCGGGCAGGGCTGTGGGATTTTCTGGGAGAGAGAATTTAGGGGATTGCCTAATTCTCTGGACTGAAAACACGAAGGCACAGGAAACCTAAATATCCCTAAAATCTTCACGCGGCAGGGAAACGGACTGGATTTTAACTTTAACCACAACGGAGAGTAGGTGGGAGGCCGCCCTGTGTAGGGAGTAAGGGTAGGGGCAAACTCATCAGCCAGTAACCCCCTTGTCCGTTTCCATGCCAGCGGCAACAGGTGAAAATGAACCTCAAGCGAGCTTTATAGAGGAAAAGATGCATGGAAGGGCAGTCTCAGGGTGGGTGTCGGTAAGAGGGGAAATGGTTGGGTTTCTCTGTTTATGTACTTGAGTCTCGGATCCTTTTTTAGCTTTCACTGGTTTAGCTCTCTGCTTCTCCCCAACTACCAACTACTTGAAACATGCCTAACAGGAAGGCTCCCAAAGTACAGGGTGTAATCACTTTGGACTGCTAGCCAGAGCTGGGAGAGGGTAGGAGGGCAGGATGATTTCTGGGGATAAATCAAGAAAAAGGAACTGTTATTCCTTGACTAGCTCTGTTTTCTAAGGCAAAGGCAGTATATTGCCTCTAGTATACTTAGACCCAACTGTCCCTTTGACAGTCAGACGTATACAGGAGGCATAGTTTCATTAAAGAGGAGTGCTGGAGTATTTTCTTTGGTCAGCATACACTGCTCCCTCTATGTACCCCATCCTGGTTCTTAGGAGGTATTTGGGTCTAGCCAGAGTCAACTACACAGAGGGATGGTGGGTGGAGGGAGGAAGGACAGAAATTCAAACTGAACATCTATTGTATATGGAGCAAGAATCTGTAGAACAGGCGTTAAACCTTGAATAACTGGGAAGTGGGATGGGGTGGAAATGGAGGGGGAAAGGGGTGGAAATCTTCTAATGACCACATTGGAAGGAAAAGTGGAGTCTGAAAGGAGGGTCCCTTATGTTCCTCTCTTCACAGAGGCAGCTAAGGGGCACAGTGGTTAGAGTGCCTGTTCTGGAGCCAGGAAGAACACAAGTTTCAAATCCATCCTCAGACCCTTACTAGCTTTGTGACCCTGGCAACCAACTTGACCACTGTCTGCCTCAGTTTCCTCAACTGTAAATGAGGATCATAATAGCACTTACCTCATAGGGTTGTTGTGAGGATCAGTTTAGATAATTTGAAAGCATTTAGAATAATGTCTGGCATATAGTAGGCGTTTGACAAATGCTTGTTCTCTTCCTTCTCCAATCCCACACCCCACACACACTGTTCTATCAGAGTGAGTGCTCAACTCTCTTATAGTCCTGCTTTTTCTGCCCTCACTTGGGACTTGAACTTCTCTATTAGCTCCACCTGGATCCCTACGGGGCATGTACTTCCTAGGCAGGACAAATCAAAATTTAAGGGCTTTGCACTTGATAGGGGGAGGTTCAATAGAATTGAAATAAATTGATAAAGTTGGTTTTTGGTGTCTGCTCACCTCCTCTTTTGGGAACTTCTCCATCTTGGATGCCTACCCTTAAGTACTTGCCAAGATCTGGGTTTTCTCCCCACTCCCCACTTCTCCTTCCATCGATTTGTCTCATCCCTAATTTCCTCTCAGCTAACTGCCTCCTTGAACAGCTAAATGGTGAGTAAATCCTTTCAGCAACTTGGAAGGTTAATGACTAATAACAAACCCCTTAATAAGTAAATTTGAGGAAATTTGTATTTTAATGGATGACTCTAGAAAATGAAAATTCTTAACTCTTGAGGAATGAATCTCTTCAGCTATTGGGAAGTGAGAATTTAGGGGAGGATGAAAATGGGCCATTTTGCTGTTCCTTAAATTATTTATGATTTTGTCGTTGAGTCATTTCAGTTATGCCTAACTCTTCATGACCCCATTTGGGGTTTTCTTGGCAAAGATACTGCAGTGGTTTGCCATTTCCTTCTCCAGATCATTTTACAGATGAGGAAACTGAGGCAAACAGGATTCACACAGCTAGTATCTGAGGCAGGATTCTGACTTCCTGATTCCAGGCCTCCACCTGGCTGCCCTTATTTATAAGATTGGCTTGGCTCATACTTTTCACTCTTTTATCTTGAGCCGGGGGGGTTGTTTACAGAAATTATAAATGCCTCCCCTTTCTTGGAGGATTTGCTCAGGTGAGGTTTTTGGATTATCTGCAGGTTTGTTTGTTTGTTTGATTGTTTTTTAAATCTATGATCTTTCTACCATCTCCTCTTCGCTCCACCCCACACACAGCTGTAGATAATCAATCAAGAGATGCATAAAACTTTCACCATTTTATATGTCCCAATGAAGAACTTGATTAGATTTTTTAAAAAAATTATCTTGGAATGTATGAAGAAGCATTGCATTTTTATGAATGAAGCATTTTTACTTCCTCTTTTTTTTTTCTTTTTTGGCTAGGCAATGGGGTTAAGTGACTTGCCCAAGGTCATACTGCTAGTAAGTGCCATGTGTCTGAGGCTGGATTTGAACTCAGGTCCTCCTGAATCCAGGGCCTGTGCTCTATCCACTGAGCCACCTAGCTGCCCCATTTTTACTTCCTCTTCACTGAGAATAAAAGGACACACAGAGGTTGGACACAAGCAAGGACACTTTCATTATAGTGAGTTTTGCTAAACCTTGAAACGGGCTCCATGGACAAGTTATCCTCCTTTGAATTTCTCATATTCAAGACAAGGAAACAGGGCAATGAACTCATGGACTTCTATAGGGTCCTTCCAGCCCTGGAACTCTGGAAATGCATGAGCCTTGGCATGCTTTGGTTTCAGAGCTCTTCTTAGTCGCTTCAAATGGGGTCTTGCACTGTTGGGTAGTAAGCAAGGAAGGAGAAGGTAGCCCATAATCGCTTGCCCTTCCACCATCAAGGCAAATTTTTTCTCCCATATGCTACAGAAGTGGTCTTTCTGTGCCTTCCTCTCCCTTCTAAAATGCCCTTAATGTTCATTTTAATCTTACGTCATATGTTAAAAATGTACTGCAGGGGGGAAGCATGTGTATTGGGGTGGGGGGGGAGAAGCTGATAAACGCTTGTAGGGTTCTGACAGATCCCTTCTAACTTAAATTTCCCCCCTCAGTTTTGGGGAAATCCCATGTGCATCGGAGGGGACTCTTGGAGCTGGCAGGAGCTGTCAGTTGCAGTACAAGCCGCTCAGCACTGGCTTATATGAGCTATGGCTGCTACTGTGGCATTGGAGGAACTGGATGGCCTCAGGACAAAACTGACTGGTAGGTATCATCCCAGCCCTCAAGTCTCCCCAAAAGCCTGCCTGGACTGACCTTGCTGAGATCACGTGGCTAGGAATACTTGAGCCTACAGTACTTCTTGACTTTTTCCTCCTCTTTCCTCCCACAATCAGCTGAAGATTGGTTTTGATTTCGGTTCTGGCTGAGAGTCAATTTCATGGAAATAATTGAAAAAGGGGTTTGGTTCAGTAGAGTCCCACTATTATTTATGATACACTGGTGCTGACCTTTCTATTTAAAGATGATTCAGGCACTTGAACCATTCCTCCTGGAGATGCAGTGGAATGGGCTGAATTGACCATATTGTCTTCACTGGTCATATTCTCTTCTTCATTCTTCATTCATTCACACGACCAAAGATGTCCATTTGTAAGGGGACAGGGTTAGGTATGTAGTTTATTGCCGTGGAACAGAGGAAAACTGATTAACATAGGGCTTCATCCCAGAATGGCTTTTTTAGAGTGATCTAATCCAGTAAAAACCTATTGAAAATTTTTTTTTAATTTTTGAAGTAACCATATTATATTAAGCTGGACCCTCCATCTTGAGATGGAAACTTCCTGCAGACCTGTTTGGTTTTAGTGGATAAGAGTGCTGGACTTGGGAGTCAGAAAGACCGTGAGTTCAAATTCTAACTTGCTATGTAACCCTAGGCAAGTCACATAATCTCCCTCAGCCTCAGTTTCCTTTTCTGCAAAATAGAATAGCGCTTACCTCTTAGGGTTTAGAAGATAAAATGAGATATGTTATTATTCCAATGAAATCCACACATCTCTGCTTTTCTATCTGTCTTCAAAACCACCCAGAAGTTTAAGGGCCCAGGCCATAGAGAAGGCCCAATCTCTTTTGAAGTGGCAAATCAGATCTCAGTCACTAGTATCCTGTTACTGTTTTACACACATTTATTTTTTCCCAGGGGTTCATGGGAATCTTTGGGGCTTAGCATTCAGTTTGAGGAATGATGACCTGCTTAAAAATACTTGTTTACTGGCCAATTGCTAGGATCTCAAACATTAAATACCGGATCTGACATGGATCTTGTCACCCAAGTGTCCCAAGAGGAAATCAGTATTAATCAGTTTGCTATGATTCCATAGGGGTAATGATTATAAGTTCTGTGTATTAGGCCCTAGAGCTGTGAGCTGCAGATTATAAGTTCACTTGCTTAATCATAGGAAGCTAACTAGACACTCTCCATTCTTGTTTTAACTTGTCAAGGTTGACCATGCCCAATGTGGCAGAGGTGACTCAATTACACAGAAAGTCCTCCAACTTATTTTTGTATCTCCAGACCAGTCTCTTTTGTTCAGCACGAGCAGGTAACCATCTTATGACCACTTAGTCAGTGGAGAGGCACCATGCTTTGCCCAACCTGAGACAACCTCCCACCCCTAGCTGATGATCATTTTTGGCTCATGAAGCAAGGTCTATCAACCAATGAGACTCTGTACTTTGTATAGCCTCTTCAGAGTGTTTAGGTATCAGATCTGGTATCAAGCCTTATAAAAATAAGGCCCTGGAAGAAGGGGGAATCTTAGATTGTGAGGAAGATCTGAAGTCTACTTCATTAGAGGAGGACCATGGACCCTTTAAGAAAGTGTCGTTGGCTCAAGAGTTCTGCCTCAGTCTCTTTTATTGTAGGTTGGACAGTTTTAATCCCCACACTTCTATCTCCTATCCCCTTCTTTCTTTTTCTCTCTCTACAATCTTCTAAGCAAGGGAAGATTTGTAATCCACTCTCTTAATTCCTTTTTCTATTTTTGTCTCTTCCTCTTCTTTCTTGGCAATAATAGTAAACAATTTACATGAATAAAACACATCAACTTTCACAGCCAGTTAGTTCAATATTGTCATCCCTATTTTTCAATGGCAAAACTAAGGCCTTAAGATGTTAAATGATTTGCCCATGATCTCACAGTTAGTAAATTTCTGAGAGATTTGAATCTAGGTCTTCTAACTCCATGACCAAGCACTTTATCTACTACCCCACAATCAAGATCACTCCTTAGTCTGACAATGCTGGCCTCAGTAGTAACCCTACTGGCCACAGCACTCATTTATCACTTAACACTACAATCAGTCTGTGATTGCTTTTTCTTATTTCCCTAAGTAGATTTCAGGCAGGGATAATGCCATGTGCTTTTCTTGGGTCCCCTGGAGTACCTAGCAAAGTTTAGGAACATGAAGTTAAGTATTGAGAAGGAATTCAATCCTTGATTAATCCCAATCAAACTTGATTAATCACTGAAGACAGAAATCATTCTATATACTTATTTTCTGTGCTTCACAGTACCTAGCATAGTGCTGGGTATTCAATAAATGCTTGTTGAATTGAGTTTAATTGATGGTATGCTTATACCATCACACAGCAAGAAAACAGGAAATAAACTATAATGGAATTTGTTATTCCAAAAAGTGGTATAAAGACTGAAAAATCAGTAATTTCAAGAAAAATTTAAATACATGAGTGTTGCCTATTGGAAGATAACAAAAAAAATTGGACAGATCCATAATGACTTACTAAGGAAAAATGACATTATGTGGGGGAGACATCCAATTTTTGACATAGATGCCAGGGGGAGAGGGGAAGAAGTGGGGGTGGGAATGGCACCTTCCCACACGTCTCATGGTACCCTTGTTAGGAACACAACACAGAAGTCGGTAGAACCCATTACAGCATTTCTGATGTTCCTTGTTAGCCACTGAGATCATCAGAGAGTAGGTGAATAGAGGAAGAAAAGCCCAGGTGATCCTGTACTCCCCCCCCATGACTTCACTCTCGTTTTGTTAATTATGCCTCCCTCCCCTACCACCTTTTTCATTTGTTTTACATATGTGGAGTTAAGATCTTAGTCCCCTCAATTACAATGACCCAAGTATAGTTCCTCAAATAAACTGCATACATAACCTTGTTGTCTTCAGGTGCTGCCAAAAACATGACTGCTGTTACAGCAAGGTTGAGGAGGCTGGTTGTAGCCCCAAGATGGAACGCTATAATTGGGAATGCAGAGACCAGAGGGTGGAATGTGGTAAGTCAAGAGAGTCCTCATTCCTAGCCCACCCCTTGTAATCATGTCTAATAGCCTGGTTCCATCTACTTGGATCCCCATGCCCTAAAAGCTGGGCTGAGTCTGACCCTTTAGCAAATCTCAAACAGGTCTGTTAAATAACTACTCTATTTGGGGGAGTTAGCTGGGATATACCAGTTTTCTTTTTTAAGTGGAATACTGCATTGGTCATTGAATTATATCTTATCTCTAACACTTCAGTTGACACTCAAGGACTGAGAATGGGAAAAGATGAAAAGTACAGATGTCAGCAGTCAAATTAGCAAAGGAGGCTAGGGGAGATAGCTTTAGTTCCATCTGTGGGTGAACTATTTCAGTGACCCAGGAATACTTCTGAGCTAACCAGAGCGAAAGGAAGAATTTTGGTTCTGCTATAATCACCTTTCAACCTGGGGAGGTTCCCATATCATCACAACTTGCAACCACTTTAGCTCAAGTAGCCAGAATATGGCAGACAGGCAAAGAAACCATAAACTAGACTATAGACTATATACTGCAGCACAAGCATTGATCTTTATTGGCAGAGGAAATTTTCTCACCAAAGAGCTCGCTAGGCTGAAATCACAGGTCAAAGCCACACATTTCCACTAGGGGGTGTCATGGAGCAAGGAAGAGAAACTAAGTCTTAACAAAGCTATATTCATCTGGGTTCTCCTGTTTAGTATGTGTATTGAAGATGGCTGAACAAGCGAAGACTTTCAGACTTGTGATTATCTCTGTCTCCCCTTCCCTTACCTGACAGCCTTGTATACTTGTCAGATAAAGATAGCATAGACAGGGGAAAAGTAGTTTACTATGCAAATTTTGTAATTTTAAACAGAGGGAAATTATTTTTTTAATATGGTCCAGAGAGATTAAATAACTTGTCTCTTGTCACAAAGCAATGTCATAGCAGAACCAGTACTAGAATTATAGTTGTAGGAAAACATCTAATCTTACCCCCGCTCATTTTACAGAAAAAGAAACTGATATCCAGTAACTACCCAACCAACTTACCTAAGGTCATACAGTTAGGGGCAGGTCCAGAACCTAAGGACAGAGTAGTTCTCTTTCTACTATGAGCATTTTCCTCTACATCACTAGTATTGAGTGAAATAGAATTTAAGAGGCATCTAAAATACTTTCCCCTGCCTCCTTAAGGTTAGTACCTTCCCTCTCTATCAGGTATATCTCATTTGTACAGTTGTTGGCATCTTATCTTCTCCACTGGACTATGAGAAAACAACTCAACTCACCCTGTTAGGAGACACTCTAAATAGTGTTCTTTCTTTTTTTTAATTATGTTTGCCCAATTTCCATTTATGGGACAAGCTTAAATGTTAAGTAAAAGTGGAGTATGGTAATATTTACTTATACTCCTCCAATAATTTAAAATGTGGTATGCAAACCACTTAGCTCCTTAGTTTTTCTTTTGGGGGTTGTTATTCTCTCATATTTTCATTAGTCCTTATGAAATATTTGGTCCCTATAGCCTCTGGCTCCAGCAAACTCAGCCAGCATATTTTTTTGTTTTGGAAAAATTAGACCACACCTTGCACTGAATTGGGCCTGAGGCATGGCTTTCATCCTGCTGTGTGCCTAATTCTGCATGGTGTCTTGTTCTTCCAGCAACACGCCTCAGAAAACCAGTTAAACTCAGGATTTGGCAAAATATCAAAATGACCTCTACGTTCTACTTGTTCTACAGAAACATCTCTGGTCTCATTAGCTAACATCCTTCCCTTAGCCATAACTAAGGTTTTGCAACATAGTAAATGTGACCCTTTGCTTTCCTATAAAGCAAAATATATGGAAACGTTCTCATCTTGGGTATCAATAAGTACATAAAATAAAAAAAGCTTGATGCCACCTAGTCTGTTTCTTGGAGTACAATATGCTGAATCAGAAGTAGGCAAGAGGGTAAAAAATGTGGAAAAATACAATAAAAATTGGATTTGGTGAGAAAGGTAAGTGTGTTAGAATTGGAAGTTATGTTAGGAAATCATCTACCCCAGTGATTGCTAATGTTTTTTTTTTCCTGTTTTATGAAACTCCCAGGATAACTTAATGTACTAATCATGATATTCTTTACAATTATTTACTGCTTAAGGCACCATTAAAGGATTTTTAGCATGAACCCCTCAGACTATGGTCATGGGAACCATTTCCCCAATGCAGACCCTTTACAGTATCCCAGACCAGGAAGTCATATAAGGTAGCCTTTGCCACAGCATCTCTAGTGGTGGGGACATCACTACTTCGTAAGGCTTATTTCATTCGGAAATAGCTCTAATTATAAGACACTGCTAGAACAAAGCAATCCTAAGACTTCTGTTTGTTTGGTTTTTGTTTGTTTTTTGGGGGGGGAGAGGTGGAATTTTCAATCATCATCTCTGAAGAACAGAGTAAATTGAGGCTGAAAAAGGTTAATACTCAACCAGAGTCCATAGAACAAAAATAGGAAGTAGGAATTAGGTCCGGATTAATAGACTCTAAGTGTGGTCATACCTAGTAAGGCAGATCTATTTATTCTTGTTTTCAAAATCTACCCTGGAATCTGTCTGGCCCACTCAGAACTCATACTTTGCTTAGATCTGGGGTTTGCTTCCTGGTGCTTTTTGGAACTCATAGAATCTGATATCTTAGTAAATACTGTCTGATTTCAACTCTCCATAATTATCTGTCTCAGAATAAGTCAATGATAATAGGGTTTGGTGACAAAACAAAGATCAGCTTATTCACTTGAATTCACTATACGCAAGTCACCTGAATATATGGACTCTCTCTCCTTTAGATATTCAACCTTTTCATTCAGTACATAAGCTGAGGCACAAGGAGATTAAGTGAATTTCTACACAGCTATCAAATGTCCAAGGTGGATTTGAACTCAGGTCTTCCTGAATCCAGGATGGAAGAACTCCATCCACTGAATCATGTTATAAACCTCATGTGACTTTTAGCAGCAACATTCTAAAAACTCACAAAGATGAAGCTATTAGCATATGTAAAAACTTTTCTACTGAGGCCCCTTCCCTTCAGAAGAAATTTTTGCTTGATTATGCATATTTGTTAGCAGGCATTTGTTTTTTTTCTTCCAACAGGTAAAGAAGTGAGAGAAAAAAGTAAGAATTTTGTTGATTGAAAAAAACTAAATTCCATTTTTTAAAAAAAGAAAGGAAAACATTTATGCAAACAATGTTGCTTAGGGAGCTTCCTTTGAAACATTCATCTGTAAAATGGGACCTCCTATCAGAAGTCTAAAGCAAAGCCTTTCACATAGCACATCTTTACCAGCCCCTAGACAAAGATAAGGTAAGATAACCTGCAATCACACTAAACCCTAAGAAAGATTAGGCCTAAATCAGTGAGGAAAAAGATAAATATGAAAATAGATAAAAGTGAAAAAATAGTATAAATAGTGTAGCTCCTCTGAAATTTTGTTTTCAGGTAGCAGAAAGCTAGAAAACCCACTGGATTTTTCTCAATCTCAACCATACCTGAAGAATCCACTGAGTGTATAAATATAACAATACCTAAATCTTATCTTGAATTTCCAGAAATCTAAGAGAAGACAAAGAATGGTTCCTTCCCTTTTCAACAACTGAGAGTTGCCCAATACCAAATCATCCTTATTCCATGTTCTAAAAAGTGAGATTTACTCTGCTGTTAGCTCTGTGGTCTCTGGTGACCAGAAGAAAGCCTGTAGAAGAAAAAGATCTGGATTCCTATTTACTTGCACAATCAGAGAGGCTACTTACCTTGTTCAAAGTCACAGATATAGCAAATTCAGTGCTCTTTCCACTGCACTACAATGCCTACTAATATTAGTTCAACACTCCCATTTTACAGATGAGGAAACTGAAGCTCAGAGAAGTGGGTTACATGACTTTCTTGGCATTATATAGGTAGTGCCAGGAATTAAACCTGGATCTCCTGATTCCAAATCCAATACTCTTTCCACCATTACTGAATTTGTTAATAATCTAAGAAAAGGTTGCAAAGAAAATCTGTAGAAAATAAGTTTGGTGGTAGTTTTTGTACTAAGTAATCTGCATGATCTCAACCTTAGTCCCAGCTTCACTTAGATGTTGGCCTGAGTTCTAGACAAAATTCTCAAGTACCTGAATTTGTTTTAACCTGTCCCTTCAGGTTCTCTTTCCCTTTCATGGGCCTCCTAGCTCCTCATCTCTATCCCACTTGATGACTGCTGTCTACATGGAATCCTGGAGGCAATAATGTGCTCACTTGCACTAAAAATATTAACAAGGTTAATTTTTTGATCTTCCCAGATTTATTCATAATTGGATCTCTATGATCAATAAATTGAAAGCTAGTAGAGCACATCATTTTGCAGTTGAGGAAACTGAGGACCAGATAGGTCAAGTGAATTGTGAAGTGTCACTGAGATAATATAGAGGCAGAATTTGAACAGTCTTCTGACTCCAAGTCTAGGACTCTTTTATGCAGGATTAATTAAAAGTAATACATATTTACTATAACTTTTTGCTGTTAAGGATCTTACCTTAATGGAATCAGGTGCTAAGATACTTCCCTGGCTGCTTTCCAAGCCTCTTCATCTAAACTATTGCCTCAATGATCCAATACAGAGAACTAATCCTCTTTGATTCCTCTTAAGAATTCTAGGGACTTGGGGGCAGCTAGGTGGCGCAGTGGATAGAGCACCAGCCCTGGAGTCAGGAAGACCTGAGTTCAAATCTGGCCTCAGACTCTGTGCTGGTCACTTAACCCCAATTGCCTCACCAAAAGAAAAAAAAAATTCTAGGAATTTGAAATTTTAATAAGAACTAATGGTATAACTAAGCTATCCCAAGCCCTCACCCCATGACTGATTCAAAAAATTGGCCTCTACAAGGAAAAAACAAAGAGATACTGTATCTCCAGCTATCTCTATACTGGTCTAGTCAGATTACAAGAGATTAGCATCTTTTTGACAGCCTTCTCTTTCAGATACAATAGGTCTTTCTGACTTTGTATCATAGTCAATTTGCTATTTGTGAATAACCAGTTTATTTCTGGTTCTTTTGGCACTGAAATTCTCTAGGCTTCTCTTCTACTCTGATAAGCAGAGATAACTCTCTAGTCTACTCTAAGCTTGCTTTCATTGGATTAGAGGAGAGCTAGACCTTCTGTTAAGGACTGGTTCTTTGACAGGAAAAATGGATTATTCTAGATACTGCAAGATGGGATTATTGGCCAACAATGTTACACAGTCAGTCAACAAGCATTTATTAAGCCCCTTCTATGGGCCAGGCACAGATAACAAAGAAAGGCAAAAGCCATCTTGTGAGCTGCAGAAGCTCTCGATCTAATGGTCAGGTTTGAGAGATTTAAGATTAACTAAGGCTGTTCACAGTACTCAAGGTGTCATGACTGCAAATTCTTTTTAATCTGGTAGCAAGAAACCAAATGCTATCGTATGGTAGCACATCCAAGTCCAATAAGAGAGTCAGAGTCAGCCCTGAACAAAATTGTTTAATAGGTATTGTTTCCTAAAGAGCTAGGAAAGAGAGATGGAGGTAAGAACCTTTACTCTGCCCTTACTGGAGCACTGGTGCTGTTCTTGTTTTTGGAAAATAATTTTTATACACCCACAGTCAAAGGAAAATTTCTAAATCATGTCAGTCACACTTGGACTTCGAAGTCTCATGCTTGGAAATCTCCCAGTGGCTCCCTCTGTTTTTCTAGGATCTCAATACCAGTCCCCTCTATCAATCTTTATCAGTCTTGTCTTCTCTCAGTGACTTGCCCTAGGCTGTCATAATTTTCTCTGTCACACTAATAGTAGAGTAAAAGAAAATTAAGGCACATCTATGCTAGCTAGACACTCAGCATAGACTGGAAGATTTCAAAGGAATAAACATCTAATAATGGAATTTCATGTCTTCTGGGTCCATCTCAAATCATGGAAAAACAGCCATACAAATGGCTGCCTATTTCACTTTTAAGGACAGTCTTGTATTCTAAACACCCAGGGAAGAGATTTTTGAAATAAGAAATAATGTAATAATGCCAAGAGATTCTGTTGAATTCTGCAGTGTAGCTAGAATGTCAATTTTTCAGTGCCTGGGTGTTCTACTCTCTCTCTTACATCCCGCCTATTACTGTTCAGTGTACTTGCCATATCTAATCCAGTAACTTGCATTCTCTCTGACTCTTTCAGGTGGCAACCTGAACAACTGCCAAGAGATGATGTGCAAATGTGACAAGGCACTTGCCCACTGTTTGGCCACAGCAGAATATAATGCAAAGTACATTTTCTTCCTCCATCTCCATTGTGGAGCTAAGAACCCGAAGTGTGACTGACATAACTTGGAAATTTTCTTTTTGACTGCGGGTATATAAAAATAATTTTCCCTAAGCAAAAAACAGTATCAGTGCTCCAGTAAGGTCAAAATAAAGGTTCTTACCCACTTCTCCCTTATAGGCCTAAGGCAAGGACCACATGCTTCATCTCCACTGAAACCTAGCTAGCAGCCATTTCCTTACTTTCAACCCATGGACAAATCCAAGAAACCGAGTTGTTCTACTGTGAAAATGGGAGGTTAAGCAAATTCTTCCAGTTTTACCTATATTTTAACTGTGGCTTTCTGGGGACAATGCCAAACCATCTATGACTCTAAAGATGGGGATTTAAATCAAAGGAGATAGGCAAAGGTGCTAAGCTTAAAAGAAAGGAGGCCTAATTAAATGTATGTCAAAAGACATGGGTTCTAATAGCTCTTATCTCACTGAGGTTTGGCATCTTATAAAATGAAAGCTTAATAATCTCTTAAATTCTGCTTTTACAATGATAAATTGGCCTTATCCCCCAATATTTTTTATGGATTTCTCTTACCTTTAGAAATTTTAGCTAGTAAACATGGTTCCCTGTTTACTCTAAGGCTCCCAAGTAGCTAGGTGGTAAGGTGGATAGAGTGCTGGTCCTAGAATCAGGAAGACCCGAGTTCAAATCTGGCCTCAGACCCTTAGTGTGACCTTGGTCAAGTCATTTATGGGGGCAATACCAACCTCCCAGGGTTGTTGTGAGGATCAAATGAGAATATTTATAAAGTACCTGACACATAGTAGATGCTATATAAATATATGCTATATAAATGCTAGCTATCATTATTATTATTAGAATTGAATTGTCAAAGAAAATTGAAATTGTCAAAGAATTTAAATATGGTTTCCTAATAGAACTATAAGGAGTGAAGATAGGGTACAGGCCAAGGACTACCTCTCCTGTTTATTTTCAAGTTGTAACTAGATCAAAACTTACCTGTTTTACAGAATTGTTATTATATTTATAATCTTACAAGTGCCAAACTGTAAACTCTTTTTTTTTTCTAAATCCTTTATTTTCCCTGGTGTCTAGCATTGGTTCTCTGTATAGGAAAAGCATTTAAAAAAGGTTTAAACCAGATTATTGGTGTCATTCAACTCTAATGAGCTCATGTGCTTTGTGTTCATGAACTCAATTTCTCCTGGTCATTTATTTTATATATATATATAAAACCTGAGTTTTACAAAGTGCCTCTCTTACAAGGACTCTGTAAATATTATTAGTACTATATTTCAGATATGGAAATAGTGAGATTTTACCTTGGTCATAGACTGCCTAGTGTTTTATCACAACACCTATCCTATATCAAAACAAAGAAAATCTTCAAGTGGACAACAGAGTCTTTAATCTAATAGGCCTAACTAGGTGGTGTGCAATGGATTGAGTGCTGGCCCTGGAGTCAGGAGGACCCAAGTTTAAATCAGCCTCAGAAGCTCACAAGCTGTGTGACCCTGAGAAAGTCACTTAACCTGTTTGCCTCCTTAACTATAAAATGAGCTGGAGAAATGGCCACTCTGGTATCTTTGCCAAGAAAACCCTAAATGGGGTCATGAAGAGAGTCTGATTCACTGCACAACAATAGGCATAGATCCTAGAGCTACTTTAGGGGAGGAACTGTTGATTTGGATAAGGTTTTAGCAAAGGTAATTACATTACAGAAAGTATACTTGTCATTTTTCACCCTAAGGATCATCTCGTCTTTCCATCTCAATTGCAGCTAAACAATGTTATCTCTCCCTCTTAGAATGTTTGAGTGATGAGACTTATTCCACCCCTTCCTCCCTCCCTCCTCAGTATGTTTTACATATAGTTAAGACTGGGTGGTGCAGTGGAGAGTCAGAAGATCAAATCCAGCTGCCCACACTAGCTGTGTGACCCTGAGCAAGTCACTTAATCCTTTTTTGCCTCAGTTCCTCATATGTAAAATGGAGACACACAGGAGAAGGAATGGCAAACCACTTCAGTATCTTTGCCTGTGTCAAATAGGATCACAAATGGACACAACTTCACAAGAAAGGCTGGGTGGTACAGTGGAGAGCGCAGGGCCTGGAGTAGGGAAGTTGTTCAGTTGCTTTTTCCTAGAATTGTAGAAGGGAAACTTGGATATCGAGTCCTATCCCTTCACTTTGCAGATAAATAAAGACCTTGAATGTTTTTATGTCCTGCCCAAGATCACACAGTTAGCTATTAGTGGCAAAAAGGAATTAGAACTCAAGTTTCTGGCTCTTCTCAATCCAATTTGGTTTCTGGCCTCTGTTGACAAAGGTAATGATGAAGCCCTGAGGCAAAGTTAGTATCCCATATGTAATCTCTTCAATATCTAAGAAGTGGTTACAAAGTTGGGTGTGTTTAGTATATCGGGTCAGTATGATATATCTCCAAAAATTCAGTTATAAATTCATAAGGACTTTTAAAAAAAATTTATTTTTGCTTAAAGTAATTTTTTGAAACCTTCAGATGCAAATATGAAATCCTCACTTCTAAGACAAGATACAAAGGGTCAAAGAATGGTTCAAGAAGTTGCCACACTTCTCTCTGGATAGTTCATCCTATTCCATATTTACAAATCACAGCTCTTGGTACAGATATCACATCACAAAGACAATGATACAGTGTGAGGCCAATTATCAAATGTTTCTTAAAGAAAAATACAATCCTGAAATTTGTCACAGATCCAATTCTTTTTGAAAACATTGTTTTTAGGAAGCACTGAGACAGCAAAGAATGGCTAAAATTGTCTTCATTAATTGCTCAAAGTTGTTCAATATCCCTTTTTAAATAAAAGGACACAAAACATTGATTAAAACTGGCTAGGAGGGAATATGTCAGCAACTCAATGACTGCAGAGTTTTCACGGTGATGCTTCCCAAGAAGTCACCAACAAGACAGCATCTTCCACACGACACTTCTAGTCTGCAGCTGTTTGTCTATACTTATAATAGACCACATAGCCACACATGACTAAAAGTTCACTTATTGAGAACATCTGGAAGGCAAAGACTGCCTAGCAGAATTTCATTTTCCCATCATCAGTGCTCCAAACGAGATTCTCTATCACTTACCAGCTCTATCAAACTAGGCCTCAGAAGGCCTGTTGAGAAGCAAACACACATAAGCTAATACCATGATACTTTAATGTTATGTCCCATCTTTGAGGAGCTCTAACAGTCCTTCAGAACCATCATCTCACTGTGCCTCACAACACCTTTGTGAGGTAGTTATATAGTATGTGGCAAATATCACTACTGTACAATCTGAATAAACCAATACTGGTTTGGGAATGATGGGTCCTGTTTCCCATTCCAAGAAAAACTTTGTGTAGCTTTTTAAAAAAGCAGCTCCTTTTATAACTATTTATAGAAAAGCAGACACCACCCCCTTTTACCCTCACTCCCACTGAAGCCCCTACCACTCTTTAAATTACAAAGCTCAGAACTGCTGGAGGCCAGCATCACTCAGAGCTGGGACAGCAACACTCACAGCACTTGGGTTTCTAGTCTGCGTACTTCTTTGACCACAAGATCAATGTTGATAATTGGGTTAAAGTACAGGGCCCAGTAAAATAAACAGTTGCAAATAAACTGAGGAATAATAGGCCAAAAAATGGCCACAAAAAGTCCTTGTGTTGATACTTTCCAAAAATGGCTCCACATTATGTGAGGAACAGTTCTGAAAAAAGAAGAGGATTATGTTAGAATGAGAGTGTCTGTTAATTCCTATGGCCTATTTCCAAAGAACCTGACCCAGATAAAGATATGTGTCCTGGTTTGTATAAAAGAATACTGTGTACAGTATTCTAACTTATTTGCCCCCAAATCTGCAGGCTACTACAAAGTGAAATCTCTCTCTCTCTTTTTTTTTTTTTTTTGGTAAAGCAATTGGGGTTAAGTGACTTGCCTAGGGTCACAGAGCTAGTAAGTGTCAAGTGTTTGGTCTGAGGCCAGATTTGAACTCAGGTCCTCCTGACTCCAGAGCCAGTGCTCCATCGACTGTGTCACCTAGCTGCCCCCCTGAAATCTCTTTTCTTAAAGAGAAAAATGTTTCTCTCTTATTGAATCCATATGTGAAATGGCATGGTGTTGTAGAAAGAGCACTGGACTTGAATTAGGAGAGATCTGGATTCAAACCCTGGCTCTGTTATTCTGGGAAAGTGACTTAACCTTTCTGGAACTCATTCCTCATTTGTAAGATGGAAAAAATAATATACATAGTACTGATTTCATAGGGTTGTTGGAAAAGAGCTTTCCAAACAGTTTACATGTGAGTCATCAGCTTCTAAGATGTCTAATTCTAGATATCCTGGGGCAAGTGAACATTTGTATTATCCTTTAGAGTACACCTCCAACTGGAAGTGTTGATTATTTTCTGATTGTTTTCACAGGTATGCTGGGGCTCTGGGAATTGGAAGGAATAAATACAGGAATAGAAAAAGAAGAAAATGTAAAAGGGAAGAAACACAATTTCTTTAGCATTCTGCAAGGAAAAATGTTTCCCCCCAGTTCTGATCAATATTCACCCAGGAGTCATTTTATAATAGGATCACAGAATATTAGAGCTAGAAAAAACTTTCAAGATCATGTAGTCCAAGCCCCTCATTTAGAGGAAGCTAGGCAGAATACTGGAAAGGCCATTGTGCTCAAGAGTCAGGAAGATCTGAGTTAAAATCCTCCTTTAGATATATACTGTGTGAGCTTGGACATGTCATGTAACCTCTCAGCCTCAGTTTCCTCATCTGTAAAATGAGGGGGTGGAGATGAATGACCTTTAAGACCCTTTCCAGATCTAAATCTATGATCCTATCAGCAGATGAGAAAACTGCTACCCAGAGTGATTAAGTGACAGTAAGTCAAGTGAGATAATTATCAAATGAAATATTTGTAAAGCGTGTGGCACACAGTAGGCATTTAATAAATGCTTGTTCCTTCCCCTTTCTTCTTCTCAGATGACATACCAGGAAGAAAACCTGGACTGCCTAATGTCCAATTCCTCTTCTATATCATTGTGCAATTTGCCAAGAAGGAAACATTTTACTTTAATCCTTTTCTTAAAAGATCTCTTTTCTCAAGAGTATGCTAATGTTTATACATAAATAATACTTGGGGAAATATTTTATAAGTGATTATTTTTTAAATGTCCCCCCAAATAAGAGAACCTTCAAAATATTTCAAAGACAGCTACTTGTCTTGAAAACTATTTCTTTCCCAGACCCTGCTATTCCATTCATTTCTATACTTACTTCAATTCATTCCTTGACCAAATTCTCCAGAAGGAAAATAACTCCAGAACAGAGAGTAACATAGCATTAACAATAAGAAACCGTGATGTCCAATAGTGCACATCGAGCCAATCCCAGGCAAATTCAGCAATCAATTGATATGGAAGGAAAGAATATTTAACAAGGAATTCTCTCCACTGCTTCCAAGTGGGCTCTTTAAAGTCCTTTGGGGAAAAGAAAAAAAATGTAGTTTTTACAAGAACAATTTGATTTACCAACTAGTTTACTTTTTATTCCTTTTTGAAACAATCTAAACTGAAGTTAATCTTAAAATTGAAATGATCACCCAGACTGTATTGTGATTATAAAGGCACTCAATAATACTTACATAATTTTTGAAGCTCTCCAATAGATCTTTTATTAAATGAGACTGAATGAATTAAAATAATCAAGTCCATTAATTTTTCCCTACCACATATGTAACTAAGGCATGTAGGGGTAGAGAAGAGGAAGAAAAAAGGAAAACAGTGAAAAAAATCTAACAAACCATGATAATTTGTTCCTTTAAAAAAAAAAAAGGCCAGTAAAAGAAAGTACAAGCATCAGCAAAAAACTGGAAGAATGACTAGGTAAAGTAAATAATTTATAAAAGACTATTATTTTAAAATAACTTATTAGAAATTAAAAAAAAGTATGCTATTTATTCAAGAATCCAAGCAAAGAGATGGCTAATTGGTAAGATCCAAAAAGGATAACCACACACACGAGGGACTTTTTAACCAATGGAAAGACTGCCCAATTGAGTAGAATAAAGAAGCCTACAAAATCCAATGTGAGACAACAGGTAGGCCAAAAAACAATCAAGGAGCATTTGATTTAAAAGCCAATATGAAGTTATTTCACATAAAGCTAAGGCAATAGGGAGGGTGGGGGTGGGGTGGCGGGAGGACAATACAATGGTAACAGCAGTGGATCTGGGGTCAGAAGAGTTGGATTTAAATCCCAGCTCTGCCTCCTGTTTGGTTGTATCATTTATCCTTTCAGGACCCTCAGGATTCTCATTTGCTAAATAAGGACATTGAACTAGATGATTAAGATCCCTGGAGCTCTGGATCCTGCAGTACAAAAGTGAGGCTTGGGACAATAGAGAAGATAGTAGAATCATTAAATCAATCATTTGTGGTCTTTCCATGAAGATAGGTTGGAGGTACTAATGCAAACAATGCAAAGATACTAGTCATTAGACAGGCAGTCATCACTACACTCACAGGAATGTAGGTAACTGGCAAGTGAGGAGGAGAGTGGGTGGAGGGAATCTAACAGCAAGGGAGAAAAGAAAAAGGAAATGTCTCTCCCTGTGAGGCATGTCCTAGCTGATAGATGGCTAATGTGACTCCTATCAACAGAGGGCTTCAGGCCTGACCCAAATGGAGCAAAGTGACTGAATCAAACTTAAAGGATAGGACTGCTGTCCCATTGTCCTATTGCGAGTCCTTAAATATAATCTACTGGAGGAAAAAGGAAAAAGATTTCCAAAGGGGAAATTAATTCCCGATCAATATATTAGTGCTTTTGAAGGAGCAAAAAGGGGCATGTGAACAATTTATACCACTTCATTGAAAAAATGACCAGCCTCTATACCAAAGAGATTTAAAAATTAAGTCACTGTTAGATTTGTAGGATTATTTAGTCTTTACTGGTCTTACATAGTATCTGTCTACATGGAGATTATAATTTTATTAAACAAAAATAGATTCAAGGAAAGTTTAGGTAAAATTTATTTTAAAATGGAGCCACAGTGACTCATTCAGCGAAGTTAGGAATACTTTAGATATATCCCTAATGTTTTAAGTTTAACATCTTAGATGACAACCAAACTAGCCCATAAAATGTCTCTTGATGTCAAGCATCAATATCAGAGGCAGACTATTAGAATGGGTAGACATAAATTTGACTTACCATGTCAATTTAGTGTTGTGTTTACACAACCTTGACAACCTTCTAAGTATCTACTATGAGCAAAGTATCATACTAGGCACTGCTTTCCACATGTAATTTTTATGGTATGTAACTTTTTATATGATATAAGCATCACATTATTAAAATTAGCTAATCAAACATATTTCCTTGTAAGCTGTAAGTCACATTTGCTAACTACTTTCCGGAGTAATCATGTTGCATAAATAAGGCAATGATGATTCAAGAATCTAATTTTGTTGGTATGGGTATTCCCTCTACTGATAACTATCCCAACCCTTTTGTTCCTTTGAAAGTTTTGCTGTGGCCAAAAAATTCAGTATTCATTAGCCAACCTACACCAAAGCTCAGACATATCCCATCTCTTAAGTTTTAGTTTCCTCATCTGTAAAATCTAAAAGAATAACACTGGCCATTAAAGATGTCACAGCATAGTGGACAGAGGGCCAACTCTGGAGTCAGGAAGATCGAGACTCGAGTCCTGGCTCAGACACACACTACTCGCAAGTCACCACTTAACTTCTCAGTACTCCAGAACAATCTCTGAGACTACCAGTTATGGATGAACTGCTGATTGACATTGGTGGAATAGGTTTTCCCATCAGGAAGGAAGGAAACAAGCATTTATTAACTGCCTAAAATGTGCCAGGCACTTTACAACTACAGAAGGTATGTGCTATTATAATTTCTATTTATTATTATTATATTATGTTATAATTCCTATTTTAGAATTGAGGAAACTCAGGGTCAGGGTCACACAGCTAGTATGTGTCTTAGGTTGAACTTTAACTCCAGTTTTCCTGACTCCAGCCCCAGTGCTCTATCCACTATGCCACTTAACTTCCCACATGGATGAAATCACAGATCCAAATTTTTAAAAATGTTTAATATCCACCTCTCAGAGTTGCTATGATAAAAGGGCTTTGTACATCTTAAAGTGGGGCATTATTATTAAGTCAAGGCAAGTTAAGTTATTTCCATTGTCCCATACCAGGTTCTTATCAAAACATCTGGTTCAATCTCATATATATATATATATATATACACACACACACACACACACACACACACACATACACACACACACACACACACATATATATACATATACACACATATATATACACACACATATATACACACACACATATATATAAAATAGCTGAAGTCAAGATATTCTAAAAAAAACTTACAAAAAACTTTGTGATGATATCCTCTTTTTCCTGCACAGGGCATATTGTATGGATGAAAGGTAAGAAGGTTTCTGCATAATCAAACAAGTACAGATACAACATACTAAGTCTTGGGGAGCTCTTCAGGGCATACAACAGGAATAATGACTTGCCTGGGTTGACAGCCTGAAATGCATTAGAAGGTGAACAATGCAATATTAAAAACAGGGGGAATCATCCTTTTAAATTCACTTAAATCATTTTGTAAAATAAAATTTGCAGTCTTTTTTTCCTTTTGCAGCCTTAAATAAATGAAGCAATGCAGTAAGAAAGACTAGTATTTATCATTAACATACAGTATGCAACTTATACTATATAAAGTCCCAATTTCTAAAATAATCTTTAAATGCCAGATTAGAAGCAGTAGTCCTACATAAAAGTTTCTTCTAAAACTTCTAAAAGTCTGGAGAGCAAACATTCTATAGTACTGCAAATTCCAGTCATACAGTCTAACAGTGCTAGGGCTGGTTGCATTATGAGTCTTCAGGAAAGAGCACTATAAGATTCCTATTAATGGAACTCTTGGCCTGAAAAGATAAAAGTTCTTGGCTACTTTCCATAAGATAAGGAAAGAAGAACTACTGAAATACAAATGACCACAAGCACCTAGCACAGAAATATGAACATAAAAGTACTTGTCTGATGGGAAAAAGTACTTAGATGATTATTAACATCAATGAAAAACTTAAGGAACCTTATTAAATGATACAACGGAAATACCACAAGAGGAGTAAAAAGACACTGCCAATAACTATGGAACCTTATGCAAATCATGAAACCTCTTTATGCCTTCATTTCCTCAAACACATAAGTTAAGAGGTTCTACAAATCTATAACTAAATAATTTCTGTCTTTCTAGGTCCAAAATTTGGTGATCCCATTACAGTTACATTTCCTTTCCTTATATAACCAACCCTCAATTTACTGGTATATGAACAAACTCCCAGGTAAGGAATTTCTTTTACTAATATAGACTGGCACCTTCTCTGCAACTTGCAGTGACAGAGAACTGCTTATGCCACTAAAACGAAGTGACCATCCAGTATGAGGCAGATGCTGGACTTAAATCCAGGTCTTCCTGGGTTGGAGACTGGCTCACTATCCACTATGATACATTGCCTCTCATGCCAATGGAATGGAAATCACTAGTACAAAATAATCAGTTTGGCTATGGAATACAGCATTTCCTTTTGCAATAGAATTATTTTCAGTAACTACAATATTCTCAGGCTACTATTAAAGTCAGTATCAATATCTTAAAGATCCAGTTGCTGTCTGGCAGTGAAGAGTTCAGGATTGGCAAACATTTTGGTTATGAAATCCTAGAAGTTAACCAGTTAGCTGGAATATATCTAACTCCCTCAGACTTACGGGGCTTTCATAGTATATTACAATTATACTACACTTATAGAATTTGAGCTTAAAGGTATCATTTGTTCCAATGCACCTAATTTTATACATGAGGAAAATGAGACCCAGAGATCAAGAAATTACTTATCCAGGGTCATATATCTGGTAATGCTAGAGTTGGGACTGACCACAGGAGGGAGATGTGGGTTCTAATTCAGTATTTCATCTTAAAAAGTTAACAAATGGTTTAATCTATGTAGGAAGAAGGGAATCAGCTGCTATAAAAGTTTACCTTGTATTCCCAAAGATTCTGTGGGGGCTTTACTCCTAAAGTTTTGACACGCTCCAGTTCCATTATGATGGCTTTTCTGTGGCTACTATTCTCTATGTTATATGGAGCCTTTGAAAAGTCTTCATCTGTCAATGTTAAAAGCAATCTACGATAGGGGAGCAAAAAAGAAAAAAAAATCTGTTCTTTGAGATCATGTGTTGAAAGTACCCCTTCTGTGTTCAAAATTCCTTCCTAGAAATTATCCCACACTTGTAAAAGAACTAAAACATTTCATATACCTGGAACTCAACATAAAGGCTACTATAGCAATTGCTAAGCACTCTGGAGTAAACCATTCACAACAAGAGGCCGATACAACAAAATACTGCTTTAAAATCCACAAAGTGACTGAACTTCCATATCCCAGCAACGAAATGTAATGTCAAATAAAAGCATATAAATCAGTGTTATACAAGAACAGTACATAAGACCTCCAGCATGTGACAAGCAGACAGCAGAGTCACTTGATGGGGCTCTTTTCTTGGTACAGCATAATGCTTAGCTCATGCTCCACATGTCTGTTAAATGATTTGTTCAAATTTAATAGGCTTACTCAACTCCAGTAACTTAAAAAAGCAAACATTAACATGAGACTTGATCTTTTAAAAACAGGGGCATATTAACTAGAAAGTGATTTTTAAATCATCTGAACAGCTGTATATATAAAAACATAAGAGTTATTATACTGGGTCAGCTTCACAATCCATCTGAAACAAAATTCAGTCTTTGACAATAGCACCAAGGTTGGCTTACAGAAAAGAACAGTTCATGTAACAACACCGAACCGCTAGAATTGTATCCCAAAACACTTCTAGTTTCGCTTACTACCTCTTTCTAAACAACTCCTCAGGCTTTAACATGGGATACAGTTTTTACTACCTGTTGGGCTTAAAGTAACCCTTCCTCACATTTGTCCTACTCCCTTTCACACTCTAAGAGATACTTCTTAGCTGTGGTTTTTAGTGAATAATTCCATGTCGAACTCTATCCAAAGTCTGTCTGACTTTATATAGACTTAAAACACATTTCACCTTAGCCTTGGTCTAGAGTCCTAACTGTTTTAGTCTATAAACAAAAGCTTTTTCAGTCTCATTCGCAGGTATGTGACCTTCTCTAGCTTCACTGGTTTTTGTTTGTTTGCCTGTTTTTTTTTGTTTTGTTTTGTTTTGGTTTTTTTGGGGGGGGGAGAGAAGGGGGAAGAGAACCACCTTGTGATATTAAAGTCTAGCTTTATTTCAGAAACACTTTATGATAGGTCACAGAGACAAAACGCAAAATAACAGTACAGATTCAGAATGACTATCTTACATTCCCCAATTGTGGATATAGTTACATTTACAGGAATTTCAACTGTGAAAAAACTGAAAAATTTAAGAAGACTTTCAAAACATAATGTTGAGGTGGGAGAGAAGGTAAGTGAAATTTTGGCAGTTGATGTCTGTCTCCATTTTGGAGCATCTTTTTTTGCTTTTTGGTGAGGCAATCAGGGTTAAGTGACTTGCCCAGGGTCACACAGCTAGTACGTTGTAAAGTGTCTGAGGCCACATTTGAACTCAGGTCGTCCTGACTCCAAGGCTGAAGCGCTATCCACTGCGCCACCTAGCTGCCCCTTTGAGCATCTTTTCAAACATTTTCTTTTTGCCCACAAAACGACATGCAGATTTTACTTATTCTTCAACACTTAAAGGATTCATGATTTTTTTGGTGTATATACTCCATCTTCTGATGCAGACCACAATCCCTCCACATGCTGGTGAAGTCTTTGAGTTACTGTGGCTGAAAATAATTTTGTGCAGACTTCCTGTCCTCAGTTAAGCTGGTCTCTGGATGACAAAACACATAAATCAATGCCAGGCCTATATTCAAAGCCTCTCCAGCTTGATTACACTTGCCAGTGCTTGCTCTCCTCTGGCAAAGCCTTTCAGGGAACTTAGGTCACTTGCATGCCATGAGATATCAGAATGACTTAAGTGGAGATCAAGATTTTATTTATAGGTTAATTTAATTATACTTATTTATTTTTTCCATCTGAAAGCTCTGATCTATCACAACAGTGGACTATCTTTTAAAATGTCAATGTATTACTTACCTGCCATTAACTCTTTCAGATAAAAATCTTTCTCTATAAAGAGAGGCCCAAGGGCCCAGTTGCTCTAGCCAAAAGATGACTTCTTCAGCCGTCCATTTTGCGACAGATTTGTGAACTAGCAGGTCATGCTCTGATTCTCTACTGCTCCAGTGATATACAAGAAGAACTACCTAGAAAAGAGAATGATAGCAAGTTTAAGGCATAGATAATCGTTAATACTTCAGTGCTAAAAATTGAAGTTTCAGGGAAAAAAATAAAGCAGATTTCCTAAGAGATGTGCTTAGCACATACAGGTTCTCAATAAATGTTTATTGATTTCTTGATTGATGAAAACCTTTAATATGAAAGCAGGTCACTTACACCATTATAAGTCACCTTGAAAAATAAATATCTACCTATTTGCTCTTTGTTATATTTGCCAGTCATTCCACCTAGAACTTGAATAGTCAAGGAAACACAAAGACATTTTTGTGCTGGTAAACTCAGACTGGTGAAAACTCAATCTGTTTTCATAAACTTGAAATAAGCACCAAGTTAACAGGGACCACCAGAAGGCTGAATTGACCTCTCCAGAAATATCACTAATCCCTATGGGTAGACAATCACATGGCTTTATGAAGAGGTAGCAATGTGGAGTGGATAAAGTCAGAAAGACCTGGATTTAAAGGCTGTTTTTACACAAGACTGTGTGATCCCGGGACAGTCACAACCTCTCAGTGCTCTAGGCAGCTTTCCAAGACTCTCAAGTGCTGGACAGCTGCCAACTGCATGGGCAGAGGGAGTTTCCTCCCCGGCAATTACTTACACCAATGAAATCATAGCTCTCAGGCAAAACAAAACAATAACTTTAATCTGGTGTCTTTCAATTTAAACAGAAAATGAAATATTTAGGCTTTTATAGTATGGAACATATAAGGAAATACTGTTAAGCTTTAGTATACCAAAGTTCCATGTCTGGGGAAATTTATATGAAATGAGCAATTGAAAATGCTCACCAGTAATTATTGTAGAACTTTACTTAGGTCTTCTTTGTTTCATTTTGTTTGTTTTTTTGGATGAGATCTGAGATTTCACTGGTGTAGGAAACTCCCAGTTTTCTACCACCTCTTGCCAATGCAGATCAGCACCTCCCCTGCACTTTACAGTCTTGGAGAGCTGCCTGGGGCATTGAAAAGTTAAGTGACTTGTCCAGGATCACAGAGTCAACGTGTAAAAATAGGATTCAAACCCAGGTCTTTTTGCCTATTACTTATTACACATTCTCTCTTCATGAAGCCACTTAATGATCTAGTCATATTTAAAGAGAAACAGGCTTAAATTATCAGATGAAGTGGAGAGGGAATTAGACAAAAGATAAACTTACTGCAACACCAGTTAAAGCTGTCAGTACTCCAGAAAAAAATCCCCCTCCTCTTTGAGGATTTGCTCGCCCTGCATTCGGAGCTACAGAAATCTGATCATTTCCATATTTATGAAAGGCTGCAAGACTATGTACTATATCACTGTTCTGCTGAATGTCTTCTAATCTCAATTTGATGGCATCAGGAAATAACTTTTCAATGGCATCTCTACAGAGAAAACAAAATCAAGGAAATTATTTAAATATATCATAAGTCTATAAAGTAAAGCTTGATTTAAAGTCTGGTAGTAGGAAAAATATGAGTATATATAGCTCACGATGTAGTAGGCTCAGTTGGTTTAACTTTCTTTAACTAAAGAACCTAACAACAATTCAGTAAAAATTAAATCTTGTAAAAAAGCAAACTCCTAAGGATAAAAATTAATGGAGTACTTTGTTGATGTGACTAGCAATGAATTCCGTAATAAAGAAATGAGCAAAGTCCAGATTTTGAGCCCCACTTTGCCCAAAATCTAATATATGATACTATAGAAATTGAAAGTACTTGCTGATTATCTGAATTACCACATACCGATTTATAATACATACTGTATAATACGTGAAAGAAATTCCATTGTGGGAATTATTCAAAGGTTGCAGAAATGATCATGCCAATAACAATTATTTAAAAGAACTGTATGGCTAAACTATTTGCCCTGAAAGGAAAACTCTAGGTTATTCTACACGATCTGGGAAGTCATTATTACAAGGCAAATTGTTTCAAGTAATTGTCTGATAACCAGAATTATCCTTTATACTTATTTAAAAATCCAAAGAATCACCTAGGTAGGAAGGAATCAAATTTTGCCCTGTTTTACCTATGTTTTAAAGCTCAAAACGATATTATAACAGATTCAAAAAAAAAGAAAAGAAAAAGAAAAACAGAACTCCTCTGAATTTGCCTTTTTCAAACATACAAGGCAACAGTATCTCCTATTAATAAATAAAATCATTATTATAAAAGCTGCCTATCTGTGCTCCAGATATTGATTGACAATTACCTGAGCAGAATATTTACTTTCGGAAAACCTTCCCATTTCTCTCGGCACTCTGGACATTCTGTTTTCTTTGAGGACACCCACCACAGAGCCAGGCAATGTCGACAGAAACTGTGCCCACAGTTCAAGGTAGTGGGATTCACCAGGATGTCATAACAGCAGTGGCAAGAAAATTCACTAACAGAAATTTGACGACTAACACCAGGGACGGGCTCTTCTTCAGTGCTCCTCACGTTGGGTGCAATCAGTTGTACGTCTTCCATCTTTTTCTGGATCACTCCATACTCTGAATATATCTATTTCAGACTCTTAAGAGCCATAAGGCATAATTAAATCTGGGAGAAAAAAGGCACAGCAGAAAATGTAACAATTTGCTGAGAAAAGCTAAGAGTTAACCAAAGCCATCACAGAATTGCCGCTGTCTTATAAACTTATATTACTAAAATTTAAAATCAGTCAGGGTAGATGGAAGTTTATAAAAATCCTTGCCATTTCTTGCTTTTATTTTCTGAACAGATTTCATTGGTTGAGGAAAAGCCTGCTGTAATGAAATTTATAATTTTTGTATTAATGACACAATACATGTAATGATTATACTATTTAGATTTGTTGGAGCTTCCTTACTTTCCAGGGGACCCTGACTAGGGAGCTGATATTGCAGCTGACATGCTGCAGCCAAAGTGATCAATCAGATTCCCTGACATGCTAACAATTGCTGAGAATGTAATGGCCAAGTGAACCAAACCAGGTGCTTACTTTTGCTCCTGGCCATGCTAACCCTCGTTCTGTGCCCTCCTGAACAATCACAAGGGTCAATGACCCCTACAACTTGGAGACTGTTTATACAACACCCAAGAATGCCTGTGTTGTGGTCCAGCCATTTATGGTTTTCACACTTAAAAACCCTATCCCTGCCATAAGTGGGAAAGCCCCCTTCTCAGGAAGATGGACTTCACTTGTAAGCTGCTTCCCTCACTTTGAAATTAAACTTCTCCTTGATTCCTGACTCTCCCATCTCTAGCCTGCTCTGTTCAGCTCTAGGTTACAAGCCAGTTTCATCCATTTGACAAGTCCAATATAGGTTACCAGCTGTTTTGCAACTGGAGTCTTAGGGAGTTGAGGGCACCAAAAACTTAAATAATTTGCTGAGGGTCACAAGTGTCATGGGGGCACTACAACCCTGGTCTTCTGACCTACTCCACAGTTGCCACCCCCTTATTTCTTGCCAGTCCTAAATTTTATTCCCTGAGGGTTTTACACTCCAGTTGTAAGTGAAATGCAAATAAACTAATAAACTAATCATAGACAACTGTTAATGGGTGCTAAATATAAATGGGAAAGTATTCCCCATTGATTCCACCAATATTTTACCTTTTAGTAGGTCTGGAGCTTATCCTACCATCCTCCTCTGTAAGACTATGCAAACAAGAGTATATTCTAAACTGGTGATGCATTTAAGTACCACCTCTTTCCATTTGGCAAAGAAAGTGTTTACTTGCTAAGTGGTTTCTAGACTCTTCTGGTCTCCTCATTCTGGCAACTGATATCAAACTTCCTTAGAAAATATAGTTAATGTTGGGTATCTGGGTTTTTTTTAAATCCATTTTCTACTCTTCATTATGGAGTTGCCTCAACTATATACCATATATTCTCATTTTTATTCTTTTTTTTCTAGTTTGATATTGACTTTGACCTCTACTTTAACAAGATGACAGTCTAACAATACATGGTTATGTAATTCAACCTAGTCATTTCCTGTCTGTTAGGACAGAATCAGTTTAACTTTCTACAGTGTGATTTGGTACCTTCTCATTCTTTTCTCAAAGTATTTGTGATAAGTATGAGACTTTGGTATAGTCTATGAGTCTTCAGCCTCCTTCATCTCCTGAACCACATTTCACAATATTATTTTTGCTCTCCTTTTCTCAAGCCCACCTTTGTATTTAAGTTACTAAGTATTAAAGTATATAGATTTAATTTGGAGCCTCAAATTAGCATACTCTCAATTTGCTTATTATGTCTAACACTCAGTTCTCTAGTTCTTTTTTTTAAAATTCATTGTAGAATTTCTTTTTTATCTGCAAAAGATATTAGTGCATAAGATGTAGTTCTCTTAATGGTGGTCTTTTTTGTAATTATGTGCCATGAACACTATACTATGAAATTATCAAATGCTCCATGAAATTATATTTTTGGTTGTCTTTGGATATGTGATAAAACCAATTTCACAAATTCCTATTGTTATGCTACGTATTGTGAGTGAATATGAACATAAGGTACACTCCCTGTATATGCTAATAACCTTCATATAAGGCAGTCATAAGAGATGCCACATCAGTGGTATAGATATATGCTATAGAAGTTCATAAGAAGGAAGAAACATGATGGATTGGTGTGGTAAAGGAAGGATTCATGAAGAAATTGAGATTTGTTAGGATAAGTAGAATTTTGCTATATAAAGGGAAGAGAATAAAAGGAGAAAATAAAGACAAAACGAACAACAACATGGAAATATTAATGAGCAGACTAAGTTTAGGGGATTGAAAAACTGGCCAAGAGGAAGGAGAGGGTTCAGGCTCGAAAGCAGTTGGAAATAAGGTTAGAAATACAGGATGAATTGACTGAGCAGCCTTGAATGCCAGACTAAGTCATTTAGACTTTATTCTACAGATGTTTTTAATTCAAAAAATATGTTTGCTAATATTTTAATTTTAAAGTTTTTTTTTTAACATGAGCAGACCATTTTGACTTTTAAAAGTTATTTTAAATTGTCTTAAGAATAAAAAGAGATTGGGGGCAGCTAGGTGTCACAGTGGATAAGACTCTGGCCTTGGAGTCAGGAGGACCTGAGTTCTAATCCAGCCTCTTGACACTTACTAGCTATGTGACCCTTGGCAAGTCACTTAACCCCAACTGCCTTACCAAAAAGCAAAAAAAAAAAAAAAGGCAAGAAAGTATTGTTTTGTAGTTTATAATGCTCAACTACATAAAACTGGATAACCTGGGACACCAATTTAACTTTCCCTGAACTAATTACAGATATCCATCTGTTCACGGCTAAAAGGAACTGAGAAAAGGGGCTGAGTACAAGAGAGGCAGCAATTGAGATATAGATCTTTCCTGTAATACCTGTTTTAGCCTCAAGTATTTTGGAAATACACACTGTTTGCCAGTGGGGAATCAGTATTTTGCCTTTAAACTTTTTCTATCCATAAAGGAAGAGGGGCCATATCAAATCAGTGTTTAAGGAAGATTCACCAAAGTGATATTAGTAGCATTAAAAAGACTATTTAGGAGGTCCTAAAGTAATTCAAGAGTAAGGTGTTAATTGGAAAGTGAAAATGGAAAATTAATTTGGGAAATACTAAAAAACGAAAAATTAGTAAAACTTGGATATCATGTAGGAAGAAAATTTTTTTGGGGGGGTGGATGCTAGGCAATGGGGTTAAGTGACTTGCCGAGGGTCACACAGCCAGTGTTATGTGTCTGAGACCGGATTTGAACTCTGGTCCTCCTGACTTCAAGGCCGGTGCTCTATCCACTGTGCCAGCTAGCAGCCCCAAGAAAACATTTTCTTAAGATAAAACAATATTTCCCATCTGGATGCTTAGCAAAAATTAGTGATGTTGACAGAATTAGGAAATTCAGGAAAAGTCAATTTTAGAAAAAAGATAATGAATTTAATTTTAGATAAATTGAGTTTGAGGTTATAGCAGGCTATCCAAATGGAAATGTCTAGTAAGTACTTGGAGACAAAGAACTGAAGCTGGCCAAGAGATTAAAGTCAAAGGTACAGATATGAGTCATTCAAATAAAAATTAAAATAAGATATACTAAAATCTATTGCTCATAAATTATCCAATTGTTAGCAGAAGGCATTAGTACTTACAAAATTTCCCATATCTGCAAATGAGCTTGTGATAAATGAAATATACATTCTTAAAAGAGTACCCAAGATCTGCCTCTTAAATACCTTCCTAGTCATAGTAACATTAAAAAAAATTTTATAGATTGTATCTTCCCTTTGACCCAGCAACAGCACTTCTAGGGCTATAACCCAAAGAGATCACACAAATGGGAAAAGGACCCACATGTACAAAAATATTCATTTTTTGCTCTTTTTGTGGTGGCAAAGAATTGGAAATCGAAAGGATGCCCATCAATTGGGGAATGGCTGAGCTAGCTGTGGTATATGAATGTGATAGAATATTACTGTGCTATAAGAAATGATGAACAGGCTGACTTCAGAAAAACCTGGAAAGACTTATATGGTCTGATGCTGAGTGAAGTGAGCAGAACCAAGAGAACGTTGTACACAATAACAACCACGTTGTATGATGACTAATATTGATAAATTTAATCCTTCCTAGCAATACAAGGATCTAAGACATCTCCAGAGGCCTTGCAATGGAAAATGCTATCCACATCCAAAGAAAGAACTATGGAAGTCAACTTGCTATGTTTTTTTTTCTTCTGTTGAGTTTTGTTTCCTCTTTCTGATGGTTCCTCCTATTGGTTTTAATTTTTACTTACAACATCACTAATGTGAAAATATGTTTAATATGAATGTAAATGTATAGCATATATCAGATTGTGCGCTGTCTTGGGGAAGGTGGTGGGGAAGAAGGGAGAGAAAAATTTTAAACTCAAAAGCATATGGAAGTGATTATTGATAAATCAAAATAAATTAATAAAAAAATAAAATTAAAAAAGAGCAAGAAAAAAAGATGGTATTTTCAAATATTAATCAAGAGAAACAAGCTGTTTTTCAATATAACTAACATACTGCAGTAGGAAATTAAAATTATCTATCCTGCAACTGATCAGTAATAGATTTCAAACTTTTTTGATTTCGGCAAATTCTTGGAAATTTGGAAACTTTTATACTTATACTTCATGGTACAGTGGAAAGAGTGTTAGATTTGGTGGCATTGGATCTGTGTCTGAATCCTGGTTCTGCCACATTATCTGTGTGCCCTTGGTAGAGTCACTTAGCCTCTATTGGCTTCAGTCTCTTCATTCATAAAATGAGGGGGTTGAACTAGACAAACTAAATTCTTTCCAGCACTCAGTCTATTAAGACCCTCAGTCATGCCATAGACTGACTCATTTCCTCATCATTTATCACTCTTTGCTGGTCTATTTTATGTGTAAATTGCATTTGATACTCTATTACAACCTAAATAGGCCCACCACAGTCTCCACTGTCCTTTGTGTAGCCCACACTTTTGATTCCTTGGAATTTATGATATCCCATGATTTGCAGCAATATAGAATATTGGTATTAAAAAGACAAGATTTTGTTTCATGGAAAAGCTTTGAGTCATTAAAAACACTAGGCTGTTTGCAAATACCATCCAGTCTGGGTTTTTTTTTCCCCTTCTGTTCCATTCTGAGCTGAAGTCATCCATCATCAGTGTCCTTCCAAGCTATAGGTACTAAAAAAAATAATAATAATTTTTTAAAAAGCAACCCTTTAGGCTATCAGCCCAAAATCATTACAGCATTTGAACCAGACAGCTTTTATCCTTAGGTTTTTTCCTGTGGGTAGTTAGGCTAAACTCTTGAATGATTATCCATCTCATTTAGGACATTCTGAAGTTTTCTGGTACTTGACAATGCAATTACATCAGCAAATGAGCATCTTGAAGACTTCAATGGACAATTTTGTAATGTCATAAATTTGGAAAGTTAGGCAAAAATATGCATTCTTAACTCTGTGCTCTTCTGCTTACAGTTGTTCTTTCTACAGGTATTTTGTCTCACACTTCAATACTTTCTAGTTGACATATGTTATACTTATGCCCTTTAAATTACTCTCTGCAGAAGTATAGGGCTTCCCTGCAGTACCTAAATCAAACTCAGAAACTAAATTTATAAGTCATGGTTTTGTGACTTTTGAAAATACTTTCTACTGCTACATGATTAAAGATCTTTACAAAGAGGCAGTTTGCTACCTATAACACTATTTGTGAACTTATGGCAAATGACAACAACAGATTATATTGCTTTGAAAGTGTGTCCTTATGTATAATTCTAAGCCAACCCCACAGGGGTGAATATCCTCCTTAGTTAATTTTTTACAAGTATCTGAAACAGGAAACAGTTAAAAACTATTATTAATATATAACAATAAAATAATAAAAACTTGACTATTTGGTGTCTTTGGAGAGCTGAGTATTCTGGACAGCTGACGGTTAACCCTTTCAAACGCCTAATTTTTGGAGGGGGGAAGAAATCTTTCTAAAACGTACTTTGTATTTCCATGCCTCCTTACATTGGATATGCCAAACCTAAGAAGCTGATAACTCATGAACAGTGAATCATTGTATTATGCTGCAGTATAAAGATACTTTTCATAATACATTACTTCCTTTCATATACTCGCCTGTGCAAAGTCATGGGCATAGGAGATATAATGTAACATAAGTGTGACTGCAAGTAGACCAATCTGGTTGGAATACAAGAATATAGAGAGTGTGTGTGGAGAAGAGTAATGTGTAGTAAATCTGGAAGGGCAAGTTGGAACTAACTTTTTTAAGTGCTTTAAATGCCAAACAAGTCTTAGTTGAACCTAGAAACCAGGGAGAGCCACGTAAGGCTCTTGAGTAGGAGAATGACACGAACAGACCTGTGCTTTAAGAATATCAATCAGGCAACTGTCTGGCAGATGGACTGGAGAGTGACAGACTTGAGGCAGAAAACGCATTAGAAAACTTGGCAAAAATTCAGGTAATAAACTAGGGTTCTCAACTGGAGTGGCAAAAAGAACCAATAGACAGAACCCTGGGCCTGGAGTAAGGAAGACTTAAGTTCAAATCTGGCCTCAAATACTACCTATGTAGCCCTGGGCAAGTTACTTAACTTCTATCTACCTCAGTTTCCTCAACTGTAAAACAGGAATATTAACAGCACCTACCTCCCACAGTTGTTAGAGGACCAAATGAGATGATATTTGGAAAGCACGGAGCACATTGGCACAGAGTAGGTACTAAATAAATGCTTGTTCCTTTCTACTCATTCCCATTTAAGAGGCAATATTGTTTTTTTGTTTGTTTGTTTTTAAATTAATTGGCTATAAGGAGTGGAAAAGACTGTTGAAGACAATTCCAAAGTTATGAAGCTAGGTGACTGGAAGGTTGGGAAGTGGTTTAGGAAGAAATACTGAATTCTATTTTGGACATGTTGGATTTCAGAGGTACATGGGAAATTCAATTAAGCACATGTGTCTTGAACTATGCTAAATATTGAAAATCCAAAAACAGAAAGCAGTCTCCTACCTCCCTAAAAACTGAAAGTCCTCAGGCTTTGCAAACTATATTGCTAATTTATCACTATCAACAAATCTCACCATTATTCACTATGTTCTCTTCTTTGTTCACCTCCCTAATACCCTTCAAAAGTGACTGTTAAATAAAAGTTATTTAATCTCCGGTGCTTGAATATTTTTACCTCTTGACTCAGCCTATACAAAATCTTGATTATCAGATTTTGTTAATTTTGTAAGAACTTCTCATACAAATTAATTTAAATTCAATAAACTGATTACAAGCATGCTAAGTGGTTAATTAGTGGGGAAATGTTAAGTTTAAAGACTACTAAAATATATAGACACAAGGTGGCTAGTGGAAAAAAAAATGGAGCAAGAAATGTGGATTCTAGTCCCAGCTTGGACATTAGTCATGTGACCAAAGGCAAGTCATTTAAGTTCTCTAAAACTTAGCTTCTACATCTGTCAAATGGGAATAATATTTCTTAAACCACCTTAGAGGCTTATTTTGAGAACAATACTTTAGGAAACGCTATAGAAACATAAGCTATTATTAGGTCTCACCTTTTAGGAAGAAAATTTATAGCCTTCAATCTATCAGCTTCCAATTCTAGGGCATACAGACCTATCAATCAATCAGCAAACATTTATTTAAAACCTTCTATGTGCCAGGCACTATGCTAAGCCCTGAAGACATATAAAAAGAGGCAAAAGACAGTTCCGGCCCTTAAGGAGTTCACAGTTTAATGAGGGGACAATATGCAAAGCTATACACAGGATAAATAGGAAATAATTAACAGAAGGAAGGTGCTAGACAAGAGTTGGCAAAGACTTCTGATAAAAGATGAGATTTTAGCTAGGACTGAAAGGAAACCAGGAATTCTCACCAAAGCTGTGCCAACATTTTTCTGAATGAGAGAATATTTGACAGCTATATTAACAGAAATGGGAAATCAATTAATGCCCAAGAAGAGAGCCTCAAAACAAAATGCACTGACATCTGTGTTATTAGACAACAAAAAAGGCATCATGATATAATCAAGCATTTAGAACACATACCCCAGAGGACAGATTTGGCCCCTTACCATCTAAACCAAACTGCAAAGCAGTTATTATACAGACCACAGAGAAAAATGCCTTTCTTTATGAATTCCACAACTGCTGCATGTGGAACACTGACTCCAAGACCACAATTCAATTCAATTCAACAAATATTTATTGGGATTGTAGGTGTTTGGCTAAGTGTGCTGGGCTAATCTAAAAAATGAACATTTACAACACAAAATTTTTAAATTCCTTTACTAGTAAAAGACCACATGTATCCTTATATGCAAAAAGCTACCGTTCTATTTCTAGTGTTCTTGTAATAGAAAATAAACGTATGGAAAGGATTGGTAGAGAAAAAGCAATGAAGTCATAATGCTGCATGTACACTGCCCATAGATCCTACAAGTTGTCCCTCTCAGTTTCTATAAATGCAAAGCAAGCTGATCAAAGTTCAAATGATTAACAATTTTCAGGCTCTATTTCCCGAATTCAAATACACATGTAATTAGGTTGTTTTTTAATTCTCCAACCTGAAATATACATAATCCCCTCTCAGAAATGTCAGAGGTAGTCACTCTGGATTTTGGCTTGCTGCCTCAACCTTAAGGTCATCTTCCCCAATAGTCCCTTGCTTTTTTAAAGTGTGAGACAAAATAGTCATCATTTAAGAGCCTCCATGTTCTGATTCCATTTATGGAAGCATTTGCTATACTAAATACTAAGAAAAACATCAAATCACTTCTGAAACAACAGTTAACTCAGTGAGCTCTCCTTAATTATTTTTTAAATAGTGATATTATGCCAAAAACCGGCCTGTATTCTAGTCCTTTATCTTTAAATATATTTTTATGACATGCACAAAATTGTGCTTTACCATGTCTGATACTCTAATTGTCCATACCATTTTGTATCATTTTATTATCTTCCTAGAGATCACAAGCTCCCTTAAGGCAAGGATCTTATTTTGTACCTTTTTGTATCAAATGGTATCTAGCAAAACATGATGCACACTACACTAAGTACCTAATGACTCAATTCATATTAACTGATGGTCTGCTATAGGCAAGACCCTCCGCTACAAGGGGATGGATCTTCTGCGATCATTAGTACAAAGTGTCTCTGAAAGAGTTTATGATCAATGTACGGAGCTAAGAAACAGAAAAAAAGTAAAATTCCAGATTCCTCATTTGTAAAATGAAAAGCTGAACTAAATCAGGGGTTCTTAATCTAGGATGCTGGAAGTTATTTAAAAATATATATATTTTGATAACTACTTCGATTAGTTTCCTTTGTAATACTCGGCATTTTTATTTTATGCATTTTAAAGGGATCCTGGATTCCACCACACTGCCAAAGGCGTCTAAGACACACAAAACGGTTAAGATTCCCTGGATTAGACTATCTTTAAGGTCCAGATTTAATATTCCTTATAAATTATAACAAGAAGAGACTTAAACAGTGGAAGAAATGCTACATCGCAGGACAAGATTAACTGACGCAAGAATATTTCATGAAATAAACCGATTGGTCTGGCTAGCGGGGTCATGGACGGAATACCAGGGTTGGGTGGATTAGCTATTCCCATAGCTCTCGAGGCCGGCCTCCAGAGGAGCAGTAACGACATCCTCCGGGTCACATCCCAGGGGCCCTCGGCCCCACACCTGAAACAAGACCCCCGGGTCTGGGCGGGGAGTCCGGCCACGGGGAGATCTAACGGCTCGCTCGGACCGGTCGGGGCCGTGACGTAGCCACCCAAAGGGCTGGCCAATCGGCGCCTCGAGCCAGGACTTTCAACACCCGTGGGGACACCCCCAGGGGAGGGGGACAGGTAGAGGAAGGGGAGTCCCGGCGAGGCCAGGCCCGGTCCTCCCCCTCCCCTGCCTCGGGGGGGGGCCTCCGCGACACGCCGGTGGGAACGACGCTGCGGGCGACACGCAGCAAGGGCTAGCTGAAAGGGAGGAGGCCCCCGAACACACTCGAGGTGACCCCACCAGCTGAGACCGCATCCCCCGCCCTCCTCCTCTCGCCCACAGCCCGGGTTTCCGTCATCTTCGGATTTCATCCCCCTGGGGAATGAGCCCGCGGGTTTCCTCGCCCTAGACCACGGCCCCGGCTACGGGGGGGGGGGGCACTCAAATGACAGGAGGATACTTGGCCCTCAGGCGCGAGCCTGCCACCGCCTCGGCCCCCGGATCCCCAAATGACGCTGTCGGGGCTCCTCGGGGCCCGCCAGGAGCGGGGGATTCTCGGGGCGTCCTTCCCCCCCACTTCCCACTGCCGCCCGCCTCCTGCCCTCCCTCATTCGCCGGGCCCCCGCCTCTTACCGCGCGGTGCTGAACCCGGCCCCGCGCAGACCCGAGCATCCCCCAGGCGCCCGCGGCGGCGCTGCCCACCAAGACCCCAGCCGCGGCGGCCCAGGCGGAAGACCTCACTTCCGGAAATAAAGTGGGAACGGACTACGCCATTGGTGCGCCCCCCGCAGCAACCATAGAGTGCGTTCGGAACGCTTCCCACCCTCTTTACCGTAGCATCTCCCCGCCGGCTAGAGAGGAGTGCGGAGAGGGGAAGTCTGCGCCTGCGCAATAAAGTCACCAGGCTCACACACACACCCCAAATCACCCTCTCCTTTTCTTGGTTGTTTAAGCGTTAGGCGAGTAGACTCCTGGGGCTCTGAGTTTTCGTAGCTGCGAGGGAGACTTAGTTGTATTTCTGTTTCTTGAGGGTTTCTGGCAAAAGAACTGACTGAAAATGAGAAATTGGGCAATTATTAGATAGTGGAGCTATGGTCTGGAGAAACATAAACTTCCTTAATACCTTGTGAGAGGGAATTGTTTATCTGCTCAACCAGCATTTATTAAGCGCCTGCTATGTGTCGTACACCATGCTAAAGTCTGGGATATGCGAAGAAAGACAAAAATATTCCCTTACCTCAAAGAGCCCACAGTCTAATGGAAGGGATAACATGCAAACAAACTATGTACAAACAAGATATACAGGATAAATTTTCCAGTATCAAGCGAGGTGCCTGGCACGCGTTTGTTGATTTAGGTAATACAGCAGAGCATTTATGGCTACTTCCCCGTTTCCACAAAGGCCCTGCTTCACTTTAACAAATATTTATTAAGCACCTACTAGGTATGTGCAGGGCGCTTTGCAAGGCTTGGTATTGTGAATACGAAAAAACGTGCTACCCTTAAGGACTGGCTTTCAGTTTGAAGATGAAAACATGCACAAATAATTACAATACAGACAGAAATGTGGTAAATGCATAGCAGACTTCCAGCAAGGAGTAATGAGACAAGATTGCTATTATCACATTTACCAGAAGTAACCATACATTTATCCAGTCATTTATATGGTTTAGGCTCATAGCTAAAGCTCTGGAACAGACTTCAAATGCCTTCTAGGCCAACTATCTTTTTATAGATGAGATGGCTCAATAAATGGAGAACTAGACTGGTGGTAGGGAAATCCAGGGTTCAAATCCTGCCTCAGGTACTTACTAGCCAAGTGATCCTGGGCAAGTCACTTAACCTCTCTCAACTTCAATTTCTTCATCTGAAAAATGACGGGTTTGGACTAAATATCTCTAAGTTCCTTTCCAGCTCACCTAGTTACCCAGGTAGTAAACATCAGAGACAGAATTTGAACTAAGGTCTTCTAATTCCAGAGCCAGTATTTTCCTCCCCACTGTATCCTGTTGGTATTTATGTATGTACTTATTTAAATTTTCATAGAATTGCTGAGTAATTTGAAGTCTGGATGGACCTGAAAAACTGATACTAGGGCCTTTATCTCATTCATTGATATGTTGATGGTGCAGTTACATCAGCAGCCCCAAGGATCACAATACCATTGCTGTATTTGCATCTAAAATATTTGTTCAAATTATTATTAAAATTACCATAACTAAATTTATCTCGACTAGGGTCTGTGGGTGGCTTATTTTAATGAATGGGCTAGAGGCCATATTATTTAATAACACAACATGCCCAGTGCCTAATACTGTGTACTATCTTTTCTATTTAACGTTCTTTTACTACTTTTCATATTTTGTATAACTAATGCACTTTGGTTTGAAAATGAACCAACTTAAAATAGGTAATAGGTTCTAATAATTTACATAAAACACTACTCCCCTCTAGTGGGCAAAATGATAAAGCAGCTCTTCTTTTAAGTATTCCTTAACCTTACTGGGGGCCATCTCCACTCATCCTGATCTTTATCTTGCCACTAGACCCAGATAGCCCCCGGAGGAGAAAGTGAGGCTGCTGACCTTGCATAGCCCTCCCCCAAATCTAATTCATTTGCAAGTCATCGCATCATCTCCCTAATGTGACGGTCCCTTTCAAGAACAAAGAACAACAACTTAACCTTACTACATCTAATCCATAGAGCTTATGTAAATTTTAAAGGCATGAACTTTTGGGAGATGGCAGAATGAAGGGTTGAAAGTTGAGCTAGGATCCTTATGAATCCTCCAAACACCAAAAAGAAACAAAAGTAATAGAAATTCTCACAAGAAAATTTTATTCCCCTCACCCAAAATTTGATAAGCAAGCTGAAGAAAAGCTCCAAATAAATAGTTCTATTCTTCCTTTAGCTTATCAAAGTTGTGTTAGTTGTGGGTTTTTTTATTGTGGGGTAAAAGAAGCAATAGGAACAGCACCCAAACCAATAGATGTCAAACATTATTAGAAGTGGCATCAGAAAAAAAAATCCTTAAGATATAATAATGAAATGGATAACATACTTGAAAATTAAATTAAGAATTAAAATGAGTAAAAATCATGAGAGGAATCAAAGGAAGACCAAAATTGGCTAATAAGATCTGTTAGAATTAAAGGAAGGGCTGAATACAGGCACAATAAACCATCATGCTTTAATAGATAGTGATATCACTAAAGATGCAGATAACAACTCTATTATAATTGCCTCTCCAGTGTCTTATCGAGGTCTTATAACTTTACCACAGGGGATCCATCCCATATGCTGGAGGCCTTCCTTGATTGCTCCTGATATCAAAAAGATATCAGTGGAGCATCCAGAATGTCTGTCGTCTCTTAACTCGGATGACCAACCCATCTTCCCTCCCTATAATACATTTCCCTGATGACATCTTTTATTCCCATTCTTCTTCATGGTTCCTTATTGGTTATACGTTGCAGCCCATTCACACGCACTGTGCACTTCTCCATTGCCCTCTGTGTAATATTCATTTTCACTTTTTCAAAGACTTGTGCTCCATGGTTTCCAGCCATACCACAACAACAAAATAATGCTGGTATTAAAAAGATCCAGAAGGTTAGATTCTTTAAGAGAGCTTTGTCATTTCCTGAAGGCAACCTAGCTTGTTCTCTCCCTATTTGATTCTGGACTGAACTTGTTGCCCATTTGTACTGTCTCTCCCAGATGTACAAACTGATGGACAAGCTATATAGGGTGGCTATCTAACTACAAGTCATAATCTGGGCAACACACATTATTAATATATTTGATCTTTCTCGTGTAGATTGCCAGGCAGAACTCTCTTGAGGGATTACAGTTCTCTTCTAGGAGACTACAATGTTCTAGGGCTTAATGTAACCAACATGGCATCATCTGAAAAACTGAGCTGCTTAAGGACCTCATTTTTCACAGGGATTTCCTCTTCAACTTGAACTTTGAACTGGATCTCCTCCCTCACAGTGTTGAACATTCTTGGTAAACATACATCTCTGTTTTATCCCTTTTCTGGTCACTACAATACAATCAGAGAGTCAGTCAATGAATACAGTTATTTCTATTATCATATCTTACAAGAAATCTTGACCAATTTTGAAGTATAAGCAGGAGATGCTTTATTGGAAGAGAGCCTTTAAGACAGCAGTTTGTTCTACTAGATGAGATAACTTTTTTCATAATCAACAAACAAGCATGGTGTAATCTTGTATTCTGACAGAAGAGTAGATCATCTGCGTTGGTTGAAAGGTCATGCCTAGTGATTTGTTAGTCAAGCACAGTGTGGATCAATTCATCTCAGCAGTGGGAGCATGTATTTAATACAGAAGCTATATTCATCAAGCAACTTTTATGAACAGTTCCTTAGACAGAAAAAGGATGCTGAGGTTCACAGTTCCATAGTTATATTACCTTGATCATAGGGATTTTCCTGACTCATGTGCCTTCTTGGTAGTTTTCTTATACACCCAAAGTGTTCCCATTCTCCCCTACAGATGTTGAGTACATTGGTGGGAGAGTGTAACTTATGTTTATATATAGTATTTTATTATTCATGTATTTGTTTTAATATGAATAATATTAATATTTCTTTTGCCTTATTGCTAATTAAAAGGTTATTATAAGATCTAAAAGTGTCATTTTCCTGAGTGGCTTGTTTTGTTTAATGAGAAACTCATTGGATAGGCTTGATGGCTAGATAAATAGTGAAAGTTGTCATATTGGGACAGGACCTATCATGAATCCAGTTAAACTCATGGAGTCTGCTTTAATGTTCAAAGACCTGGTCCACACCCACCAAGCTTGGAAAATATTTATAAAGAGTTGTCAACAGAAATAGATAATTTGGTCCATCCTAGTTATGGAGATTTATCTGGTTGAGCCAAATAAAGTGTTCTCCTCAATGTAGTCCTTGAACAGCAAATTAATGCTCATCAGGAAAGATGTTGGGAGCAATTTAAAGATGTGGTATTTTGACTAAATCAAAACTTGAGTGGATTTGTCTTCCTGCTCTGGGGAATTATTCTCAGAAGGAAAGCATTTCTGTTGATAGGAAAGGCCACCAAATCCTGCAGACATCCCATTCCACTGTCTGTGCATAGAAGGTTCTTTGGATGTAGGCATTTACCCAAGACCAATGAGTTACCAAAGAAGTCTGGCAAGACATCAGTTGGTTCAAAAGTACTTTGAAACAACTGGAACAGAGGCAAGATGGTTCTTTCCATTTGTGAAAAGTTAAACTATCTTTACATGTAATTGGAAAATATAAAATACTATTAAAAATAAAGATTCTACTAATCATATTGAAAGTGAAAATTCCAAAGGAATAACATAACCTTTGCTGTGATCATCAGTGAAGAGTTTAGGGATGGGAGAAATATATGCAAAATATTTGGGTTTTGTTCTTTTAACTAAGATTCCTAATTTGAGATGATTGGTCTTGAGCATTTCAAAATGTCAGCCAAGGGAAAAAAAAGTAACTTTTTCCTTTTTCTTTTTTCCCTAGTCCTTTTTCCATTTAGATTACAAAGTCCATTCACAGCTAAGATCTCAGTCATAAGAATATATGTTTAATTTCCTCTAGAGTAATAGACATTCAGGCCCCTTAACATTCTAGGGGCAAAGCTTTGGAAGAAAGCTTCTCATTGCGTACATGTCTCTATCTTTAGGATTCTGGTATTTACTTGAGTATAATTAGTTGGTTTTCTAATTTATTTAGGTGCAAGCCCAAGTCATTGACATGTTCTTTCTTTTTTATTGATAAAAGTGTCTATAGATGATACATTTTCCCTCAAGGAAAGACTGCTTTGACTGCATCCCCAAAATTTTGTTACATATTTTCAATTGTTGTCATTATCTTTAATGAAACTACTGATTGTTTCTATCATTTGTTGTTTGGTCTACTCATTCTTTAGGATTAAGTTACTTAGTCTACAATTAATTTTCTTTTTTAACATTCATTTTTTTTAATTTTGAGTTTCAAATTCTCTCCTTCCCTCTCCCACCCAATACTCAACTAAATACCAGAATAGAAATCCTAAAAATCAAAGAAAAGATAAACAAAATTGAAAGCAAAACCAAAAAGATTGAATTAAGAAAACAAAAGTAGATTTTTTTAAAAAAGAGTGGTCAGAGTAATTGAGCCAGCCCTAAGAGTAAGCAGGTATCTGCATGACTGGGTGAGTGCTGTGAGGCACTACAAGTGAAAATGGTCACTTCACACACCTATTCCACAAGGACAAAATAAAAGTCCATGCCATTCAAGAATATTGTATTGTACATGAAGAAAGCCATTGTGTCTTACTAAGCCCAACCCTTCAAATATTTAGTCCTAGAAACCAGAATTTCTTCATACTAACTTACATGCTCTCCTGCTAGATGGTTTGTAACTTATTTCACATCTACCTTTATACACACTGTTGTTAATATATATATACACACACATATATGTATATATACACACATATACATATATCTCAACCTCACAAGTACAACATGAGGGGGTCATGACTATATACTTTGTGTAAACCAAACCTGGGTTTTTAGTGGACTTTAAGTTCAATATAGGGTCACAGATTTTGAATATGAAGGGATCTTAAAAATAATATATATTATTATATATAATATATATATTGAATTTACTTATGATATCTCCCTTTATGTCTAAGTCATGTATCTATTTTGATATTATCTTGGTAAATGGTGTAAGATATTGGTCTATACCTAGTTTCTGCCAGACTGCTTTCCAATTTTCTCAGCAATTTTTACCAAATAGTAAGTTCTTATCCCAAAAGCTTAGATCTTTGTGTTTATCAAACACAACAGTACCATAGTCATTTACTACTGTGTATTACATACCTACTCTATCTCACTGATCCACCATTCTATTTCTTAGCCAGGATCAGATTATTTTAATAATTATCACCTTATACTACAGTTTAAGATCTGATACTGCTAGACCTCCTCCTGTATTTTTTTTCATTAATTCCTTTGATATTCTTGACCTTTAGTTCTTCCAAGTGAATTTTTTTTTTACTCAATAAAATAATTTTTTGGGTAGTTTAATTGGGATGACACTGAATAATTAGATTAGTTTAGGTAGAACTGTCGTTTTTATTTATTTATTTATTTTTGGTGAGGCAATCAGGGTTAAGTGACTTGCCCAGGGTCACACAGCTAGTGCATATCATGTGTCTGAGGCCAGATTTGAACTCAGGGTCCTGCTGACTCCAGGGCCAGTTCTCTATCCACTGTGCCACCTAACTGCCCCTGTCATTTTTATTATATTGGCTCAGCCCACCCATGAACAGTTGATATTTCCCAGATTATTTACATCTGAAATTATTTGTATAATTATGTTCATATAGTTCCTGGGTTTGTCTTGGCAGGTATACTCCCAGATATTTTATATTGTTTACAGTTATTTTAAATGAAATATCTCTTACTGTCTCTTCTTACAGAGATTCATTGGTAATACATAGAAATGCTGATGATTTATGTGGGTTTATTTTATATCCTACTACTTTGCTAAAATTGTTTCAACTAGTTTTTTAGTTGAATCTCTAGGATTCCAAGTATACCATCATATTGTCAGCAAAAAGAAATAGTTTTATTTCCTCATTGCCTATTCTAATTCCATTTCATTTTCTTTGTTTGTTTGTTAGGCAATTGGGGTTAAGTGACCTGCCCAGGGTCACACAGCTAGTAATTGTCAAGTGTTTGGTCTGAGGCTGAATTTGAACTCAGGTTCTCCTGACTTCAGGGCCAGTGCTCTATCCACTGTGTCACCTAGCTGCCCCCTCCATTTCATTTTCTCATTGCTATTGTCAGCATTTCATCAAAAAATAGTGGTGATAATGGGCACCCTTGCTTTACTCCTGATTTTATTGGGAAGACTTCTAGCTTATCCTTATTACAGATAATGCTTGCTGATGATTTTAGGTAGCTGCTTCTTATTATTTTAAGGAAAAATCCATTTATACCTATGCTTTTAAATGTTTTTATTGTTTTTAATAAGAATGAGTATTTTTTGTCAAAAGCTTTTCTGCATCTATTGATATAATCATGAGAGTTTTTTGCTCATTATGTTATTGATATAATCAATTATTTTAATAGTTTTCCTTATATTGAACCAGCCCTTTATTTCTGATATAAATCCCACTTGGTCACAATGCACCTTTGTGATATATTGTTGTACTCTCTTAGCTCGAATTTATTTAGGATTTTCGCATCAATATTCATTAGTGAAATTGGTCTATAATTTTCTTTCTCTGTTTTGCTCTTTTTGGTTTAAGTATCAGCACCATATTTGATTCACAAAAGGAGTTTGGCATTTAACTTGTAGCTCACTCTTACATAAAATCAAAATCATGTTTCAGATCTTCAGGGTTATTCTGATCTTTGATCAAAAGGAGGGAATGTGAAGGGAATTAGATTTTCATATTAATTTATATGATATGTATAATGAATATATTAGTAATTTAGATTTCTTAAAGCTGACTCTTCTGGCTTTGGAGTCAGAGTTTACAATGCAGCTTGAAATGATCAATCAAACCCTTGATGACACTCTCACAATCACTACATTCCTATGCCTGTGTACATTACGTGAAGCAAATCAAAGATTGTAGAACCTGCTTCCATCACAGAACTCTGGTCTTGTGCTCCAGCAAGTAATGATCCCCAAGGACTTTAAACAATACTGTTCCCATAGGATTCCAGAACACCTGCATTGTCCTGCACTCATGGGCTTGTTGTGAGAAACCACTCAGGGCCTGGAAATGATTGTTTGTAATCCGCCTTTCTCCCCCCTTTTCCCACTTGTGATTTACGTATATGAGCTATGCCTTTACTCCAACATTGGGAGCATTCCTCACTCTGAAAGTAATTAAGGAAATCACTACATGTTTCCTGCCCCCCCCCAAAAAAAAGGTAAATAGCAACCTCTTGTTAACCCTTCCTTGACTTCCTATTTTGTTTCTGAGTCTTCTTCTGGATCATTAGTAATGGAAAATATGGTCCCCTTTAAATAAAGGCTAGGGTAGATGCTGAAAAAGAGAAAACACCCCCAAAAGTATTGAGGAACCCCCCCATCCTGATCACTCAGCATGTCCCACTTCCCTCCCCTGGAATCATGAGTATATCTCAGTTGTGGGCAATGTTAACAATTAATTAATTAATAATAATTACAGCCCATGTCCCTCTGATAATCCCTCTCATCTCAGATCAGATTAAGAAAAGAGAATACTGAAGAATTGTAGGGAAACTTGAATGACTATCTGCTCCATGCGGTAGAAGGGGTGGCAGTAGCTGCATTGAGGCCCCACACACTGTGCCCCTACAGCCCCCAACCCCAGCATCTACAGCTGTCAAGGTGGGGGCAGAGTCAGGTCCCATAGCCAGCATTCCCTGAGTTTTATCACCAGAGAACTACCACCAATGGGAAGGTTCCAGCACCAGCCACCCCAGTCCTTAGGCAGTGCCCTCTGTCACACACCCCAAAGCCCAGTCAATCAGCATCTCCAAGGCAGGCCTGGCCCTTGGCTCCATCCAGCTACTACCTGGGAGAGTCTGGGTGCCTGGCAGCACTTAGAATGGCAGTACAAGGTTGGGGAGCCAGCCAGCCTCTCTTCTTGGTAAGCCCATCAAGTGACTGGCATATGCCAAGCACTACATTGTTATTATTTCTCTAATTTAATGTAACTGTCCCATACCTGATAACTTTAAAGTGGTTTTAAAATGCCAAAGATAGTAAGATCAATGATTTTTATATGTGATAATTTGGAAATGTAATTGATGTCATCTGAAGTTTATTATTTGGGTTATTATTGTATTTCTAAATTGTATTTCTAAATTCTCTTATGTTATGAAATTTGAGAGACCATTGTAAAACAGAAATGCTGGTAAACAAAAACAATTTTTAATCTGGTTTCTGTTACATATGGGCTTTTAAAAGGATATGATAAAAAATTAGATCTTCAAAAACTGTTAAATATTTAATAAGGTATATTTAATTATAAACAGATAATCATCATCATCATATTTACTCTAATAGCAGATTTTCATTTGAAAACCTTGGCTGTTATGAAAGTATATAAGATGGTTTAAAGATGTAGCTTCAACATATTAATGATGAGTCAACTATTAGGTATTTGCCATATGTTTGAAGCCCCAGAATATGGGTAGTTTTATTTTATAAATAAAGGATTAATGAAATGTTAACTGTTAAGGAAATATCAGGAAAATATTCAAGCTCTAAGTTGAGGTTAGTGAAATTTTGCTATTTAAGGTAAACAGTCCTGGAACTGTAACTTATTATTGTTTTGAACTTTGATTACTGGGATAGTTATCTGTATTGTCAGTAGAAAATGGCATGTGTAGCAGTCTAAAAACTGCTAAGGTGATGTTTGTGCCTGGGAAAGGTTGTGGGGATGACCTGAAACAAAGCCTAGGTAGTAATCTCCTGACTCTATTTCCCCATTGTGCTGTTCCTTTATGAAAAGGAAAATTCCCCACCTAGTTAATCCTGAGCCTTGCCTTTAACACTCTGACTGTTTGACTGTCAGTTATGACTCATGCTTGGAATCAAATAGAGCTAAGGGAGTTTTTTCCCTCTGTTATGACCATGCCTGCCCTTCTTTTTCCTTTTATATCAAATTTTTATAATCAAGAAGTTTTGTAAATACAACACTAAATCTATTACATTGATATGGAACATCTCTAAGCTATTATAATAGGATTCAAGTATGAACATCTTACAATTTTAACCTATATTTATGGTCAAATTATAATATAGGGATAATATCACCCAAAGGGGGAAATGATTAGACAAAGATGTAATGATAAAGGTTTCTAATTAAATTGAATAGCAAATTTTGAAAAAAAGCAACAGGATTAGACTGTTTTCTCTAAAGAACTATATACAGTTTTATATGATTGACTTCCAAAGTTTATCTATCATGGAAATTCAGGCTTTGAGTTTTAGTTTTAAGTATAGTAATATGTTTTGGTAATAAGTTCTCAAAATTGGATTAAGCATTTATTAAGGATTAATTGGATTTTACACAAAAATTGTATTGATAATGGTACAGAAAGTTAATTTTCCCATTTTTAAGTATCTGATAATCTTAAAGTATAGAAGAGTTCATTTTCAGTTAGACCCTCATAAATTTTCAAAAGATTCTTATATCAGGTACAAGATTTAGGTAAGGATAGAAACAGAAAATGATATATAAACTGAAATTCTCTGAAAGTTCAAAATTAGAGAACCAGATCTAAGTGATTGTATTAGATTAGGTCAGAACCTCTAGATTTGGAACCAGGGAAGCCTCTTTTAGAGTTGTCCTGAGAATAAAGGTGTTAATGTTTAAGTTTTCTTGGTTAATTTGGTGACATGTAAATCTCCCTTCTCAGAACTAGTCCACTGTGAGTGCTCTAAGTAATTTGATCTGTACCTGATTTGGGGAATTGTGAGAAAAACTTTATTGCATTGTTTAGTTCTGGATCATCTGAAGCAAGCCCCTGCACCTGAGTAGAAAGACCCAGAAGCTGCCAACATCTAGTGAGACAGCTGTCTCAAGATTCCAAATGAGGAGCTAAATCTACTGTTCTAGTTTTTTCCTCTCCCCTTTTGTTATTTACCCAACCACCAAGGCCCTAATCATTTTCTCACTGACATTCTTGGCCCCCTCTCTTTTCAATAAATTACCTTGTACACATTTCCCCAACAGGTCCCTCCAAGGAACTAACCCCCTGGGTTAGTTCATGACATATCTCATGACATATACCTGCCTCTCTTTTATTGGCCATAAGGGTAGGGGTTCTTTCAGACTCCCTCCCTTTGGCCAAAAGGGGGAAATGTCAAAATATTTTGAAGATACTCTATTTCCCAGGGCTAAGGCTGTGTCCTGAGCTTGGCATAATAATAATCCTTTGTGCTGCTTAGGATGATATCACCCTCTGGCAATGTGTATTGCTTAGACCAGCACCAAGTGTTCACTGAGGGATTTAGCTCCCCCTATTTCAGAGCACCATGTATCACACATTCATAATCCCGATTCCTTGTCACTGACAGGTATTGCACTCCTATTCCCCTCATAGAAATCTGGTTCTGTGCTCAGCAGGGTGGGACTGACCTCCAAGACTTGTGACAATACTATTCCCACAAGACCCATGGGAATAGTAACTCAAAACCTAAAAATGATTATGTCATGGCCTGCCCCAGGATGTATATAAGACCTGCCTTTCCAGCATGTTAAGCCCTCCTTCTTAGGAGGGAGGGCTTCCTATGCACACCTCATTTTCCTCATTCTGAAATTAATTAAACTTCTGTTTGTGTCCTGACTCTCCTCTCTCTAGCCTGCTCTGTTTGCCTAGCTCTGGCCACCCACAAGTTAGAGGTCGGTTCTGGTTCAGTTGACACAAGAGAGATTAAATTTGTGCTTCTTAGTCTCAGAGGGCAATTAGGAACAATTGGTAGTTGTAGAGAAGTGGGTTTAAATGATCTAAGTGTAATAATTTCCACTGTCCAAAAGCTGATGATCTGCTTTAGGAGGTTGAATATTACATACATTATAGAATAGATTCTTCAGGTGGGAGATGGGCTATATGACTTTTTAAGTCCTTTCCACAGGATCATGGATTCAGAGCTGGAAGTCATCTTAGAGGTCATCTGGTCTAACCTTCTCCTATTACAGAGGAGGAAACAGCTAGTTTAGGTGACTTTCCCAGGCTCACAGATAGCAACATATAGGATTCAAGCCCAGATCCTTTGACCCCAAATCCAGCACTTTTTCCTCTGGACTACATTGCCTATGAACCTGAGGTTCTGTTCATGCCATTGTCCTATTACATTTTGTTGGGGTAATGACGACCTCATAGGATGATGGTGTTGCTTTAAACAGTTATAGCTAAGTTTGGAAGGGAGGAGGGTTTTGGGAAAACATTAAGTGTTCAGTTTCAGACAGGTTGATTCTAAGATGTTTATAAGACATCCAGTTGGAGACGCTAGATTGTAGGTTGAGAGAGAGGTCAGGGCTGTAAAAGTAGCGTTCAGAATCATCTGCATAGAGAATATAATTGAATTTATGGCAGCTTTTGAGATCAAGAGAAATAATAGAGGGAGAAGAGCATTCAGTAAAGTCTTGAGGATTCAAAATTAGCAGATGAAAGGAAGCGGGGGCATGTTTGTAAAACACCTTGACAAGGAGTCGAGTTGCAAAAGGGAGGAGAGACATAGGACTGCACAGACCTAGTGAGGGGGTTTTGGTTTGTTTTTAGAATGGGATATGTTTTTAGGCAGCAGGGATGTAACTAACAGACAGGGAGGGGTGGAAGCTAAGTGAAAAATAGACGATGGCCGGACCCCAAGGTTAGCCAGGAGCCGCTACGTAGCCCCAGGGGGAATCGGGTCATTCCAGGGCGGGGACCCCCCACCGAAGGGCGGCCCCGCAACGGGATGCTTGGCTGCCGAACTAAGAGGCAGGCTTGGGTCGTGAGACCCCATTATGTCGCGACAGCATAATATCTAAATGTGAGAACCACATCCCAGCTTCCCGGCTAGCACGACCTTTCCCACCATCCGAAGGGAAGTACGGGGCGGGACTCGGCCAAAGGAAGCGGGGAGGGCGCGCGTGGCGCTTCGGAGACGTGGCCGGCCACGTGACGCGCGTCAGCGCGCGCTGTTTCCGGAAGTCTCCGTCGCTCGCGCCCCCGCCCTCGCCGCCGCAGCCGCCGCGCTGCCACTGCCACCCGGTGCAGTTTAGGGGAAGCAGGGCTCGGGTGCCGCCGCCGCCGCCGCCGCCTCTGCGACGCCGCCGGGGTGGGGAGGAGGGTGGGGTGACGACGAGACTGCAGGATGGAGATGATACGGAGCAGTGCGTGCCTCTTCTCGCCCTCGCTGCCGATTCCGCAATGTCCTCTCCCCACCCTCCCTCCACCCCTGGCCCGGGCTCCGACCCCCGGGCCTCTGTCAGGCCTCAGGGGCCGGGCCTGGAGACTGGCTGCTGCCCTCGGCCCCCAGGAGCTGCTCAGCGGCGCACTTACCCCGCGCACCGCCGGTCCTCTCTCTTCCATCCCCACGTTGTTGCTGCTGCTGCTGCTGTTCCCCCCCGCCCCCCGCACCCCCCAGCTCCTCTCCCCTCCCCTCCAGGCAGCTGGGGGGCTGTGAGTGCTCTGGACCCCTCTGTCCACCACCTCCCTTCCCCCGCCCCTTCCCCCCAGCCTCCTGTCTCCAGACTTGGAGGGCTGAACCTGGGGCCCTGGTCTGAGCCTTTTCTTGGTTTCTCTGCAGATTTTAAAAATAATCTTCACAAAGTGTACCAGGCCATTGAGGAGGCGGATTTCTTGGCAATCGATGGGGAGTTTTCAGGTATCCCGTCCAGGGTTTTGATAGTGTCTTCTCCCAAAGCTTGCTTGTAGACGACTAGGGACGTGATGTTGGGTCAACTCTGGTCCAGGGCCACATTTGGTAGCATCTCCTATACTTATGCCCCACCCTGCTGGGTAACCTGGGGAAATTAATCTCTTTTTACTACATCTTGAAATGGGTGTATCTTGAAGAGATCCGTTGTGTTTGGTTACTTTTTGGAATCATTTTAGGAACTTCAAATGGATCTTATCATATAGCATAATATATATAAAAGCAATTAGGTAGGCTTTGGTGTTGGTATGGCATCTTCTGTTGATTGGGAAATAGGACAACTTAGAAATGACGATGAAGCTCTATATAGTTGTAGACATATTAATGACAATCCAGAGGGTATGCATGTAATGCGGGATCAGTGCATCTACAGCTGTATTTATTTTTTGAACAACAGCCTGATACTGTTAATTAAAACTGGTTTGATCCCCTTTTCCCTTTGATTCAGGCTCCTGAGTTGTTCCCAGATTGATTAGTGGCTGAATTGATTGGCAAATATGGAAAACCGCTTAATTGTTTATAAAGGAAGTTGATGGCCTAGTTGATCCATAAAATGCTCAAAGCTCGAAGAGGCAGAGTTTACAGCTTGTTCTTAAATTGGTAATTTTAACAAAACTCTTTTCTTTCTTTGAAAATGTTTTTTTGTTGATTGTACTAAACATATTTTTGGCCAAATTGTTTGATTCATTGTTTCTATATAAATTTTTTGGTTAGTGTTAACAAAAACATTTTCAAAGACAAGAAAGTCTGTCTTTTGATGATTTTACTAGCTTATCCACAAATGAAGATTGATATAGATAGAAAATATTCATCACCTGGAAGCCAAACTTCTGGTGATGAGCCTTTCTTAACTAGGCAGGTCCTTCCACAACATACAAAGTCCTTTTCTGGTCCTGTATTTGCAATCCTTTTTTAGTTTCAAAGGATATATGTGAGCTTATGTTCTGCTGGCATTGATTAGAACCTAGAACTACTTCTCCAACATCAATAATACATCTAGTTAAGATTTTAATGGGGTTAATATTCTTAAACTCCTAATTTATATGGCATATTGATGTTTGCAGGTGTATTTCCACTTCTGAAAGAAACTATTTAAGTGACTGTTAAATGAACCCATTTAAAAAATAAATTAACCCTCTCAAATTAATTCCGTTGTAGAATTTTTTAATATTGACTTTAGACTGACAGGTGATTGTATGTTTATAGATGACAGTGATTATTGTTAACAATAATCATCTTTGATAAAAGAATTTCTATTTACTCATTGCATGCAAAGATATGAAGTTGTGTATATTGTTCTGGAAAATATTTTCTTTACATTAGCATTGATTGGTCGTTGAATTTCTACGTGATGTGTTTAATATTGAAAAGTTATTGAAATATTAAATTTCCCCCCTAAATTTTAGGAATCAGTGATGGACCTTCAGTTACAGCATTAACCAATGGTTTTGACACCCCAGAAGAAAGGTATCACAAACTTAAAAAGGCAAGTTAGTTAAAAAATATTTTTCCACCTTTTTCAGTCTCTTCCCCCCACTGAATTGTACTGAATACAGTCTCTTCCCTCCACTGAATTGTACTGTAATTGTACTGAATTGTAAAATACACTTTTTAAACAAGGCCCAACCATAAAACAATGTTATTAATTAAAACAACAACATAATTATCTGTAGAAAAACATTTCATGAAAATTTCAATATGTTTGATTTAGAGTAATTTAGATATAGTTCTGTTTTTTAAAAACTTGGTTTTTGGCTAATATGACTTTTTGAAAGAAAGTAGCTACCCAAATATAAAAATTACAGTTACAATATAAAGGTTATCTGAGCACATTTGATAGGGCTAATTAAATAAATTGAGTTAAAAGCATTCATGTGATGGCCCAGAAACTTTTTGCCAAAGTGGAATTAAGTGATGTAGAAATTCTACTTGTTTGAAACTATTATTGCTTCAACTGAAAGAAACTTCATTCTCCTCTGATACTGATAGACAAATTATTTTCTTCTTTTCCAGCATTCCATGGACTTTTTGCTGTTTCAATTTGGACTTTGCACTTTTAAATATGACAGCACAGATTCAAAGTAGGTTATTTTTTAAAGCATTAATTATTCTGTTATTGTGGAATGATATCACCTCTCAATTTGCTTGTATCTTTCATTTTCATAGGTATATAATGAAGTCATTTAACTTTTATGTTTTCCCAAAACCCTTCAGTAGAACTTCACCAGATGTCAAATTTGTTTGTCAGGTTAGTAGCAAAATTTAGTTCTTTTTATTTGTCAGTAGTTGGTTTTCCATTATTTGTGATCATGCATAGTAATGTCATACTTTAAACATTTATTTCATCCCTTAGAAAATGCAGAAGATGAAAAGGCCTCAGAAGGAGCCCATATACAAATATAGGAAACACTTAAGACATTTAGAGGAACACTTATGTAGGTAGTGAAAATTCATAAAGCACTCCTAATAATTCTTCTTAGAAGGAACTGGATTTATAGTTTTCCATTAGGTTAACCCTTTGAAATTTCCAGCAATTTCTTACAAAGATTCCTATATAATCCTTCCCAGATTCATGTGTCACTTTGCAGTTTAGATTCCCTCCAGAAAAACCATTAATTTCAAATTTTTTCACCAAAAGCATTTTGTTAAAGCTAGATTTTCACAAATAACAAAATGAATTTATTTGAATTTTCCCTTCTTTCTTGTCACAGAATTGTGTTCGAATAAAAACTTTGAGATCATCTGGTCTCTCATTTTATAGATGAAGAAGTCTGTGTTCAAAGTCATGTAGTAAATACCAGAAGCTTGATTTAAACTGAGGTCTCCTACAACATGTTGCCTCTTTGTAAAATGATAGGGTTGAACTTCATGATCTCTAAAGTCCCTCTACAACTTTTTTAAAAATTAGATTTCATTTTTTTCAGTGAACAAGAATGTGCCTCTGCCTTCTTGTAGCCTCACTGCCCCACCCCTAAGTTTAAAAAAAAAAAGCTCCCCTCCCCCTCCCCCCAACAAATACTCATAAGCAAACAGATTCTCACATTAGCCATGTCTAAAAATTCATGTTTCCACTCAGCATATCTAGCTGATCACCTTTTTGTTAGGAGTTAGGCAGCATTCTGAGTTATCAAGTTATCATGCTTCTGGAGTCATGGTGGATCATTGAAATGATCAAAGTTCTTAAATCTTACAAAGTTGTTTGTTTTTATAGTCTAAAGTCTTATTTTCCTTGTTTTGCTTAATTCATTCTGTATCGTTTAAAAGTGAGGTTCAGGTGAGTCCCCCTTTCCACCCTTTCATTGTTTGTAGACTTCTATTTATCTCCCCACCATTGCATCTCTTTCATTCTCTAGTGTATCCTTTTTCTACCTCCTTTTCTTTTCTTCTTTTAAGATCATTGCAACATAATAAAAAAACAACATTCCCAGGCCTCTATCTTATTTGACTACCTTTATTTGACCCCAGCTGATATTACAGTTCTCTGGGGATGGTTACATCATTTACTTCTCCCCTTCCCATTAGAATGTAATTATTTCAGCTTCATAAAATCTTTTCAAATTGCCCACTTGTATTTATCTTTTTGTTTTTTTTATTCTTATGTTTATGTTTCATAGTTTTTACTCAGCTTTTGCCTTTTAATCAGGAATGCTTGGAATTCCTCTGTTTCATTTAAGATCCATTTTTTCCACTGTGGGATTATACTCAGTTTTGCTGGGTGAGTTATTCTTGGCTGTAAGTCTTTGTCTTTTTACCTTTTTGAAATATCATAATCCATACTCTCCACTAGTAGCTGCTAAATCTTGTGTGATGCTGACTGTGGCTGCATTGTACTTGTACTCTTTATTTATGGCTACTTGCAATATTTTTTCATTGACCTAGAAGCTCTGGATTTTGGCTGTAATGTTCAGGGAGTTTTCATTTTGAGGTTTCTTTCAGGAAGTGATAGTCTGTTTTTTCTATTTTCAGTTTATCTTTTGGTTCTAAGAGATCTAGCAAGTTCTTGAAATATGATGTCTAGGCTCTTTTTGGTACTGGCTTTCAGATTGTTAAGTAATTTTTAAACTATCTCTCCTTAATCTGTTTTCCAGCTGAGTTGTTTTGGCTTTAAATACCTTATATTTTCATCTGTTTTTTCAGTCTTTTGACTTTATCTTAATATTTCTTGTTTCATGGAGTCATTAATTTTACTCAGATCTGTTTTACTCGGATTGAATTTCAGGGAGTCTGTTACTTGGGTAAGGTTTTGTACCTCTAGTGCCAAGCTGTTAATTCTCTTTCCTAGGTTCTCGTCCATTCTCTTTCCTAGTCTCTCCTCCCCGTATTTCCTTTCTACTTTTTTCCTCTATCACTATCATTTCATTTATATCTTTTAAAAACTAACTTTTGTATTCTTTTTAAAAAATTTATTTAGCATTTTATTTTTCTACAATTACACGTAAAAACAATTTTTAACATTTGTTTTTAAAATTTTGAGTTCCAAATTTTCTCGCTTCCTTTCTCCCCACCCCCCTCATTGAGAAGGAAAGCAATTCAGTATAGGTTATGCATGTATAGTCATGCAAAACATTTCCATTTTAGTTATGTTATGAAAGAAAACATAGACCAGAAAAAAAAAACTTCAAGATAAATAAAGAATGCAAAAAAAGTATGCTTCAATCTGTATTCGGCACCATAAGTTCTTCTCTAGCAATGGATAGCATTTTTCATCCTAAGTCCTTCAGAGTTGTCTTGGATCACTGTATTGCTGAGAATAAGTCATTCACAGCTAATCATCTTAGAATATTGCTGTTACTTTGCACACAGTACATTTCACTTTGTATCAGCTCATTGAAGTCCTTTCAGGTTTTTCTGAGAGCACCACGCTCATCATTTCTTATAGCACAATAGTATTCCATTACAATCACATAGCACAATTTGTTCAGCCATTCCCCAGTTGATGGGCATCCCCTGAATTTCCAGTTCTTTGCCACTGGAAAAAAAGCTGCTTTAATTATTTTTGTACATACAGATCCTTTTCCTTTCTGTTTTTTATCTTTTTGAATACAGACCTAGTAGTGGTATTGTTAGATCAAAGGGTATTATAGCATTTTGGGCATAGTTCTAACTTGCTCTAAAGAATGGTTGAGTCACTTCACTACTCCACCAATGATGCATTAATTTCTCATTTTTCCCACATCCCCTCCAACATTGATCATTTTCCTTTTCTGTGCTGTTAGCCAGTCTAATAGGTATTAGGTAGTACCTCAGAATTGTTTTAATTTGCATTTCTCCAATCAGTGATTTAGAGCATTTTTGCATATGGCTATAGATAGCTTTGATTATTTCATCTGAAAACTGTTCATATCTTTAGATCATGTATCAGTTGCAGAATGGCTCCTATTTTTATAAATTTGACTCAGTTCTTATTTGAGAAATGAAGTCTTTATCAGAGAAACTTGCTTCAAAAATTTTTTCAGTTAATATTGCTAACTGTATTTCCCTCCATCCTATTTCCCCCTCTGTTTATTCTGTTCTCTCTCTCCTTTCAGCCTGTCCCTCCTCAAAAGTGTTTTGCTTTTAACTATTGCCTCCCCCAATCTGCCCTCTTTTCTGTCAACTCCTACCCCCAATCCTCTTCCCCTTCCCTTCCTACTTTCTGGTAGGTAAGATAGATTTTTTTACCCAGTTGAGTGTGTATGTATGTTATTCCCTCTTTGAGCCAATTCTGATGAGAGTAAGGTTCACTCACTCCTCCCCTTAACCTCCCTCATCTTCACCTCCACTGTAAAAGCTTTTTCTTTCCTCTTTTATGTGAGATAATTTATCCCATTCTGCCTCTCCCTTTCTCCCAGTGCATTCCTTTTTCTTGCCTCTTTATTTTATTTTTTTAGATATCCCTTCATATTCAATTCACCTTTGCCCTCTATGTATACTATCATCTTCCCATGTAGGAATGCAGACAGTTTAACCTTAAGCCCCTTATGATTTTTGTTTCCTGTTTACCTTTTTATGCTTCTCTTGAATGTTGTATTTGAAAGTCAAATTTTCTATTCAGCTCTGGCCTTTCATCAAGAATGCTTGAAAGTCTGTTTCATTGAATATCCATTTTTTCCCCTGAAGGATTATACTCAGTTTTGTTGGGTAGGTGATTTTTGGTTGTAATCGTAGCTCCTTTGCCCTTCAGAGTATCATATTCAAAATCTTGTGATTCTTTAATGTAGTAGCTGCTAAGTCTTGTGTTATCTTGGCTGTGGCTGCATCATACTTGAATTGTTTCTTCCTGGCTGTTTACAATATTTTCTCCTTGACTTGAGAACTATGGAATTTTGCTATAATATTCCTGGAAGTTTTCATTTTGGGATCTCTTTCAGGAAGTGATTGCTGGATTCTTTCCATGTGTGTTTTACCCTCTTGTTCTAGAATATCAGGGCAGTTTTTCTTGATAATTTCTTGAAAGATGATTTCTAGGCTCTTTTTTTGATCATGGTTTTCAGATAATCCTGTAGTTTTCAAATTATCTCTCCTGTATCTATTTTCCAGGTCAGTTGTTTTTACAGTGAGATATTTACATTGTCTTCTATTTTTCATTCCTTTGGTTTTGTTTTATTGATTTCTCATAAAATCAAAAGCTTCCATTTACTCCATTCTAATTTTTAAGAAATTATTTTCTTCAGTGAGCTTTTGTACTTCCTTTTCCATTTGGCCAATTCTGCTTTTCAAAGCGTTCTTCTCGTTGGATTTTTTTACCTCATTTACCATTTGGCCTATTCTGTTTTTTAAGGTGTTATTTTCTTCAGTATTTTTTTGTGTCTCCTTTACCAAGCTGTTGACTCTTTTCGTTATTTTCTTATACCGCTCTCCTTTCTTTTCCCAATTTTCCCCTTACCCCTCTTACTTGATTTTCAAAATCCTTTTTGAGCTCTTCTGTGGCCTGAGACCAATTCATATTTTTCTGGTGTTAGAGATTTTGTTGTCTTCTTCTGAGTGTGTATTTTGATCTTGTCACCATAGTTACTTTATGTGGTCAGAATTTTTTTTCCGTTTGAGCATTTTCCCAGCCTATTTCTTGACTTTTAACTCTTTGTTAAAGTGGGACTCTTCTTCTAGGGTGGAGGACGCATTGTCCCAACACTTCAGGGGTTTGGTGTAGCCATCTTCAGAGATACTTCTGGGGACCTGTAAGTTTTCAGTTCTTCCAAGGTAGTATGTGCTAAGAAGACTGGTTTACTACTCTCCCAGCCTGTACTCTGGTCTGTGAATGACCACAGGTTCCCTTTTATACCTTGGAACTGTGATGAGAGTCCCTGCTCCATTGTGGCCACAAGCTCTAGTATGCTAGTGTTCCTCTTCATCCCGAAACTACCACCCAGATCCGAGTATGGGTAAAGCAACAGAGTACCCAGTGCCAGCAAAGAAACTCTTGTATTCTCCTTCTGACCAGTTGTTTGACCCCTTTACCATCTGTGGCCTGACAACTCCTGAAGCAGCTGCTGCTGCTACTGATTCAGTGGCTCCCAAGGCCAGCTTCTGGTTTTCTGGGGCCCAGAGTGTAGTGGTACAGCCTGCGCTCCACTCTCACCCAGGGGCAACAGACCTTTCCTGCTGATCTTCTGAGTTGTCTTTGGCTGGAAAATTATTTCACTCCATCCTATTGTTGGTTCTGCTGCTCCAGGAATTGTTTTATGGCATTATTTAAAGGTGTTCAGAGGAATTTGGGGGAAAGCTCAGGCAAGTTGCTGCCTTTTCTCCAACATCTTGCTTCCACCTAACTTTTGTACTCTTGCGTAATTTCTTCTAATCATTCTAATTGATGTTTTGGGCTAGCTGTGTTTTACTTGGAGATGTTCTTTTCCTGTAAGTTTTTTGGAGTTATATTCTTCTTTTGGGTTTGTGTTTTGGTTATCCCTGGACTAAAGTAGATCTCATTCTTTTTTTATTTGGTCATTTTTCCAGCAATATGTTCTAGGCAACCCAATTATTGCTGGCCTCGTAGGGAATTTTTTGGGGGCTGAGTCTGTGATGCTGACTAGTCTGGGAGACCCCACCAAGCTACTTTTCTCAGATGGTGCTCTGGGCACTGAGCTTCTGGCCTGATGCTGAGTTCAAGATTAACTCTGGACATCCCTGCACTGCACAGGAGCTCTGGGAGCTGAATTTCACTGACACTGAACACCACCAACTTGGTGCTGTGTTTCCAACCACAAGCCTCAGTTCTGAGCCAGTAGATAATTAGCTCAGGAGTCCTTGAGCTATGGTCCTAAGTCCCTTGGGCTTCCTGGGACAACCTTTATTGTTAGTGTGGGCCCAGGACTGAATGATCCACCTTGGATATCCCTGTGCTACTGGTCTGGCTTGGAGCTCTAGGCGCTGAGTGTGTGCTCTTGCCGTGAGCTTTTGGGCAGGAGTTTGTGACTAGCTCTGGTTGTCCATGAGCTTTTGCCCTACCTCAGTGTTCTGGTTGTTGAGTCTGTGATCCCAGCCAACCCTTGTTCCACAGTTCCTGCCCTAGTCGTTTGCCTGTAGGTCAGATTTGTAATCTTGGGCAGGAAAGGTAATTTCTCCTTCAATTTTTCTTTTACTACTCTGGCATTCTTCTCAAATTACTCTTGGTATAGTTGTGTGGGAACTGGGATGTACTGTTTCTTCCTACTTTTCTATCTTGACTGTATCCCACTCAATAACATATGATTTCATGAAGTTAAGAAGATGTGGGTTGAATGAAGACAGACTTGTGTACTGAATACCATTGTTAGGAACTTGAGAGCATCCTTTGAATCTTGAAAGTGCTAAATTTAGGACAAATGAAATAAAATATTACAAAGTTAATAGTAAAGTATTAGTTATTAGTAAGGTAAGTAAAATATTACACAGTCAATAGCTCCAAGAGGTAGTAGAGACTAATAATATATAACTTTAGGAAAGATTTAGATCATTGCATAAATCATGTAGTCACAGTTGGTTAAGAGAAGACTGGAATGTCTTTAACTTTTGAAGTTAATGTCAGGGAGGACAGCCAGGCCCATCTACAACATTATTTAGTGCCACTGTGGGAGAACTTGTACTGGACTGGATAGATCACGTGTTTTGTTTTGTTTTTTAGATCACGTATTTAATCCACTATAATTGTAGTGGAGTATTGAATTGTGACAATGTTCATCTGTAGAAGGAAAAAAAGGAGGACTCTTTCCTTAGCAAGAGAGTGAATCTTGGCCATAGAACTAGGAGAAAAACAAACAAAAGGGAAAAGTGATTCTGACATTACTTTGCTTGTTATTAAACTCTGGGAAACTGCTGAGTATGTGTATTTTTTTTTTTTTAAATAACTTAAGGTTTATGTCTTTTTTTTTTTCTTACGGGGCCATTTATTTGTTTTTTGACCTGGAATTGTGAAAATCTAGCTTGAGTTGAATGTTTATTTTTGCAAAAAAAACCTAAAAATAGTCTCCATTTGTGTATATTCCATTCAGCTTGGTGGGATATTACTTGAATATTTTTCGTAGTCAGACATTCTGTTAGACTTTCATACTTTTGTCATTGTGCCAGTCTACCAGCTAAAAAACCTTTCTTTCTACTTTGTTTGTATATAGTGTAAATGTTGTATACCTTGACTTACACAGTAGATATTTTCCTGAAATTGTGTATGATGAAAGAATTTTGTTTGCAAGAGATGGAAATCAGATTTAGCATCAATGAATAATACATATTAATGGTGAAATGAATTCTTGGTATATCTTGGAATAGAAGCGTATTTCTACGTATAGGTAGCATATTGCTATTTTGACTTTTTGTCTTTACCTTCTTTCACAGATGAATTTCTTCTCTGCTCCTAGGCACAGCTTTAGAGAGCATATTTCACTATTAACATGTTCTTTTTTCTCTTTTGATAGAGCTCAAGCATAGACTTTCTGGCAAACCAAGGATTTGATTTTAATAAAGTTTTTCGCAATGGTAAGATTAGTTTTTACTTGCCTTCAAAAGTAGTGAAACTTTTGAATTTGGTGGGACATGAATCTGTGTGTAGTTTAATTGTAATTTTATACATATCTGGAGAAAATGTATGTCTGGGAAAAAATATGGGTCAGTCATCTGTTGAGAGTTAGAGAGATAACTAATGGAGATCCTTTGTTATTTATTCATTCAATGTTAAGAGAACGAGAGGAAGGCCCCTGTTAGATGGATCCCATGTAGTAGGTTTTGGAGGTGTACTAGATTAGTTCAGGATGAATAGGCATGGATGAGTTTTATTCTCCATGGTGATAATAAGCTCATAGATCCTCAGACTGGTCTGCTAGCTAACCCCTATACATTGCATTCCATTTCCTGAAATGCACTGTCTCCTCACCTGTGCCTGGTAGGATTCCTAACTTCCTTTCAAGCTCAGTTGCTTGGATGTTAAACCTGAATGAGGTCTTTCTTGATCCCCTCAAGAAAATTATTTTTTGTCCCACTCTAAAGAAGTTGAAAGTGTCATATAAAGTAATAAGAGGAAGAAAGTACTAGTTTTTATGCTGATTTTTTGTCCCTTATCTGTTGTGTTGCAGCCTGCTCATATTCCAAAAGAAGACTATAGCATTCCATGACTTATAGTCAGTCAAAGAGTCTCACAACATCAGTAGAATATTGACTTTAGAAAGATGGGTTTTTATTTCTTCAGCATGAAGCCTTTCCTAATCCCCTTGTAGTTGTTAGTACTCTCTATGTTGAATTTTTTTATTGCTTTGTATATATTTTGTATTTCTTTTTAAACAGTGTTCAACGTAGGGCCTTGTACACAGTAGATACTTAAAACTTGCACCAAGATATTGTCAGTTAATGAAAAAACCTATAGTGTAAAATATTATCAAGTTAAATTAGAGACATCTCTGTGGTTGATATCTTACTGGAGGAGAGGAATATAGCAGCTAAATAATTATTCTTTTTTTTATGGAGTAGGGCATGTTTGCTTTAGTATTTCACCACTGAGTAGTGATTATATTACTTGATGTTTATTTTTTCCTCTTTTTAAAATAATTTATTTAATATAATTATTGTTTATATATGTTTATATATAATTATATATATACCCACTTTACCAAGTTTTATTCCTTGATTAGAGATAAAGATAGAGCAAAGGACTAGACTTAAGGTTTCTTACCGTGTAGGGCAGCACCTTCTCTGTAATTCAGTCTTGATTATTGCTTTCAAACATATATTGATTTGTTTGAAGTATAGTCATTAGGACTTAAGAATCTGTGTGTCTGTTTTATGCAGAGCTGAAAATACTTATGCAAATAGCTTAATTACTGCATTTTATATATCTTATCCTGTTCTAAATATTTGCTACGAAGGCAAAGGCATCATTCATTTAGTAAGCATTAAAAGCCTATTGAATACCTAATAGTATTAAGCATATAGGAGATGCTCAGTAAACGTTTTTTGCTTGATAAAACATGCATCAATGACACAATTAATATTTTTCATACATTAGATTCAAAAGTATTTTATGAACTTGGACTATAAACAGAGGCTGATTTTTCCCCCCTTATAGCATAACAGAATATGTATAAATATCCATGTAACTGTTGTGTTTTAAGGTAATCAATTACCCTTGCCATTCTAGTTATGCTGCCATTGCTCAGTGCATTTTTGCAGATCCTTTTTTTGCAGCTTCCTTGAGAGCAGAGTTTGTTTATTTTGACTGTACTCAAGCTTGACAAACCTTGGTTCATTGAAGGTGTTGATTTTTGGAAATAGCCAGAACTCATTTGGAATTGCATATCTATTAAGGTGGATGAACAAGTTTGATAATACTGTATTTTGTCCAAAATGAGAGTATCTAATAAGAAAACGGGATTTTTGGATGTCTGTGAATGGCTCCAAATTGATTCTTAAGATGGTTGCAGAAGAGGTATTGCAAAAAAGTTTTGGAGCAATGGCAGCTTGGTTGGAAAAGATTTGTTGCCTCCTAGGATGACTCTTGGAGGATAATATCATTTGTGTATTCAAGATCTAACATGTTGAAAGCTTTTTTGTTATTTGTCTTGCTAAGTGTGATTGTTTTTTATGTTGACTATGAGCTTTTTATGCCTGGTTGTAAATCTTTGCTGAATTGCCATAATCTTGTTTATTAAAAATTTTGTATTCAGATTTTGTGTTTATTAATAAAATGTTATTTCTAGGAATCCCATATTTAAATCAGGAAGAAGAAAGACAGTTGCGGGAGCAATATGATGAAAAACGTTCACAATCCAATGGTGCTGGAACTTTATCATATATATCTCCTAATGCTTCAAAGTGTCCTGTGATTATTCCTGAGGATCAGAAAAAGTTTATTGAAAAAGTAGTGTAAGTTATACCAACAAATTAAAAGTACATTCTTTAATATAGTGGAATGACTTTAATGGTAGTGTTGGTACAGGAATAAAAGGTATTTTGGTTAGATTCTATTACATCAGGTTTTTATTGTCTACAAACTTAATGTTTTGTGTCAGTTTGAATTATGGTATATACAAATATATGTAATAACTAGCTATATTATATGTAAAATTCCATGATATCATTTACTTACACTTGTTAATCTTACAGAACAGTTCTCATGGTAAAAATCTTTTATTTGGCAAACATACTTTCATGTTGACTGGCAGCAGTTTTCATGCTTGTCAGAGTGATAGAATTGTTTATTTGCCAAGAGGAAGTATGATGTTAAGGATAGGGATAGGTATTTAAATTAAACTCTGTCTTCTCTTCTTTGTTTTATAAAAATTGGAGATAAATGAGTAGATTGTTGGTGGAAAGGGGGGTTAGCTAAGTTTTTAATGGAGAAAGCAATACATATGGAGATAAAAGTAAATGAGGGTTTTAACAGTCTTAATCTGTGGTTTTAGAATTTGATCTTCCTTAGAAGATGTAGTCTTTTTAAAAAAATTTATTTTATTATTTTTAGAAGATATAATCATGAATCTTTTTTTTTTTTTAAATAATCTTGAATCTTGAATAGTTAGGGTACATCAAAATATTTAATTGATTATTTTTGAAAACATTTTGGTGCTGTACTGGAATTTGAACCTAGTGAGTCTTCTAATGCTATACCTAGTCTTTTTAACATCTGTGTTGGTAATAGCAGGTAGTTTTAACATTGCTAGCCTTTCAACCACAAATGAATATTTGTATGATATAGTCTAAAATTAAGAGATGAAAAGTCAATATGTAGAATTCTGGCTTTCTTACCACATTTTTTACTAGTATATATTGACATCAGGTTTTTAATTTAAGGAGTAAAAATCTTGTAGAAAAGTGTCTAGACAGATATAAAAATATAGAAGAAAACAAACTAGTAGAAAATATAACTGCTTGTATCTTTCACTACTTTATTTTAACTGTGCTCTTGGACTGAGTTCTCCATCTTGAAAGAAGTGAAAAATTTTGTTTATATACTGATATTTTTAGTTTAACAAATACTGTGGGAACAAATCTCCTTTTACCAGAACACGATGAGGTGAAAGAATACATATGAGAAAGTTCCAGTCTCTTCAGCTGTGGCTCCATGATGTGACAAGTAAAATGGAGGCCACAGTACTGTTTCAGGTGCTTTGTACGTGGCCCAGCTCAGCTGAAGAGACCGTCACACATCAGCACTGAAATTGCCTAGAAGTCCAGGTTCACTACCGTTCAGGGTTGTAACTGTGTCACACCTTCCTAAGAAACGTCAGGGTACTGACTTCATTATTGAAGAGGAAGCCATAGCCTTCTGCCACATTCTGGTTTTTTTTTTTTTTAATGCCCTCTGTATTGTGTCTGCTTCTTGACAACAAAGTTTTTAACAAGGAAGTTTATCCTTTGAAATGCATCCTCTTTATTAATTGAAGTATTATTGCATATGCTTTCTTTTTAAAGCTTAGTTTTGAGACAAGGTTTATTTTATTAAATATAAGAATGTGAAACTGAAACTGACAGCGAATATGTCATTGTTCAAGCTAAACAAAAGGCACATCTTTTGTGGTACCCAGAAAGTTTTACTTTAATTTTAAAAAAAATCTTACCTATCTCAATTTTTTAAAAAGAGAATGCCAGCACCAAGTATTTACAAACTAAATCTTTTTTTCCCAACCAGTCAGATGTTCATTTATTGAACACCTCTTGTTTAAGGCTCTGCAGGAGGTATAATGGAACTGTGTAATGATTTCTGTCTTTATGGAATTTAACATTAAGACAACTTACATTGCATTGGGAAAGCCTAGTACTTTAGATGATTGCTTATTATTTGATAGTACATTGTATATTTAGGCATTTTAATTTAATGATGTTAGAGAATCTAACTCATTCTATAAATATTATTTTCTTGGTTGTCTTATTCTGTTTCACCAGGGAGAAAATAGAAGATTTGATACAAAGTGAAGAAAACAAGAACTTGGATTTAGAACCATGCACAGGGTTGGTTGCTTTCTATATAACATTCTGTTCTTTTTTGGGGGAAGAAAATTATTTATGTGGCTTGACACACTGAGTCTTCTTTGATTAAACCCACACTGTAAAAAGCCTGTTTATCATAGGGTATAGATTGTTTATTGAGACACCAAATGACCCTACCTTTCTGTGGTCAAACTTCTTACTTTTGGGTGCCAGAATTCTTGTTGACCTTAAAGCTGTGCTGCACCTTCACATATATGTAGCCTCTAACATTGTGTAAGTACATGAAGCGCTCCCAGGAGAAGGAATGATTATAGTGGAAAAACAGTGGCTTTAGAGTCAAGAGACCTAGGTGTAAATAACTAGAGTTCTGTCACCTCAAGCAGGGTGCTTCACCTCTATGGCCTTCAGTTTCCTAATCTGTGAAAGGAGGATGGGATATTAGGTGAACTTTAAAGTCCTTTTCTGGTCTATGATAGATACTTAGTGAGGAAATTGGTTGACAATGACTTTCTTTTTTTAGTGAGGCAGTTGGGGTTAAGTGACTTGCCCAGAGTCACACATCTAGTGAGTGTTATGTGTCTGAAGGCTGATTTGAACTCAGGTCTTCCTGACTTCAGGGCCAGTGCTCTATCCATTGCACCACCTAGCTGTCCCAACAATGACTTTTATTTATTTATTTTTTTTATTTTATTTCATTTTTTTGGGAACTGGGGTTAAGTGACTTGCCCAGGGTCACACAGCTAGTTAGTATCAAGTGTTTGGTCTGAGGCCAGATTTGAACTCAGGTCCTCCTGACTTCAGGGCAGGTGCTCTATCCACTGTACCACCTAGCTGCCCCTAGACCATCAACAATGACTTTTAAATGCCTTCACTTTCACTAACATGAAAATATGGACATCCTTTAAGAACTTGGAAACCCAGAGGTCTCTCTTAGTAGTTGGTACTTTTTAAACAGCCTCTTAAATGAGTGTTAATTCTTCTTGTACTGTATAGGCGCTCTTTTATACAGTGGCCAAAAGGAACGTTTTAGATAGATAAGGATGTTTTTTAATTACAGAATTGTTTTCTCTAACTGCTTTTTGATCATTTAATTTTCTCAAAATGTATCACATATAATAATTTTTCTTTTGCTTTTGTAGGTTTCAAAGGAAATTAATTTATCAGACTTTGAGCTGGAAGTAAGTGTTCATATTGTATTAATTTCCCCTGAAACTCTCTGGGAGGGACCCAAATTTTAAAAACTCTGTATAATCTCTTAGCTTTAGGTTTACTTTTGAATTTTTGCTGTTTTGTCAAACCATACAAAGGAATAGCCCCCATGATGTGCTTTGAAGAGTATGGACTAGAAATACAAATTGTGTTTAAAGTTATACTGCTACTTTTTAAACTAGTGTACAAATGTGCTTTTTAAATTAAATCTACATCCAGCAATAATTTGCTGGAGAAAAATCTTGATTGGAAATTAAAATCTTTTAAAATGCTTGTTATTTTTTATCATTGATTTCAGTTTGGAAGACCATAAAATGTTATCATTTGTGCACCTGTAAGATCTTTGGCACAGTTTAAGAGCTTGCTGCTTGGAGTATATATCATTATAATTAAGTTGTACAATGTACTTACATTTCAGTTGAGTGCCTTTTCTGAAAAAGACTTTTTAGTGGTTTCTATTTGTCTTTGAATTTTTTTAAAGTCTTAGTTTTATAGTTTACTGTTAGATATTTGGAAATTTACTTTGAACACAATAATAGATCTACAATAATATCTTGATTTAGGAAGAATAGGGGCATTGTCTAATTTGCTCAGCTTGCTTCCTTGTTTAGGTATTCTTGCAGTTAATAGACAGTTCGAATCAGACCGATATAAAGTATTTGACCAGCATAAGATACAGCTGTCATTTCTTAAACTTTTCCTAAAATAGAAAATTGTTAAATTCTTGAGTATCGAAGGTCTTGTTGCAAGCTTCAAATTAAATAGAATCTGTTAGATTTTAATAATAAGAGGAGTTACGCAAAGTAGGTGCTTGCTTGCTTCTATGCTTGAAAGCAAGTTTTAACTGTATTGGGAAATTGAAAATTGCCGATGTTAAGAAAATGTAAGATCTTTCTCACAGAATACATAATGTTTCCACATGGCAAATAGAGCAAAATAAAACAGAATTCCCTTTTAATGTAGGTAAATTCTTAAATGTTTTGCATTTTATTCAGAAATAGTGAGAAAATATAGGTAGAAAAGTTTATTAAACATTTTTCAGAGCAAGTAAAATTTTATTCTTTGTCTACTGTTGTGTGGTTCATATTTAATGACAGTCATTTCATTTGGTTGAAATCTAGATGAGTATTTACTATTCCAGCATTAAGCATGAGGTTTTAATTGTTGGCTCTCAGTTACTCATTTACTAATAATGCATTTTCCTTTTTCAGGTATCCCAAAGGCATCCATGTTGAGACTTTAGAAACAGAGAAGGTAATCCAAAAAATGAACCAAAGTTGCTGCTTAATATATATTGAGTTCATATAATAATATGTTGACACTCAATATTCACCAAGCTATCCATCTGTATCTTAGGCTAAGTTTTATCATTTATGCAAATAGGTAAATTGAAAGCCATTTGACAAAGTCTTCTACAGTATCACTGTTGATTAGATAGATCCTCTTATAGTTGGGAATGTTCAGAACTGGTTGAATGATCAGTTAGTAAAGCATACTTAATGCTAATCTAAAGGAAAGACTTTATGGGAATACACTAAAATCTCCATTCCCTTGACCCTATGTTTTTTCTTCATTGACTTGAATGAAGGCATAGACAATACCATTCATCAGATTTGTAGGTGACATGAATAGGGTGTGATGGCTCTTTGTTGGGTGACAAAATGTGATCTGAAGATTTTGAGAGATGTGAATGATCAGCTGAAATAATAAAACTGAATTTAGTAGGGATACTAGTATTTAGAATTACTAGTATTTAGTAGGGATACTAGTATTTAGAATTTAGTAGGGAACACTAGGTTTAAGGGATCAACTTCACAAGTACAAGGTGACAGAAGGTAAGGGGAGTGAGAATGCAGGAAGATATTAAGAGGTAATATTAGTATGTTATACACTTGATAGATCTTAAAGCTATTATATAACCATGATATTTTAACCAGCACCTACTGTGATGTGCTGTAGATAATAGAAAATAAATGTGTTGGATAAATGACTCTTTAAATAGAAATTAGAGATTTTAGTGGAGTGCAAATTCAGTGTCAGTCAACAGTGTGTTGTGGCCAGAAAAAAAAGGCAATATTGTCTCAGGCTACATTAATAGCCTAGAACAAAGCTAACTGAATGGCTCTAACAGGGGTTGTGAGAAGGCTGATTATAATACGTCTGGTAAATTGCTTTAGGTTCTGGGTGTCACATTTTAGAAAGGCTATTATTGACAAGCTTGAGCATGTCCAGAAGAAGAAAATCAAGTGGATAATCAAGTGTGTTATAGAGGATAGGTTGAAATGATTGGCGATATTTAGTTTGGAAAATGGGAGAATTAGGAAGGTGAATCTTGATTTCTGTCTTTACATTTTTGTAGGATTGTCATGTGGAGACAGGGACATTATAGTACATCACCTACTTCAGATACAATTTACGTAGAGTAGGTGACTTTTAGAATCCTTTCCAACTCTGTAAGATTCTGTGATTCTAGACACCAGAATTGGATAGATTGTAAGTAGAGCTGCCCTCAAAAGGTGCCCAGAGTATTAACGACATTACTGAGAATTAGTGATTGATTCTAGCATAATGTTTTTCTGAAAGCCTCATAATATAAAGTTAAAACTGCTTAAAAGTTAGTTATTTTTTAAAAAGCTGTGAATGGAAAGATGGTTGAGAAGAAGTATGGTACAGTGGAAAAAGCCCTGGATTTGGAGTCAGAGGAGCTGGGTTTGAATTGTGGGTCTGCTAATTACTATTCGTGCGTTCTTGGGCACAGATGGTTTCATTTCTCTAGGCTTCAGTTTCCCCAACTGTAAAAATAAGACAGTTAGATTAGCTTATCAAAATCAGTTCTGGCTATGGATAAAATGTGTATTTATAAGCAAATCTAGTTTATCCAAGGTGTAGAACTCTCATGTGTATTCGTGTTTCTCTGTGAAAACTTAAAATGCATGAATTGTCAGAGGAGTGAATATTGGTGAAATGTTTATTTTTATTTTATTTTATTTTTTTTAGGCAGTTGGGGTTAAGTGACTTGCCCAAGGTCACACAGCTAGTAAGTGTTTGGTTTGAGGCCAGATTTGAACTCAGGTCCTCTTGACTTCAGGGCTGATGCTCTATCTTCATGCGCTACCTAGCTGCTCCCTGTGAACTGTTTATTTGATATGATATGTAACATATCATAGAATAGCAAGTTTTTTCCCCACAGATAGTCAGAAATAGAATGAGAATATTTTCAAAGCATTACTTTAAAAAAATTCAGACATCAAATAAACTAATAACCAAAATGTTTAAATGCAATTAATTCATTAAACATAGTGTCTTAGACTAATAATAATAGCTTATACATTTTTTTTGTACTGTAATCAATTTAGTTGAATTAATGAGACTTGGGAAGATATTTGTAATGGAAATGCTGACCCAAGATTTTAGATGATGATGTATCACTACAAAATATTTGCAGCTGAGTTTGACTCATGGCAAATAATGATAAAATTGTTGACTGCTTCCAATGTGGTCAGATTTTTTAATTTTCTGATTTTAAGTTGCTTCCAGGATGTTTTATTTGTAACTTGGCGATTTTTTTTTCCAGAAAGAACGATATATTGTTATTAGCAAAGTAGATGAGGAAGAACGTAAAAGGAGAGAACAACAGAAGCATGCTAAAGAACAGGTAAATTAATTCCATTTTTTTTTTTGCTTTCAGATAAAGCTGACAGGTTTTTTTTTTAACCACTTTTTCTTTATTAACTAGTGGTCTGTATCATGTTAATAAGTTGAGGCAAGGTTTTTCATTTTGGAAAAGTCTAATTCATGGATTGGAGGAAAAAAATAGGTAGTAAAAAAAATTAAAGCCAGCAAGTAAAAGGCGAAGTAGGCATAGCCAACAAAATGAATCATGTTCTTCTGCAGTTACTAATACGTATTTGACTTCATCTTTGTCCAGTCTGCACATAATATACAAGGCAGTCCTATAGAAATTGTTGTTCTTAATCATCATTTAATTTCAGTAAAGGGTATTGTCTTTTTGTTGTTTTTTTTTTGGTGAGTCAGTGGGGTTAAGTGACTTGCCCAGGGTCACACAGCTAATAAATGTCAAGTGTCTGAGGCTGGATTTGAGCTCAGGTCCTCCTGACTTCAGGGCTGGTGCTGTATCCGCTGCGCTACCTAGCTGTCCCTATAAAGAATATTGTCAAACTTTAACGTCTCTACTTTGATTTTTCCATGTCTGCCTGTAAGAAAATATAGTTGAATCCTTGTTTTGGGATATGACTAACTGGATTATCAACTAGTTCTGTTTTTACTCTGTGTAGTTATATTTTAAAAGATAATCTAATCAGTAGCATATGTAATATGAATTACATATTTAATGTGAGTCTGTGAGATTTTAAATAAAGATCTGCTGCATGTTTGTATTCTAGAAATTGTTTGGAAAACACTAATGTAACATTCATTGAAAAACTGCTTTTAAATATTAAGAGGAAAGCAATATAGGAGAAACTATGTTAGTGGATTTTTGTAAGAGGTAAAGAATTTCTACCTAGTGAAACATGGAGTTCCTAGTGGCATCTGGTTATTTATTCTGAGCTATTTCTGTTTTGTTGTTGTTGTACAGTTGTTTTAAGTCGTGTCTGACTCTTTGTGATCCCTTTTGGGATTTTCTTGGCAAAGATACTGGAGTGGTTTGCCATTTCCTTCTCCAGCTCATTTTCCAGATGAGGAAACTGAGGCAGAGAGGATTAAGTGACTTGCCCAGGGTCATATAGCTAGTAAGTTTCTGAGGCCTGATTTGAACTCAGGAAGATGGATCTTCCTGACTCCAGGCCTAACACTCTATCCCCTATGCCACATAGCTGCCCTTAATTCTGCTTAACAAAATTGAATTTTATTAATGTTCGCATTGAACTCTTCCTATGTTGTGTGTAATAGGTTTTTATTTGCATATTGCTGTGGGAACTTTTTGCAGCAGTACAGACTGTAGTTCATCTATCCCTTCTCATCCTGTTTGACTTGTCCCTGTCTTCTTCTATGTACATCTTCCAAAGGATGTCAATCCACTGTTACAGGGAAGCCTTTCAAGATCTCTTGAAATCACCAAGATACCAATGGAACCTCTGGGCTGTTAAGCAAATAAATTAGTGGCCAGAATTTCCATTTGAGGATTCTTCACTTCACCAAAGTATTCATCAGTGTCTTTACATTCTGATTTCTGTTAGTCTACTTAAGTACAATTTATATGACCACATCTTTTAAAGAATATGTTCATGAACTCAGAGTTGGCTCTTCTAAGCTGTAGTGTGTGAGCAGGGCTTGTGGCCCCACTCTCCGCAGTTCTGTATCATGTTGCATGTTTTTTAGAGAGAGCATTCATATAGGAAATGACTTGAGGGCTGTTTCTTGAAATCTGAATTTGTTCATTAGAGTTGAATCAGCAAGGAGTTTTCCTTTGGATAAGCTCATGTTTCATGTTGAATATAATTTGGAAAGTTTAATTTATTAATCTTTTCTGATCAGGTCAGGTCTATAAATATTTAGCATCTGTTGTTATTTGTAAAGTGGGGCAGTTAGTTGGCACAGTGGATATAGTACCGGGCCGGGAATTAGGTAAGGCTTGTCTTCCTGAGTTCACATCTGGCCCCCAAACACTGTGTGACCCCGGATGAGTCACTTAGCCATGTTTGCCTCAGTTTCCTCATTTGTAAAATGAGCTGGAGAAGGAAATGGCAAAACCATTCCAGTATTTTTTTTTTTCCAGCCAGAGACAAGGTTTATTAGAACATCAGTCATATTGGGCAGAGTCTTAAGGAGTCTGAATGTTAGTGAGCTGTTGGCTAGATTGTAAGAATCTGAACCCACCCCAGTGTCTTTGCCAAGAAAACTCCAAATGGGGTCACAAAGTATCAGACGTGACTGAAAAATGACTGAACAACAACAATAGGCAAGGTATTACATTGGATGCTGAGTATACAAAGCTGAATAAAACTGTCCTTGACCTCAAGGAGTTTATATGTTAATAGTGATGAGAATAGTTATTTAAGATATAATATAATATATGGCCATAAAACAACACCTGATAGTGGTCTGAGTTTAAGACGAGTGAATGAATTATCAATTGTCTAGAGTTAACTGTGCTATTAAGTGATTGTCTAGGAGGAGTTAGCTGCTGTTCTTTTCCTAATACTTGCCAGTTAATACAAGGAATTTTTTAAGACTAGGTATAAACCTGCTGGAATCAAAGCAGAATTTTCTGAATAAAAGAGTAGGAATTACAAGAATATTTGAGATCTACAGACTACCACTTGAATTTGACCTTATTTGTTCAATTTAATTAAATTCTTTACTACGCTGCAGTACTTATTTTAATCACCAGATGGCACATTTCTTTAATCAGTCAGAAAGCATTAGAGGGTGGGGCAGGTAGGGAGGAGGCTGAAGCAACACCACCATTTGACTTGTCAGAAGTGTCCAAGTAGTATTTACCCTAATGGGTAATTTCAGGTATCTTTGTAGAAGTTTCAAATGACTAATTTGCCATTTGTTGTTGCTTCTTAGTTCTAGATACTGAAGCTAAAAGTTACTTACTTTGGAAATTCAGGTGTTACAGTGTTTGAACATTGCAAAGCATACTGTAGCCCAAAATGAAAGCAATTCAGAGCTTTTCTGTATTGGATACTGTATAAAACTTTGGTGCTTCTAATTTTTTATGTCTCACCATTTATTTAAACCAGACTTTTTTTTTAATAGGAGGAACTAAATGATGCCGTAGGATTTTCTAGAGTCATTCATGCCATTGCTAATTCTGTAAGTGAACCAGACTGTTTCCTTTAGATAACTTCTATTAAGTCCTTGAGATTAATGTCTTGAAATGACAGAGTATAGTGTTAATAGATTTAAATTTTTGATAATTTTGGGATGATAAATGTGGAAGAAAATTATTAGATGTTTATAGATAGACATTATTATTTTTAATGAATTTTAGACATCTAAATTGCAAGGTTCTTTATCGAAATGGAAACCTGTTCCTACAGCGTGTGGAAGAAATACACTATATTGTTTTTATTGATTTACATAAAGAAAATAATCATTGTGGTTTGTGTTTGAAAACAATAACAAATAAGAAGGGAGTTGGGGAGGAAGGCAAAGAATTTGACAAAAAAAGGCAGCTCTAAAATTTTTTAAATAATTCTGATTTTTTTTGTGTGTGTTTGTTTTTTTGTTTTTTTAAGGCAGTTGGGATTAAATGACTTGCCCAGGGTCACACAGCTAGTAAGTGTCAAGTGTTTGGTCTGAGGCCAGGTTTGAACTCAGGTCCTCCTGACTTCAGGGCTGGTGCTCTATCCACTGTGCCACTTAGCTGCCCCTCAATAATTCTTTTTATTGTAGAAAATGCTACAGATAGGAAATATGGGAGGGTATATACCGTTAACCTAATATTTTTCCTTTTGCTATTGTATTTGGATATTACATTGGTTAATCTTACTACAATTTGACATGTTTTTCAAAATGTGCTGATAACTTGGGTGAGTTTCACACATATATTTCCACTTTTTCTGTCTTTCTCTCTATGTCTCTCTTCTTCTCCCTTCCCTTCCCTCCCCCCCCCCCCCTTTCCTATTGATGATATGTGCCAGATTGGAACGATATCCACGGTTAGCTATAGACAGATAGTGAAGTATGGCATATTGCTCTGCACATTACTGCATTTAGGTTTTGCAGATAATTCATGGTGCTCTGTGCCTACAGGTTGGAATCTGAGACCTTTTTCCTGGAGCAGAATGTGCCTTGAGAAAAATCTTCTTTTATGTAGCCCCTTGAACTCTAAACTTTGTAGCAGGGAGCATATAAAGCCAAAGAAAGTTCCTAGGACATAAATCTCTGGACCTCTTTACCTGTTGTAGCATAGTGTCTCTCTCTGAGCATAAGCATACTCTGATTGACATTGCCTTGATTGTACCCTTAGCAATAACATTTCTCAGTAATATTCAATTCAACATATTCTTGTGAATACTCTCTATTTTTACTGTGCTGGGGATTGGGAAAGATAGAAAGTTTATTTGAGATATGATGCCTGCCCTTGCAGAGCTTATAGTCTTACTTTTTTTAATGTAGCCTCAGACTCAGCTGTAAAGTAATGAAATTCCACAGTGACAGTTTCTCTGAGTGCCCATTTATATAATTCTTATGGAATTAACATTTCATAAGATTAGATTAGATGAAACATAAGTAGTTTCATCTAATGTGCTTTTTATAGAATCCAATAACATAATGAAGGGTATGCTTATTACCTTGTTGTTAGATTTGAGAAAAGCATGCTAGATGAATCTACTTTACAGGGGAAAATTAATTTCATAGGAAACAATATAAATAGACATTCAGCTTCCATTTGGTGATGGCATTTGAATATTCAAACTAGGATGTCTAACAGCTTACCAGATTGAAATTCTATACATTTCTTTTGCCCCACCTCTTCTTTTTTATGTAATTCATGACATCTTACAGCTTTCTTAACAGTAGGGCCAGGAACCATCCTATGGGGAAAAAGAAGCCCAATTTATAAAGTTCCTCTGACTTACCAAGACATTTTGAAAAACATGTCGTAGTTTTAGAGTTTTTTCATCATTTAAAGCTACTCAGAGATAGTATACATAAATAGTATATTAGAAAGACACCTTATTTGTTAAATAGATTACTAAACAAGACAGGGGCTTGAGAACACGTGTGATTCCGCAGTTTTCATTCAGTAGAACTTATATTCCTATCATTCAAGTTGTTTTAGAGTGGTTTGTCAGCTAAGGAAGGGGAAAAAATCCTTCCATTCTATTGTACCAAACTGATGTCGTAATGGTTGTCTACCTGCATAGACAAAAAAACTCCATTGCTTTGTTCCATTATTTAATTTTTAGTAAATGGAGTAATTGAAAAATTAAAAAAAGAAATTCTTTTATTGTGGAAAATGCTACTTTTAAGAAAATGTTACATATGAACTGTGACATACATGATAGTAATGATATCTGGTTTTGCATCTTGAATACAATTGAATGTTAGTTTTTACTATTTAGTATTACTTTTGGAGCTATTTTAATTTTTCTGAATTTGTGAAAAAGAGTTTTATAATTAAGAATGCTACAAAGTACATTCAGGATTTTCTTACAAGGTGTTTGATAATCCAGAACACTCAACTTTTATAAGTTTGACACTTTTAAAATTAAACTCACCACATAGAATTTTAAATTATTTTGGATTATAGAAAACAGGAAGACAATGTCTGGAAAAAGAAACAACTCGGGATCATTTGATCCTTTCTTACCATGGTCCTTTCTCCCCAAATTAAAAAAAAAAAATTAGGGGAGGAAAGAGCATAGGCCTTTTTAAAAAATAAATTTTATTGATATCTTTTTTTGTGTCACCTACATTTCCCAGTGAATATGTCCCCCATCCTCTCCCAGAGAGCCATCCCTTATAAGAAAGAAATAAAAAAGAGTAAGAAAGGGAGAAAAAATTTCTGTGAAGGTAAACAGCATATCTAAGAAACCCTCTAAGCAGTATAGTATATGTAAGTATAACAAGTGTCTACAATGGAACCAGAATTGTACTTCTTTGTTCTTTGAAATTGATGTCATATACAGTGTAATGTAATACAAAAAAGTTATTTTATAAACCTAACTCTCTTTAGGGCAAACTTGTTATTGGGCATAATATGCTCTTGGATGTCATGCATACAATTCACCAGTTTTACTGTCCATTGCCTGAGGTAAGTGATTTTCCTATCCTTGTTAACAATTCCAGGTAATACTCTTCTGTATTATACACACACAGTTTCTTTCTTGCATGTTATGTGTTCCATAAAAAGGAACTTATTAGGCAATAAAGGAGGTCCTTTAACTTTATATTACTGAAGAAACATGTATACTATTTTAAGTAACATCCATGGTATGGCAAGGGGTTAGTCTTCACTCAGTGTTTTTTTACCTCTTTTCTAATGAGAAATGGTTCCTAAATCCTAGGAATTTTTTAGGTTGTTGATTATAAAACTAGACATAGAGACATTAGAGGTAGATGATGTTTTAGGAAAAAATAGCAATTGGATAATGAAAATACGCATTCTGTCATCCTGGATGATTTTATTCAGACTTCTGATCTTATTGGGATTTCTTTCCTTAAAGAAGTTGATACATTTTTATTTTGATAACAGACTCTTTCTAATAAACACCCAAATTTGCTTCTATATACATTAAATTCTCAAAGATGAGTCCTATAATTTTGACAGTCTGTCCCATTGATTTACTTCTCAAGGTAATCAAAACCAGATGGTTTTGATTGAATGCTTCTTTATAATATCATTCAAGATGCAGAAGTACTATTCCCTCTTTGTCCTTATGTCTTTTCATCATTTCCCTTGATAGTCTAGATCTTTTATTTTTTTCAAATGAACTTTTGATATTTTATCAACTTCTTTAAAGTATCCCTTTGATAATTTTATTGGTATAGCATTCAAAGTATAAATTAACTATGACAGTATTACTATTTTTATTATATTGGCATAGCCCAGCTAGGATCACCTAATATTCCTCTAGCTATTTAAATTCTTAATTTCTTCAAGAAACACTTTGTACTTGAATCTTTTGGGTAACATTATGTGGAAGAGACCCTAGAAATCAGTCAGTCCAATCATCCTTGGGATATGGGCCTGGTATTGATGAACAATTTAGTAACTTTTCTTGCATAATTCCAAGTTGTTTTCCAAAAAGTTTTAGCCAGTCTAAACTGTGTCTTTTATAATCACTGCCAGTGTGATGGGTGAAAGGTGAAACCTCAGAGTAATTTTAATTTTGATTTTTCTAACTAGTAATTTGGAGCATTTTTTCATGGTATTATTTATAGTATACATTTGCACTTTTGAAAACTGTCATTATCAATTATCCTTAAACAGCTATATCTATTGAGGAATGGCACTTAGTCATATTTCTATATCCAGTTCCTCATATATCTTGAATATCAGTTTTTTATCCTAAGTTTGATACAGAGATTTGTTTTTCTTACTGGATACCACCTGTTTTTTTTTTTTTTTTTTGAGTTTTATTTCTTTTGTCATGCTTTTTAATGTAATTAAAATAGACTGTTTTATGATTTCCTCTGTCATTTGGTTATCAGTTTTCCCCAAGTCATAGCTGTGAAAAATACTTTTTTTATTTTACCATTTTTTATGATGTTACCTTTTATATTTAAGTTATTTTTGAAGAATATTGTAATATATGGTATAAGGTGTTAAGCTAAGTTTGTTTTTTGCCAAACTGCTTTCTGGTTCTTTTTCTCGTGGTTTATTGGATTTATCCATATGTGAGCTATGTTCATTACTTCTAGGTTTTGTTTGTCTAGTCTGTTTCATTTTTTTGTATTTTTAACCCAATACCTAAGGATTTTTATAATTACTGCTACAATATGGTTTGAGTTCTGGTAATATTAATCCTCCTTCCTTTCCTAATTTTTACCCTTGAAATCCTTGACCTTTTTTCTCATTATTCCTTACTAAACCTTCTCAATCATAGAATCACAGATCTATAGCTAGAAGTGAATTAGTTCTGAAGCCATCTAGTTTTGCCCTTTACTTTACAAATTAGGAAACTAAGGCCAAGGGATGGTTTAAATTGCTTGTCAAAGGTCACACAGAAAGTAAACATTAGAGGCAGGATTTGAACCTGGGTTCTCTGACTCTCTTTTCTTCATCTCATGCTGCCTTCCTCTTGAGGAACCACTTTTTCTCTGCCCTAGCATATTTAGAGCCATAGTATGTAGAGCCAGAAGAGACTTAAAACATCGTCTGGTCCACCTTGCTCACTTTACAGATGAAGAAGCTGGTGTTTACAGAGGTTGAATAACTTATCCATCATCTAGTGATCGTAGAGAAGAGAGCCAAGTTCTCCGATTCCAGATTCTGTTCTTCAAAGCAGTGACCTGTTTTCTATCTCTTTTGTGTGTTCACCACCTGGCATTGCTTCTTGAGCCTACTGAACTCTTAAAGGCTTAATGAATTGAATCTAAGCACAGTACTTGAAGTGTTTGATCAGTAGCAAGTATAGTGAGAATCCCTTTTCCCAAAAGAGAGATAATTTCTTTTTAATAACAGTCAGTTTTGTGACCACCTGCAGATTAAACTTGGAGAATCTCAGAGTTGGAAGGTACTTTAAAGCCCCCCTAGTCCTTCCTGTCATCCAGTGTAGTCATTGCCTCTGTCACATCACTTAAAAGTAGTCATTCCACTTCTGCTTATAAATTTCTAGTGATGGAAAGCATTCACTACCTCATAAGGTAGTCAATTCCATTTTTAACATCTTCAATTTTAGAAAATTTTGCCTGGCATTTTGGGGAGAACTTCTGTTCATTTTTGCCTGCTGGCAGCCACACAAAATAAGTGTTTCACGTAAGCAGCCTTCTGGTAATCAAAGGCATTTTTAGTTGTAAAAGCAGCAGAGCCCACTTCTAGTTTAACATCCCTTATACCTTTGACCAGTTTTCAAATGGATTATTTTCTAGATTCTTCACTATCTTTATTACTCTTACGATGAAATGCTCTTTGTCATTGTTTCTCTAAAAATGTGTTGATATCTAGTGGTACTTTAGAAAGTGCTATGTCCTGAGTCAGAGGATATTGATTTTAATCCGGACTGCCACTTAATATCTTTGTGGCCTTAGGGAAATCACATAATTTTTCTGGGCCTCAGTTTCCTCATCTATGAAATGAGAGTGTTGGACTAGATAACCTGTAAAGTGCCTTCAAGCTCTAAATCTTTTTTTTAAATGAATTTATTTTGAATTATCAACAATCACTTCCATAAGCTTTTGAGTTTTGCATTTTTCACCCCCTCCATCCCCCCCTTTCTCCCCAAGACAACGTGCAGTCTGATATAGCCTCTACATATATGTTCTAACATATTTTCACATTAGTCGTGTTGTGAGGAAGAATTAGAACAAATAGGAGGAACCACAAGAAAGAGGAAACAAAACAAAATGGAAGAAGGAAAAAGAGCAAATAGTATGCTTGGATCTGTATTCAAACTCCATAGTTCTTTCTTTGAATGTGGATAGCATTTTCCATCATAAGACTTTTGGAGAAGTTCAAGCTCTAAATCTTTGGTTCTGTGGTTCCCTTCTTGCTATTCTCCCCCTTAGGGATCTCTTCCTACCTTGGCCTCAGTTTTTACTTTTAGAGATGATTTCCAAATCTTTATCTTTACTTTCAACTACTCTCCAAAACTAAAGTCTCTTATTTCCAACTGCATGGAGTATCTCCACTTGGATGTCCTGTAAGTGGTGTAGTGGATAGAATGTAGGAGTTGAAGTCAGTATAACCTGAGTTCAAATCCCACCTCAGACACTAGGTATGTGACCCTGGCCAAGAAATTTAACTTCTGTAGGCCTCAGATGTCCTCATCTGTAAAATTATTGGGTTGGACTTCATGACCTATAAGTCCTTTCCAGTTCTGAAGCTATGCTCCTATGTCCAGAAACTTGCCCCTCCCCCTAATATATCTGTTGCTATTAATGTCATCATCATCCTCCACATCCTCCATCATCTTTCTATAACTTTGAAATTTTGTGTAACTTTTCCATCTCTCTCAATTAACATACTCAATTATTTGCCAAGTTCTGAATCTTCTTTTCCTTTATCTTGGCAACTTTTTTTTTTTAATTTATTTTTAGTTTTCAACAATCACTTCCATAAGCTTTTGAGTTTTGAATTTTCTCCTCCTTCTTCCCCACCTCCCTCCCCAAGATGACATATAATCTGATATAGGCTGTACATATACATTCCTGTTAAACATATTTTCATTTTAGTCATGTTATAAAGAAGAGTTGGAACCAATAGGAGGAATCACAAGAAAGAAGAAATAAAACAAAACAGAAGAAAAGAAGAACAAATAGTATGCTTCGATCTGTATTCCAACTCCATAGTTCTTTCTCTGGATGTGGATAGCATTTTCCATCATGAGACTTTTGGAGATGTCTTAGATCCTTCCATTGCTGAGAAGACCTAAGTCTATCAAAGTTAGTCATTTCACAATGTGGCTTCTACTGTGTACAACATTCTCCTGGTTCTGCTCACTTCACTCAGCATCAGTCCATACAAGTCTTTCCAGGTTTTTCTGAAGTCCACCTGCTCATTATTTCTTTCTTTCTTTCTTTCTTTCTTTCTTTCTTTCTTTCTTTCTTTCTTTCTTTCTTT